>NW_026262854.1:313385-626771 GCF_025434085.1 Hippocampus zosterae | reverse complement strand
CTACACAACTCATTCCTATGAAGGTACATTCAAAGTCACAAAACGTGCTCAACTAGGCCTGAAAGTGCATTTAAAGCAATAAAAACTCAAAATGAGTGTCACGCCTAAACCAAAGGACTTATGCACACATTTCAACATGTATTTAGTTCAGGTTGACCTCCTGAAGCTTAAATCACCATTAATCTGACTACACAACTTATTCCTAAGAAGATACATTCAAAGTAAAAAAACGGCTCAACTCGGACTGAAAGTGCATTTAAAGCAATAAAAACTGAAAATGAGTGTCACGCCTAAACCAAAGGACTTATGCACACATTTCAACATGTATTTAGTTCAGGTTGACATGCTGAAGCCTAAATGAGCATTAATTTGACTACACAACTTATTCCTATGAAGATACATTCAAAGTAAAAAAACGGCTCAACTCGGACTGAAAGTGCATTTAAAGCAATAAAAACTGAAATTGAGTGTCACGCCTAAACCAAAGGACTTATGCACACATTTCAACATGTATTTAGTTCAGGTTGACCTCCTGAAGCCTAAATGAGCATTAATTTGACTACACAACTCATTCCTATGAAGGTACATTCAAAGTCACAAAACGTGCTCAACTAGGCCTGAAAGTGCATTTAAAGCAATAAAAACTCAAAATGAGTGTCACGCCTAAACCAAAGGACTTATGCACACATTTCAACATGTATTTAGTTCAGGTTGACCTCCTGAAGCTTAAATCACCATTAATTTGACTACACAACTTATTCCTAAGAAGATACATTCAAAGTAAAAAAACGGCTCAACTCGGACTGAAAGTGCATTTAAAGCAATAAAAACTGAAAATGAGTGTCACGCCTAAACCAAAGGACTTATGCACACATTTCAACATGTATTTAGTTCAGGTTGACCTCCTGAAGCCTAAATGAGCATTAATTTGACTACACAACTCATTCCTATGAAGGTACATTCAAAGTCACAAAACGTGCTCAACTAGGCCTGAAAGTGCATTTAAAGCAATAAAAACTCAAAATGAGTGTCACGCCTAAACCAAAGGACTTATGCACACATTTCAACATGTATTTAGTTCAGGTTGACCTCCTGAAGCCTAAATCACCATTAATTTGACTACACAACTTAATCCTATGAAGACACATTCAAAGTAAAAAAACGGGCTCAACTCGGACTGAAAGTGCATTTAAAGCAATAAAAACTGAAAATGAGTGTCACGCCTAAACCAAAGGACTTATGCACACATTTCAACATGTATTTAGTTCAGGTTGACCTCCTGAAGCCTAAATGAGCATTAATTTGACTACACAACTTATTCCTATGAAGGAACATTCAAAGTAAAAAAACGGGCTCAACTCGGACTGAAAGTGCATTTAAAGCAATAAAAACTGAAAATGAGTGTCACGCCTAAACCAAAGGACTTATGCACACATTTCAACATGTATTTAGTTCAGGTTGACCTCCTGAAGCCTAAATCACCATTAATTTGACTACACAACTTAATCCTATGAAGATACATTCAAAGTCACAAAACGTGCTCAACTAGGCCTGAAAGTGCATTTAAAGCAATAAAAACTCAAAATGAGTGTCACGCCTAAACCAAAGGACTTATGCACACATTTCAACATGTATTTAGTTCAGGTTGACCTCCTGAAGCCTAAATCACCATTAATTTGACTACACAACTTAATCCTATGAAGATACATTCAAAGTAAAAAAACGGGCTCAACTCGGACTGAAAGTGCATTTAAAGCAATAAAAACTGAAAATGAGTGTCACGCCTAAAACAAAGGACTTATGCACACATTTCAACATGTATTTAGTTCAGGTTGACCTCCTGAAGCCTAAATGAGCATTAATTTGACTACACAACTCATTCCTATGAAGGTACATTCAAAGTCACAAAACGTGCTCAACTAGGCCTGAAAGTGCATTTAAAGCAATAAAAATTCAAAATCAGTGTCACGCCTAAACCAAAGGACTTATGCACACATTTCAACATGTATTTAGTTCAGGTTGACATTCTGAAGCCTAAATGAGCATTAATTTGACTACACAACTTATTCCTAAGAAGATACATTCAAAGTAAAAAAACGGCTCAACTCGGACTGAAAGTGCATTTAAAGCAATAAAAACTGAAAATGAGTGTCACGCCTAAACCAAAGGACTTATGCACACATTTCAACATGTATTTAGTTCAGGTTGACCTCCTGAAGCCTAAATGAGCATTAATTTGACTACACAACTCATTCCTATGAAGGTACATTCAAAGTCACAAAACGTGCTCAACTAGGCCTGAAAGTGCATTTAAAGCAATAAAAACTCAAAATGAGTGTCACGCCTAAACCAAAGGACTTATGCACACATTTCAACATGTATTTAGTTCAGGTTGACCTCCTGAAGCCTAAATCACCATTAATTTGACTACACAACTTAATCCTATGAAGACACATTCAAAGTAAAAAAACGGGCTCAACTCGGACTGAAAGTGCATTTAAAGCAATAAAAACTGAAAATGAGTGTCACGCCTAAACCAAAGGACTTATGCACACATTTCAACATGTATTTAGTTCAGGTTGACCTCCTGAAGCCTAAATGAGCATTAATTTGACTACACAACTTATTCCTATGAAGGAACATTCAAAGTAAAAAAACGGGCTCAACTCGGACTGAAAGTGCATTTAAAGCAATAAAAACTGAAAATGAGTGTCACGCCTAAACCAAAGGACTTATGCACACATTTCAACATGTATTTAGTTCAGGTTGACCTCCTGAAGCCTAAATGAGCATTTATTTGACTGCACAACTCATTCCTATGAAGGTACATTCAAAGTCACAAAACGTGCTCAACTAGGCCTGAAAGTGCATTTAAAGCAATAAAAACTGAAAATGAGTGTTACACCTAAAGGACTTATGCACACATTTCAACATGTATTTAGTTCAGGTTGACCTCCTGAAGCCTAAATGAGCATTTATTTGACTGCACAACTCATTCCTATGAAGGTACATTCAAAGTCACAAAACGTGCTCAACTAGGCCTGAAAGTGCATTTAAAGCAATAAAAACTCAAAAGGAGTGTCACGCCTAAACCAAAGGACTTATGCACACATTTCAACATGTATTTAGTTCAGGTTGACCTCCTGAAGCCTAAATCACCATTAATTTGACTACACAACTTATTCCTATGAAGATACATTCAGAGTAAAAAAACGGGCTCAACTCGGACTGAAAGTGCATTTAAAGCAATAAAAACTGAAAATGAGTGTCACGCCTAAACCAAAGGACTTATGCACACATTTCAACATGTATTTAGTTCAGGTTGACCTCCTGAAGCCTAAATGAGCATTTATTTGACTGCACAACTCATTCCTATGAAGGTACATTCAAAGTCACAAAACGTGCTCAACTAGGCCTGAAAGTGCATTTAAAGCAATAAAAACTGAAAATGAGTGTTACACCTAAAGGACTTATGCACACATTTCAACATGTATTTAGTTCAGGTTGACCTCCTGAAGCCTAAATGAGCATTTATTTGACTGCACAACTCATTCCTATGAAGGTACATTCAAAGTCACAAAACGTGCTCAACTAGGCCTGAAAGTGCATTTAAAGCAATAAAAACTCAAAAGGAGTGTCACGCCTAAACCAAAGGACTTATGCACACATTTCAACATGTATTTAGTTCAGGTTGACCTCCTGAAGCCTAAATCACCATTAATTTGACTACACAACTTATTCCTATGAAGATACATTCAGAGTAAAAAAACGGGCTCAACTCGGACTGAAAGTGCATTTAAAGCAATAAAAACTGAAAATGAGTGTCACGCCTAAACCAAAGGACTTATGCACACATTTCAACATGTATTTAGTTCAGGTTGACCTCCTGAAGCCTAAATCACCATTAATTTGACTACACAACTTATTCCTATGAAGATACATTCAGAGTAAAAAAACGGGCTCACCTCGGACTGAAAGTGCATTTAAAGCAATAAAAACTGAAAATGAGTGTCACGCCTAAACCAAAGGACTTATGCACACATTTCAACATGTATTTAGTTCAGGTTGACCTCCTGAAGCCTAAATCACCATTAATTTGACTACACAACTTAATCCTATGAAGATACATTCAAAGTCACAAAACGTGCTCAACTAGGCCTGAAAGTGCATTTAAAGCAATAAAAACTCAAAATGAGTGTCACGCCTAAACCAAAGGACTTATGCACACATTTCAACATGTATTTAGTTCAGGTTGACCTCCTGAAGCCTAAATGAGCATTAATTTGACTACACAACTCATTCCTATGAAGGTACATTCAAAGTCACAAAACGAGCTCAACTAGGCCTGAAAGTGCATTTAAAGCAATAAAAACTCAAAATGAGTGTCACGCCTAAACCAAAGGACTTATGCACACATTTCAACATGTATTTAGTTCAGGTTGACCTCCTGAAGCCTAAATCACCATTAATTTGACTACACAACTTAATCCTATGAAGACACATTCAAAGTAAAAAAACGGGCTCAACTCGGACTGAAAGTGCATTTAAAGCAATAAAAACTGAAAATGAGTGTCACGCCTAAACCAAAGGACTTATGCACACATTTCAACATGTATTTAGTTCAGGTTGACCTCCTGAAGCCTAAATCACCATTAATTTGACTACACAACTTATTCCTATGAAGATACATTCAAAGTAAAAAAACGGGCTCAACTCGGACTGAAAGTGCATTTAAAGCAATAAAAACTGAAAATGAGTGTCACGCCTAAACCAAAGGACTTATGCACACATTTCAACATGTATTTAGTTCAGGTTGACCTCCTGAAGCCTAAATCACCATTAATTTGACTACACAACTTATTCCTATGAAGATACATTCAGAGTAAAAAAACGGGCTCAACTCGGACTGAAAGTGCATTTAAAGCAATAAAAACTGAAAATGAGTGTCACGCCTAAACCAAAGGACTTATGCACACATTTCAACATGTATTTAGTTCAGGTTGACATCCTGAAGCCTAAATCACCATTAATTTGACTACACAACTTATTCCTATGAAGATACATTCAAAGTAAAAAAACGGGCTCAACTCGGACTGAAAGTGCATTTAAAGCAATAAAAACTGAAAATGAGTGTCACGCCTAAACCAAAGGACTTATGCACACATTTCAACATGTATTTAGTTCAGGTTGACGTCCTGAAGCCTAAATGAGCATTAATTTGACTACACAACTTATTCCTATGAAGATACATTCAAAGTAAAAAAACGTGCTCTACTCGGCCTGAAAATGCATTTAAAGCAATAAAAACTCAAAATCAGTGTCGCGCCTAAACCAAAGGCCTTACGCACACATTTCAACATGTATTTAGTTCAGGTTGACCTCCTGAAGCCTAAATGAGCATTAATTTGACTACACAACTCATTCCTATGAAGGTACATTCAAAGTCACAAAACGTGCTCAACTAGGCCTGAAAGTGCATTTAAAGCAATAAAAATTCAAAATCAGTGTCACGCCTAAACCAAAGGACTTATGCACACACTTCAACATGTATTTAGTTCAGGTTGACATTCTGAAGCCTAAATGAGCATTAATTTGACTACACAACTTATTCCTAAGAAGATACATTCAAAGTAAAAAAACGGCTCAACTCGGACTGAAAGTGCATTTAAAGCAATAAAAACTGAAAATGAGTGTCACGCCTAAACCAAAGGACTTATGCACACATTTCAACATGTATTTAGTTCAGGTTGACCTCCTGAAGCCTAAATGAGCATTAATTTGACTACACAACTCATTCCTATGAAGGTACATTCAAAGTCACAAAACGAGCTCAACTAGGCCTGAAAGTGCATTTAAAGCAATAAAAACTCAAAATGAGTGTCACGCCTAAACCAAAGGACTTATGCACACATTTCAACATGTATTTAGTTCAGGTTGACCTCCTGAAGCCTAAATCACCATTAATTTGACTACACAACTTAATCCTATGAAGACACATTCAAAGTAAAAAAACGGGCTCAACTCGGACTGAAAGTGCATTTAAAGCAATAAAAACTGAAAATGAGTGTCACGCCTAAACCAAAGGACTTATGCACACATTTCAACATGTATTTAGTTCAGGTTGACCTCCTGAAGCCTAAATCACCATTAATTTGACTACACAACTTATTCCTATGAAGATACATTCAGAGTAAAAAAACGGGCTCAACTCGGACCGAAAGTGCATTTAAAGCAATAAAAACTGAAAATGAGTGTCACGCCTAAACCAAAGGACTTATGCACACATTTTAACATGTATTTAGTTCAGGTTGACCTCCTGAAGCCTAAATGAGCATTAATTTGACTACACAACTTATTCCTATGAAGGAACATTCAAAGTAAAAAAACGGGCTCAACTCGGACTGAAAGTGCATTTAAAGCAATAAAAACTGAAAATGAGTGTCACGCCTAAACCAAAGGACTTATGCACACATTTCAACATGTATTTAGTTCAGGTTGACCTCCTGAAGCCTAAATGAGCATTTATTTGACTGCACAACTCATTCCTATGAAGGTACATTCAAAGTCACAAAACGTGCTCAACTAGGCCTGAAAGTGCATTTAAAGCAATAAAAACTGAAAATGAGTGTCACGCCTAAACCAAAGGACTTATGCACACATTTCAACATGTATTTAGTTCAGGTTGACCTCCTGAAGCCTAAATCACCATTAATTTGACTACACAACTTAATCCTATGAAGATACATTCAAAGTCACAAAACGTGCTCAACTAGGCCTGAAAGTGCATTTAAAGCAATAAAAACTCAAAATGAGTGTCACGCCTAAACCAAAGGACTTATGCACACATTTCAACATGTATTTAGTTCAGGTTGACCTCCTGAAGCCTAAATGAGTATAATTTGACTACACAACTCATTCCTATGAAGGTACATTAAAAGTCACAAAACGTGCTCAACTAGGCCTGAAAGTGCATTTAAAGCAATAAAAACTCAAAATGAGTGTCACGCCTAAACCAAAGGACTTATGCACACATTTCAACATGTATTTAGTTCAGGTTGACATTCTGAAACCTAAATGAGCATTAATTTGATCACACAACTCATTCCTATGAAGATACACTCAAACTCAGAAACGTGCTCTACTCGGCCTGAAAATGCATTTAAAGCAATAAAAACTCAAAATGAGTGTCACGCCTAAAACAAAGGACTTATGCACACATTTCAACATGTATTTAGTTCAGGTTGACCTCCTGAAGCCTAAATGAGCATTAATTTGACTACACAACTCATTCCTATGAAGATACATTCAAAGTAAAAAAACGTGCTCTACTCGGCCTGAAAATGCATTCAAAGCAATAAAAACTCAAATTGAGTGTCACGCCTAAACTAAAGGACTTATACACACATTTCAACATGTATTTAGTTCAGGTTGACATTCTGAAGCCTAAATGAGCATTATTTTGTCTATACAACTCATTCCTATGAAGGTACATTCAAAGTCACAAAACGTGCTCAACTAGGCCTGAAAGTGCATTTAAAGCAATAAAATCTCAAAATGAGTTTCACGCCTAAATCAAAGGACTTATGCACACATTTTAACATGTATTTAGTTTAGGTTGACCTCCTGAAGCCTAAATGAGCATTAATTTGATCACACAACTCATTCCCATGAAGATACATTCAAAGTCAGTAAGTGCCCTGCTCTGTCTGAAAATGCATTTGAATCAATAAAAACTAAAATTGAGTGTCATGCCTAAACCAAAGGACGTCTGCACACATTTCAACGTCTAAAGTGTTGTTTCCGATGCCTGCTAGTGTATGTGTGCGTGCGTGTGTGAGAGCGTGTAAGTGTGTGCGTGTGTTTGTGTGTGTTTGTGTGGGTGCGTGCGTGTGTGTGTTGTGCGCACCCCCCCCCCAAAAAAGTACTGTATTCGGATAAAAATGACGAATTACTCAGAGGTTTTAACTTTTGCTTGCACTTGATTTGTTCTGACACCGACGACGTCCACCAATGAGACAGCCCGAGTGGATCTAGCCCACGTGGTGTGAGAGCAGGGGGAGGTGAAAAGATGCAAAGCCTAGGTGATTGGCTGTGCATCTTTCAGTCTTCCACGTGGGTTAGTCTTTGATCTTCAATCAGTGTCCAAATGTTGTTTACATGCGTAGCGTGTGCGGATGTGTGTGCCTCTCATGAGTTTGTGTGTGTGTTTGCGCGCGCGTGATCGTGTGCCCATACATGTGTGAGTGTTTCTTTGATCTAAATCATCGTTGGTGTGTTGTTTACGATACGTGCTCTTCTGTGCGTACGTTTGTGTGAGTGTGTGTGCGTGCGTTTGTGTGTGTGCTTGCTGCGTGCTGGCGCGCTCGGAAGCGTGTGTGTCACAGAGAAAGAGAGGGAGCGGGATCGCTGGCCTGTATGTACTCTATGTGAAACACCAGGACATTTGTAATTTCGTCCCTTTCACATTTTTTGGCTTTTTAAAAAATAAAACTTATTTTCAACAATGGTTCATAATGAGTGTCACGCCTAGACCAAATGACTTATGCACACATTTCAACATTTATTTAGTTCAGGTTGACCTCCTGAAGCCTAAATGAGCATTAATTTGACTACACAACTTAATCCTATGAAGATACATTCAAAATCACAAAACGTGCTCAACTAGGCCTGAAAGTGCATTTAAAGCAATAAAAACTCAAAATGAGTGTCACGCATAAACCAAAGGACTTATGCACACATTTCAACATGTATTTAGTTCAGGTTGACCTCCTGAAGCCTAAATCACCATTAATTTGACTACACAACTTAATCCTATGAAGATACATTCAAAGTAAAAAAAACGGGCTCAACTCGGACTGAAAGTGCATTTAAAGCAATAAAAACTGAAAATGAGTGTCACGCCTAAACCAAAGGACTTATGCACACATTTCAACATGTATTTAGTTCAGGTTGACCTCCTGAAGCCTAAATGAGAATAATTTGACTACACAACTCATTCCTATGAAGGTACATTAAAAGTCACAAAACGTGCTCAACTAGGCCTGAAAGTGCATTTAAAGCAATAAAAACTCAAAATGAGTGTCACGCCTAAACCAAAGGACTTATGCACACATTTCAACATGTATTTAGTTCAGGTTGACATTCTGAAACCTAAATGAGCATTAATTTGATCACACAACTCATTCCTATGAAGATACACTCAAACTCAGAAACGTGCTCTACTCGGCCTGAAAATGCATTTAAAGCAATAAAAACTCAAAATGAGTGTCACGCCTAAACCAAAGGACTTATGCACACATTTCAACATGTATTTAGTTCAGGTTGACCTCCTGAAGCCTAAATGAGCATTAATTTGACTACACAACTCATTCCTATGAAGATACATTCAAAGTAAAAAAACGTGCTCTACTCGGCCTGAAAATGCATTCAAAGCAATAAAAACTCAAATTGAGTGTCACGCCTAAACTAAAGGACTTATACACACATTTCAACATGTATTTAGTTCAGGTTGACATTCTGAAGCCTAAATGAGCATTATTTTGTCTATACAACTCATTCCTATGAAGGTACATTCAAAGTCACAAAACGTGCTCAACTAGGCCTGAAAGTGTATTTAAAGCAATAAAATCTCAAAATGAGTTTCACGCCTAAATCAAAGGACTTATGCACACATTTTAACATGTATTTAGTTTAGGTTGACCTCCTGAAGCCTAAATGAGCATTAATTTGACTACACAACTCATTCCTATGAAGGTACATTCAAAGTCACAAAACGTGCTCAACTAGGCCTGAAAGTGCATTTAAAGCAATAAAAACTCAAAATGAGTGTCACGCCTAAACCAAAGGACTTATGCACACATTTCAACATGTATTTAGTTCAGGTTGACATGCTGAAGCCTAAATGAGCATTAATTTGACTACACAACTTATTCCTATGAAGATACATTCAAAGTAAAAAAACGGCTCAACTCGGACTGAAAGTGCATTTAAAGCAATAAAAACTGAAATTGAGTGTCACGCCTAAACCAAAGGACTTATGCACACATTTCAACATGTATTTACTTCAGGTTGACCTCCTGAAGCCTAAATGAGCATTAATTTGACTACACAACTCATTCCTATGAAGGTTCATTCAAAGTCACAAAACGTGCTCAACTAGGCCTGAAAGTGCATTTAAAGCAATAAAAACTCAAAATGAGTGTCACGCCTAAACCAAAGGACTTATGCACACATTTCAACATGTATTTAGTTCAGGTTGACCTCCTGAAGCTTAAATCACCATTAATTTGACTACACAACTTAATCCTATGAAGATACATTCAAAGTAAAAAAACGGGCTCAACTCGGACTGAAAGTGCATTTAAAGCAATAAAAACTGAAAATGAGTGTCACGCCTAAACCAAAGGCCTTATGCACACATTTCAACATGTATTTAGTTCAGGTTGACCTCCTGAAGCCTTAATGAGCATTAATTTGACTACACACCTCATTCCTATGAAGGAACATTCAAAGTAAAAAAACGGGCTCAACTCGGACTGAAAGTGCATTTAAAGCAATAAAAACTAAAAATGAGTGTCACGCCTAAACCAAAGGACTTATGCACACATTTCAACATGTATTTAGTTCAGGTTGACCTCCTGAAGCCTAAATGAGTATAATTTGACTACACAACTCATTCCTATGAAGGTACATTCAAAGTCACAAAACGTGCTCAACTAGGCCTGAAAGTGCATTTAAAGCAATAAAAACTCAAAATGAGTGTCACGCCTAAACCAAAGGACTTATGCACACATTTCAACATGTATTTAGTTCAGGTTGACCTCCAGAAGCGTAAATCACCATTAATTTGATCACACAACTCATTCCTATGAAGATACATTCAAACTCAGAATCGTGCTCTACTCGGCCTGAAAATGCATTTAAAGCAATAAAAACTCAAAATGAGTGTCACGCCTAAACCAAAGGACTTATGCACACATTTCAACATGTATTTAGTTCAGGTTGACATTCTGAAGCCTAAATGAGCATTAATTTGACTACACAACTTATTCCTATGAAGATACATTCAAAGTAAAAAAACGGACTCAACTCGGACTGAAAGTGCATTTAAAGCAATAAAAACTCAAAATGAGTGTCACGCCTAAACCAAAGGACTTATGCACACATTTCAACATGTATTTAGTTCAGGTTGACCTCCTGAAGCCTAAATGAGCATTTATTTGACTACACAACTCATTCCTATGAAGGTACATTCAAAGTCACAAAACGTGCTCAACTAGGCCTGAAAGTGCATTTAAAGCAATAAAAACTCAAAATGAGTGTCACACCTAAACCAAAGGATTTATGCACACATTTCAACATGTATTTTGTTCAGGTTGACCTCCTGAAGCCTAAATGAGCATTAATTTGACTACACATCCCATTCCTTTGAAGATACATTCAAAGTCACAAAACGTGCTCAACTAGGCCTGAAAGTGCATTTAAAGCAATAAAAACTCAAAATCAGTGTCACGCCTAAACCAAAGGACTTATGCACACATTTCAACATGTATTTAGTTCAGGTTGACCTCCTGAAGCCTAAATCACCATTAATTTGATCACACAACTCATTCCTATGAAGACACATTCAAACTCAGAAACGTGCTCTACTCGGCCTGAAAATGCATTTAAAGCAATAAAAACTCAAAATGAGTGTTACACCTAAACCAAAGGACTTATGCACACATTTCAACATGTATTTAGTTCAGGTTGACCTCCTGAAGCCTAAATGAGCATTTATTTGACTACAGAACTCATTCCTATGAAGGTACATTCAAAGTCACAAAACGTGCTCAACTAGGCCTGAAAGTGCATTTAAAGCAATAAAAACTCAAAATGAGTGTCACGCCTAAACCAAAGGACTTATGCACACATTTCAACATGTATTTAGTTCAGGTTGACATGCTGAAGCCTAAATGAGCATTAATTTGACTAAACAACTTATTCCTATGAAGATACATTCAAAGTAAAAAAACGGCTCAACTCGGACTGAAAGTGCATTTAAAGCAATAAAAACTGAAATTGAGTGTCACGCCTAAACCAAAGGACTTATGCACACATTTCAACATGTATTTAGTTCAGGTTGACCTCCTGAAGCCTAAATGAGCATTAATTTGACTACACAACTCATTCCTATGAAGGTTCATTCAAAGTCACAAAACGTGCTCAACTAGGCCTGAAAGTGCATTTAAAGCAATAAAAACTCAAAATGAGTGTCACGCCTAAACCAAAGGACTTATGCACACATTTCAACATGTATTTAGTTCAGGTTGACCTCCTGAAGCTTAAATCACCATTAATTTGACTACACAACTTAATCCTATGAAGATACATTCAAAGTAAAAAAACGGGCTCAACTCGGACTGAAAGTGCATTTAAAGCAATAAAAACTGAAAATGAGTGTCACGCCTAAACCAAAGGCCTTATGCACACATTTCAACATGTATTTAGTTCAGGTTGACCTCCTGAAGCCTTAATGAGCATTAATTTGACTACACACCTCATTCCTATGAAGGAACATTCAAAGTAAAAAAACGGGCTCAACTCGGACTGAAAGTGCATTTAAAGCAATAAAAACTCAAAATGAGTGTCACGCCTAAACCAAAGGACTTATGCACACATTTCAACATGTATTTAGTTCAGGTTGACCTCCAGAAGCCTAAATCACCATTAATTTGATCACACAACTCATTCCTATGAAGATACATTCAAACTCAGAATCGTGCTCTACTCGGCCTGAAAATGCATTTAAAGCAATAAAAACTCAAAATGAGTGTCACGCCTAAACCAAAGGACTTATGCACACATTTCAACATGTATTTAGTTCAGGTTGACATTCTGAAGCCTAAATGAGCATTAATTTGACTACACAACTTATTCCTATGAAGATACATTCAAAGTAAAAAAACGGACTCAACTCGGACTGAAAGTGCATTTAAAGCAATAAAAACTCAAAATGAGTGTCACGCCTAAACCAAAGGACTTATGCACACATTTCAACATGTATTTAGTTCAGGTTGACCTCCTGAAGCCTAAATGAGCATTTATTTGACTACACAACTCATTCCTATGAAGGTACATTCAAAGTCACAAAACGTGCTCAACTAGGCCTGAAAGTGCATTTAAAGCAATAAAAACTCAAAATGAGTGTCACACCTAAACCAAAGGATTTATGCACACATTTCAACATGTATTTTGTTCAGGTTGACCTCCTGAAGCCTAAATGAGCATTAATTTGACTACACATCCCATTCCTTTGAAGATACATTCAAAGTCACAAAACGTGCTCAACTAGGCCTGAAAGTGCATTTAAAGCAATAAAAACTCAAAATCAGTGTCACGCCTAAACCAAAGGACTTATGCACACATTTCAACATGTATTTAGTTCAGGTTGACCTCCTGAAGCCTAAATCACCATTAATTTGATCACACAACTCATTCCTATGAAGACACATTCAAACTCAGAAACGTGCTCTACTCGGCCTGAAAATGCATTTAAAGCAATAAAAACTCAAAATGAGTGTTACACCTAAACCAAAGGACTTATGCACACATTTCAACATGTATTTAGTTCAGGTTGACCTCCTGAAGCCTAAATGAGCATTTATTTGACTACAGAACTCATTCCTATGAAGGTACATTCAAAGTCACAAAACGTGCTCAACTAGGCCTGAAAGTGCATTTAAAGCAATAAAAACTCAAAATGAGTGTCACGCCTAAACCAAAGGACTTATGCACACATTTCAACATGTATTTAGTTCAGGTTGACCTCCAGAAGCCTAAATCACCATTAATTTGATCACACAACTCATTCCTATGAAGATACATTCAAACTCAGAATCGTGCTCTACTCGGCCTGAAAATGCATTTAAAGCAATAAAAACTCAAAATGAGTGTCACGCCTAAACCAAAGGACTTATGCACACATTTCAACATGTATTTAGTTCAGGTTGACATTCTGAAGCCTAAATGAGCATTAATTTGACTACACAACTTATTCCTATGAAGATACATTCAAAGTAAAAAAACGGACTCAACTCGGACTGAAAGTGCATTTAAAGCAATAAAAACTCAAAATGAGTGTCACGCCTAAACCAAAGGACTTATGCACACATTTCAACATGTATTTAGTTCAGGTTGACCTCCTGAAGCCTAAATGAGCATTTATTTGACTACACAACTCATTCCTATGAAGGTACATTCAAAGTCACAAAACGTGCTCAACTAGGCCTGAAAGTGCATTTAAAGCAATAAAAACTCAAAATGAGTGTCACACCTAAACCAAAGGATTTATGCACACATTTCAACATGTATTTTGTTCAGGTTGACCTCCTGAAGCCTAAATGAGCATTAATTTGACTACACATCCCATTCCTTTGAAGATACATTCAGAGTAAAAAAACGGGCTCAACTCGGACTGAAAGTGCATTTAAAGCAATAAAAACTGAAAATGAGTGTCACGCCTAAACCAAAGGACTTATGCACACATTTCAACATGTATTTAGTTCAGGTTGACCTCCTGAAGCCTAAATCACCATTAATTTGACTACACAACTTATTCCTATGAAGATACATTCAGAGTAAAAAAACGGGCTCAACTCGGACTGAAAGTGCATTTAAAGCAATAAAAACTGAAAATGAGTGTCACGCCTAAACCAAAGGACTTATGCACACATTTCAACATGTATTTAGTTCAGGTTGACGTCCTGAAGCCTAAATGAGCATTAATTTGACTACACAACTTATTCCTATGAAGGAACATTCAAAGTAAAAAAACGGGCTCAACTCGGACTGAAAGTGCATTTAAAGCAATAAAAACTAAAAATGAGTGTCACGCCTAAACAAAAGGACTTATGCACACATTTCAACATGTATTTAGTTCAGGTTGACCTCCTGAAGCCTAAATCACCATTAATCTGACTACACAACTTAATCCTATGAAGATACATTCAAAGTAAAAAAACGGGCTCAACTCGGACTGAAAGTGCATTTAAAGCAATAAAAACTGAAAATGAGTGTCACGCCTAAACCAAAGGACTTATGCACACATTTCAACATGTATTCAGTTCAGGTTGACGTCCTGAAGCCTAAATGAGCATTAATTTGACTACACAACTTATTCCTATGAAGATACATTCAAAGTAAAAAAACGTGCTCTACTCGGCCTGAAAATGCATTTAAAGCAATAAAAACTGAAAATGAGTGTCACGCCTAAACCAAAGGACTTATGCACACATTTCAACATGTATTTAGTTCAGGTTGACCTCCTGAAGCCTAAATGAGCATTTATTTGACTGCACAACTCATTCCTATGAAGGTACATTCAAAGTCACAAAACGTGCTCAACTAGGCCTGAAAGTGCATTTAAAGCAATAAAAACTCAAAAGGAGTGTCACGCCTAAACCAAAGGACTTATGCACACATTTCAACATGTATTTAGTTCAGGTTGACCTCCTGAAGCCTAAATCACCATTAATTTGACTACACAACTTATTCCTATGAAGATACATTCAGAGTAAAAAAACGGGCTCAACTCGGACTGAAAGTGCATTTAAAGCAATAAAAACTGAAAATGAGTGTCACGCCTAAACCAAAGGACTTATGCACACATTTCAACATGTATTTAGTTCAGGTTGACCTCCTGAAGCCTAAATCACCATTAATTTGACTACACAACTTATTCCTATGAAGATACATTCAGAGTAAAAAAACGGGCTCAACTCGGACTGAAAGTGCATTTAAAGCAATAAAAACTGAAAATGAGTGTCACGCCTAAACCAAAGGACTTATGCACACATTTCAACATGTATTTAGTTCAGGTTGACATCCTGAAGCCTAAATCACCATTAATTTGACTACACAACTTAATCCTATGAAGACACATTCAAAGTAAAAAAACGGGCTCAACTCGGACTGAAAGTGCATATAAAGCAATAAAAACTGAAAATGAGTGTCACGCCTAAACCAAAGGACTTATGCACACATTTCAACATGTATTTAGTTCAGGTTGACCTCCTGAAGCCTAAATCACCATTAATTTGACTACACAACTTATTCCTATGAAGATACATTCAGAGTAAAAAAACGGGCTCAACTCGGACCGAAAGTGCATTTAAAGCAATAAAAACTGAAAATGAGTGTCACGCCTAAACCAAAGGACTTATGCACACATTTTAACATGTATTTAGTTCGGGTTGACCTCCTGAAGCCTAAATGAGCATTAATTTGACTACACAACTCATTCCTATGAAGGAACATTCAAAGTAAAAAAACGGGCTCAACTCGGACTGAAAGTGCATTTAAAGCAATAAAAACTGAAAATGAGTGTCACGCCCAAACCAAAGGACTTATGCACACATTTCAACATGTATTTAGTTCAGGTTGACCTCCTGAAGCCTAAATGAGCATTTATTTGACTGCACAACTCATTCCTATGAAGGTACATTCAAAGTCACAAAACGTGCTCAACTAGGCCTGAAAGTGCATTTAAAGCAATAAAAACTGAAAATGAGTGTCACGCCTAAACCAAAGGACTTATGCACACATTTCAACATGTATTTAGTTCAGGTTGACCTCCTGAAGCCTAAATCACCATTAATTTGACTACACAACTTAATCCTATGAAGATACATTCAAAGTCACAAAACGTGCTCAACTAGGCCTGAAAGTGCATTTAAAGCAATAAAAACTCAAAATGAGTGTCACTCCTAAACCAAAGGACTTATGCACACATTTCAACATGTATTTAGTTCAGGTTGACCTCCTGAAGCCTAAATCACCATTAATTTGACTACACAACTTAATCCTATGAAGGTACATTAAAAGTCACAAAACGTGCTCAACTAGGCCTGAAAGTGCATTTAAAGCAATAAAAACTCAAAATGAGTGTCACGCCTAAACCAAAGGACTTATGCACACATTTCAACATGTATTTAGTTCAGGTTGACATTCTGAAACCTAAATGAGCATTAATTTGATCACACAACTCATTCCTATGAAGATACACTCAAACTCAGAAACGTGCTCTACTCGGCCTGAAAATGCATTTAAAGCAATAAAAACTCAAAATGAGTGTCACGCCTAAACCAAAGGACTTATGCACACATTTCAACATGTATTTAGTTCAGGTTGACCTCCTGAAGCCTAAATGAGCATTAATTTGACTACACAACTCATTCCTATGAAGATACATTCAAAGTAAAAAAACGTGCTCTACTCGGCCTGAAAATGCATTCAAAGCAATAAAAACTCAAATTGAGTGTCACGCCTAAACTAAAGGACTTATACACACATTTCAACATGTATTTAGTTCAGGTTGACATTCTGAAGCCTAAATGAGCATTATTTTGTCTATACAACTCATTCCTATGAAGGTACATTCAAAGTCACAAAACGTGCTCAACTAGGCCTGAAAGTGCATTTAAAGCAATAAAATCTCAAAATGAGTTTCACGCCTAAATCAAAGGACTTATGCACACATTTTAACATGTATTTAGTTTAGGTTGACCTCCTGAAGCCTAAATGAGCATTAATTTGATCACACAACTCATTCCCATGAAGATACATTCAAAGTCAGTAAGTGCCCTGCTCTGTCTGAAAATGCATTTGAATCAATAAGAACTAAAATTGAGTGTCATGCCTAAACCAAAGGACGTCTGCACACATTTCAACGTCTAAAGTGTTGTTTCCGATGCCTGCTAGTGTATGTGTGCGTGCGTGTGTGAGAGTGTGTAAGTGTGTGCGTGTGTTTGTGTGTGTTTGTGTGGGTGCGTGCGTGTGTGTGTTGTGCGCACCCCCCCTCCCAAAAAAGTACTGTATTCGGATAAAAATGACGAATTACTCAGAGGTTTTAACTTTTGCTTGCACTTGATTTGTTCTGACACCGACGACGTCCACCAATGAGACAGCCCGAGTGGATCTAGCCCACGTGGTGTGAGAGCAGGGGGAGGTGAAAAGATGCAAAGCCTAGGTGATTGGCTGTGCATCTTTCAGTCTTCCACGTGGGTTAGTCTTTGATCTTCAATCAGTGTCCAAATGTTGTTTACATGCGTAGCGTGTGCGGATGTGTGTGCCTCTCATGAGTTTGTGTGTGTGTTTGCGCGCGCGTGATCGTGTGCCCATACATGTGTGAGTGTTTCTTTGATCTAAATCATCGTTGGTGTGTTGTTTACGATACGTGCTCTTCTGTGCGTACGTTTGTGTGAGTGTGTGTGCGTGCGTTTGTGTGTGTGCTTGCTGCGTGCTGGCGCGCTCGGAAGCGTGTGTGTCACAGAGAAAGAGAGGGAGCGGGATCGCTGGCCTGTATGTACTCTATGTGAAACACCAGGACATTTGTAATTTCGTCCCTTTCACATTTTTTGGCTTTTTAAAAAATAAAACTTATTTTCAACAATGGTTCATAATGAGTGTCACGCCTAGACCAAATGACTTATGCACACATTTCAACATTTATTTAGTTCAGGTTGACCTCCTGAAGCCTAAATGAGCATTAATTTGACTACACAACTTAATCCTATGAAGATACATTCAAAATCACAAAACGTGCTCAACTAGGCCTGAAAGTGCATTTAAAGCAATAAAAACTCAAAATGAGTGTCACGCATAAACCAAAGGACTTATGCACACATTTCAACATGTATTTAGTTCAGGTTGACCTCCTGAAGCCTAAATCACCATTAATTTGACTACACAACTTAATCCTATGAAGATACATTCAAAGTAAAAAAACGGGCTCAACTCGGACTGAAAGTGCATTTAAAGCAATAAAAACTGAAAATGAGTGTCACGCCTAAACCAAAGGACTTATGCACACATTTCAACATGTATTTAGTTCAGGTTGACCTCCTGAAGCCTAAATGAGAATAATTTGACTACACAACTCATTCCTATGAAGGTACATTAAAAGTCACAAAACGTGCTCAACTAGGCCTGAAAGTGCATTTAAAGCAATAAAAACTCAAAATGAGTGTCACGCCTAAACCAAAGGACTTATGCACACATTTCAACATGTATTTAGTTCAGGTTGACATTCTGAAACCTAAATGAGCATTAATTTGATCACACAACTCATTCCTATGAAGATACACTCAAACTCAGAAACGTGCTCTACTCGGCCTGAAAATGCATTTAAAGCAATAAAAACTCAAAATGAGTGTCACGCCTAAACCAAAGGACTTATGCACACATTTCAACATGTATTTAGTTCAGGTTGACCTCCTGAAGCCTAAATGAGCATTAATTTGACTACACAACTCATTCCTATGAAGATACATTCAAAGTAAAAAAACGTGCTCTACTCGGCCTGAAAATGCATTCAAAGCAATAAAAACTCAAATTGAGTGTCACGCCTAAACTAAAGGACTTATACACACATTTCAACATGTATTTAGTTCAGGTTGACATTCTGAAGCCTAAATGAGCATTATTTTGTCTATACAACTCATTCCTATGAAGGTACATTCAAAGTCACAAAACGTGCTCAACTAGGCCTGAAAGTGTATTTAAAGCAATAAAATCTCAAAATGAGTTTCACGCCTAAATCAAAGGACTTATGCACACATTTTAACATGTATTTAGTTTAGGTTGACCTCCTGAAGCCTAAATGAGCATTAATTTGACTACACAACTCATTCCTATGAAGGTACATTCAAAGTCACAAAACGTGCTCAACTAGGCCTGAAAGTGCATTTAAAGCAATAAAAACTCAAAATGAGTGTCACGCCTAAACCAAAGGACTTATGCACACATTTCAACATGTATTTAGTTCAGGTTGACATGCTGAAGCCTAAATGAGCATTAATTTGACTACACAACTTATTCCTATGAAGATACATTCAAAGTAAAAAAACGGCTCAACTCGGACTGAAAGTGCATTTAAAGCAATAAAAACTGAAATTGAGTGTCACGCCTAAACCAAAGGACTTATGCACACATTTCAACATGTATTTAGTTCAGGTTGACCTCCTGAAGCCTAAATGAGCATTAATTTGACTACACAACTCATTCCTATGAAGGTTCATTCAAAGTCACAAAACGTGCTCAACTAGGCCTGAAAGTGCATTTAAAGCAATAAAAACTCAAAATGAGTGTCACGCCTAAACCAAAGGACTTATGCACACATTTCAACATGTATTTAGTTCAGGTTGACCTCCTGAAGCTTAAATCACCATTAATTTGACTACACAACTTAATCCTATGAAGATACATTCAAAGTAAAAAAACGGGCTCAACTCGGACTGAAAGTGCATTTAAAGCAATAAAAACTGAAAATGAGTGTCACGCCTAAACCAAAGGCCTTATGCACACATTTCAACATGTATTTAGTTCAGGTTGACCTCCTGAAGCCTTAATGAGCATTAATTTGACTACACACCTCATTCCTATGAAGGAACATTCAAAGTAAAAAAACGGGCTCAACTCGGACTGAAAGTGCATTTAAAGCAATAAAAACTAAAAATGAGTGTCACGCCTAAACCAAAGGACTTATGCACACATTTCAACATGTATTTAGTTCAGGTTGACCTCCTGAAGCCTAAATGAGTATAATTTGACTACACAACTCATTCCTATGAAGGTACATTCAAAGTCACAAAACGTGCTCAACTAGGCCTGAAAGTGCATTTAAAGCAATAAAAACTCAAAATGAGTGTCACGCCTAAACCAAAGGACTTATGCACACATTTCAACATGTATTTAGTTCAGGTTGACCTCCAGAAGCCTAAATCACCATTAATTTGATCACACAACTCATTCCTATGAAGATACATTCAAACTCAGAATCGTGCTCTACTCGGCCTGAAAATGCATTTAAAGCAATAAAAACTCAAAATGAGTGTCACGCCTAAACCAAAGGACTTATGCACACATTTCAACATGTATTTAGTTCAGGTTGACATTCTGAAGCCTAAATGAGCATTAATTTGACTACACAACTTAATCCTATGAAGATACATTCAAAGTAAAAAAACGGACTCAACTCGGACTGAAAGTGCATTTAAAGCAATAAAAACTCAAAATGAGTGTCACGCCTAAACCAAAGGACTTATGCACACATTTCAACATGTATTTAGTTCAGGTTGACCTCCTGAAGCCTAAATGAGCATTTATTTGACTACACAACTCATTCCTATGAAGGTACATTCAAAGTCACAAAACGTGCTCAACTAGGCCTGAAAGTGCATTTAAAGCAATAAAAACTCAAAATGAGTGTCACACCTAAACCAAAGGATTTATGCACACATTTCAACATGTATTTTGTTCAGGTTGACCTCCTGAAGCCTAAATGAGCATTAATTTGACTACACATCCCATTCCTTTGAAGATACATTCAAAGTCACAAAACGTGCTCAACTAGGCCTGAAAGTGCATTTAAAGCAATAAAAACTCAAAATCAGTGTCACGCCTAAACCAAAGGACTTATGCACACATTTCAACATGTATTTAGTTCAGGTTGACCTCCTGAAGCCTAAATCACCATTAATTTGATCACACAACTCATTCCTATGAAGACACATTCAAACTCAGAAACGTGCTCTACTCGGCCTGAAAATGCATTTAAAGCAATAAAAACTCAAAATGAGTGTTACACCTAAACCAAAGGACTTATGCACACATTTCAACATGTATTTAGTTCAGGTTGACCTCCTGAAGCCTAAATGAGCATTTATTTGACTACAGAACTCATTCCTATGAAGGTACATTCAAAGTCACAAAACGTGCTCAACTAGGCCTGAAAGTGCATTTAAAGCAATAAAAACTCAAAATGAGTGTCACGCCTAAACCAAAGGACTTATGCACACATTTCAACATGTATTTAGTTCAGGTTGACATGCTGAAGCCTAAATGAGCATTAATTTGACTACACAACTTATTCCTATGAAGATACATTCAAAGTAAAAAAACGGCTCAACTCGGACTGAAAGTGCATTTAAAGCAATAAAAACTGAAATTGAGTGTCACGCCTAAACCAAAGGACTTATGCACACATTTCAACATGTATTTAGTTCAGGTTGACCTCCTGAAGCCTAAATGAGCATTAATTTGACTACACAACTCATTCCTATGAAGGTTCATTCAAAGTCACAAAACGTGCTCAACTAGGCCTGAAAGTGCATTTAAAGCAATAAAAACTCAAAATGAGTGTCACGCCTAAACCAAAGGACTTATGCACACATTTCAACATGTATTTAGTTCAGGTTGACCTCCTGAAGCTTAAATCACCATTAATTTGACTACACAACTTAATCCTATGAAGATACATTCAAAGTAAAAAAACGGGCTCAACTCGGACTGAAAGTGCATTTAAAGCAATAAAAACTGAAAATGAGTGTCACGCCTAAACCAAAGGCCTTATGCACACATTTCAACATGTATTTAGTTCAGGTTGACCTCCTGAAGCCTTAATGAGCATTAATTTGACTACACACCTCATTCCTATGAAGGAACATTCAAAGTAAAAAAACGGGCTCAACTCGGACTGAAAGTGCATTTAAAGCAATAAAAACTAAAAATGAGTGTCACGCCTAAACCAAAGGACTTATGCACACATTTCAACATGTATTTAGTTCAGGTTGACCTCCTGAAGCCTAAATGAGTATAATTTGACTACACAACTCATTCCTATGAAGGTACATTCAAAGTCACAAAACGTGCTCAACTAGGCCTGAAAGTGCATTTAAAGCAATAAAAACTCAAAATGAGTGTCACGCCTAAACCAAAGGACTTATGCACACATTTCAACATGTATTTAGTTCAGGTTGACCTCCAGAAGCCTAAATCACCATTAATTTGATCACACAACTCATTCCTATGAAGATACATTCAAACTCAGAATCGTGCTCTACTCGGCCTGAAAATGCATTTAAAGCAATAAAAACTCAAAATGAGTGTCACGCCTAAACCAAAGGACTTATGCACACATTTCAACATGTATTTAGTTCAGGTTGACATTCTGAAGCCTAAATGAGCATTAATTTGACTACACAACTTATTCCTATGAAGATACATTCAAAGTAAAAAAACGGACTCAACTCGGACTGAAAGTGCATTTAAAGCAATAAAAACTCAAAATGAGTGTCACGCCTAAACCAAAGGTCTTATGCACACATTTCAACATGTATTTAGTTCAGGTTGACCTCCTGAAGCCTAAATGAGCATTTATTTGACTACACAACTCATTCCTATGAAGGTACATTCAAAGTCACAAAACGTGCTCAACTAGGCCTGAAAGTGCATTTAAAGCAATAAAAACTCAAAATGAGTGTCACACCTAAACCAAAGGATTTATGCACACATTTCAACATGTATTTTGTTCAGGTTGACCTCCTGAAGCCTAAATGAGCATTAATTTGACTACACATCCCATTCCTTTGAAGATACATTCAAAGTCACAAAACGTGCTCAACTAGGCCTGAAAGTGCATTTAAAGCAATAAAAACTCAAAATCAGTGTCACGCCTAAACCAAAGGACTTATGCACACATTTCAACATGTATTTAGTTCAGGTTGACCTCCTGAAGCCTAAATCACCATTAATTTGATCACACAACTCATTCCTATGAAGACACATTCAAACTCAGAAACGTGCTCTACTCGGCCTGAAAATGCATTTAAAGCAATAAAAACTCAAAATGAGTGTTACACCTAAACCAAAGGACTTATGCACACATTTCAACATGTATTTAGTTCAGGTTGACCTCCTGAAGCCTAAATGAGCATTTATTTGACTACAGAACTCATTCCTATGAAGGTACATTCAAAGTCACAAAACGTGCTCAACTAGGCCTGAAAGTGCATTTAAAGCAATAAAAACTCAAAAGGAGTGTCACGCCTAAACCAAAGGACTTATGCACACATTTCAACATGTATTTAGTTCAGGTTGACCTCCTGAAGCTTAAATCACCATTAATTTGACTACACAACTTATTCCTATGAAGATACATTCAGAGTAAAAAAACGGGCTCAACTCGGACTGAAAGTGCATTTAAAGCAATAAAAACTGAAAATGAGTGTCACGCCTAAACCAAAGGACTTATGCACACATTTCAACATGTATTTAGTTCAGGTTGACCTCCTGAAGCCTAAATCACCATTAATTTGACTACACAACTTATTCCTATGAAGATACATTCAGAGTAAAAAAACGGGCTCAACTCGGACTGAAAGTGCATTTAAAGCAATAAAAACTGAAAATGAGTGTCACGCCTAAACCAAAGGACTTATGCACACATTTCAACATGTATTTAGTTCAGGTTGACGTCCTGAAGCCTAAATGAGCATTAATTTGACTACACAACTTATTCCTATGAAGGAACATTCAAAGTAAAAAAACGGGCTCAACTCGGACTGAAAGTGCATTTAAAGCAATAAAAACTAAAAATGAGTGTCACGCCTAAACAAAAGGACTTATGCACACATTTCAACATGTATTTAGTTCAGGTTGACCTCCTGAAGCCTAAATCACCATTAATCTGACTACACAACTTAATCCTATGAAGATACATTCAAAGTAAAAAAACGGGCTCAACTCGGACTGAAAGTGCATTTAAAGCAATAAAAACTGAAAATGAGTGTCACGCCTAAACCAAAGGACTTATGCACACATTTCAACATGTATTCAGTTCAGGTTGACGTCCTGAAGCCTAAATGAGCATTAATTTGACTACACAACTTATTCCTATGAAGATACATTCAAAGTAAAAAAACGTGCTCTACTCGGCCTGAAAATGCATTTAAAGCAATAAAAACTGAAAATGAGTGTCACGCCTAAACCAAAGGACTTATGCACACATTTCAACATGTATTTAGTTCAGGTTGACCTCCTGAAGCCTAAATGAGCATTTATTTGACTGCACAACTCATTCCTATGAAGGTACATTCAAAGTCACAAAACGTGCTCAACTAGGCCTGAAAGTGCATTTAAAGCAATAAAAACTCAAAAGGAGTGTCACGCCTAAACCAAAGGACTTATGCACACATTTCAACATGTATTTAGTTCAGGTTGACCTCCTGAAGCCTAAATCACCATTAATTTGACTACACAACTTATTCCTATGAAGATACATTCAGAGTAAAAAAACGGGCTCAACTCGGACTGAAAGTGCATTTAAAGCAATAAAAACTGAAAATGAGTGTCACGCCTAAACCAAAGGACTTATGCACACATTTCAACATGTATTTAGTTCAGGTTGACCTCCTGAAGCCTAAATCACCATTAATTTGACTACACAACTTATTCCTATGAAGATACATTCAGAGTAAAAAAACGGGCTCAACTCGGACTGAAAGTGCATTTAAAGCAATAAAAACTGAAAATGAGTGTCACGCCTAAACCAAAGGACTTATGCACACATTTCAACATGTATTTAGTTCAGGTTGACATCCTGAAGCCTAAATCACCATTAATTTGACTACACAACTTATTCCTATGAAGATACATTCAAAGTAAAAAAACGGGCTCAACTCGGACTGAAAGTGCATTTAAAGCAATAAAAACTGAAAATGAGTGTCACGCCTAAACCAAAGGACTTATGCACACATTTCAACATGTATTTAGTTCAGGTTGACGTCCTGAAGCCTAAATGAGCATTAATTTGACTACACAACTTATTCCTATGAAGATACATTCAAAGTAAAAAAACGTGCTCTACTCGGCCTGAAAATGCATTTAAAGCAATAAAAACTCAAAATGAGTGTCGCGCCTAAACCAAAGGCCTTACGCACACATTTCAACATATATTTAGTTCAGGTTGACCTCCTGAAGCCTAAATGAGCATTAATTTGACTACACAACTCATTCCTATGAGGGTACATTCAAAGTCACAAAACGTGCTCAACTAGGCCTGAAAGTGCATTTAAAGCAATAAAAATTCAAAATCAGTGTCACGCCTAAACCAAAGGACTTATGCACACATTTCAACATGTATTTAGTTCAGGTTGACATTCTGAAGCCTAAATGAGCATTAATTTGACTACACAACTTATTCCTAAGAAGATACATTCAAAGTAAAAAAACGGCTCAACTCGGACTGAAAGTGCATTTAAAGCAATAAAAACTGAAAATGAGTGTCACGCCTAAACCAAAGGACTTATGCACACATTTCAACATGTATTTAGTTCAGGTTGACCTCCTGAAGCCTAAATGAGCATTAATTTGACTACACAACTCATTCCTATGAAGGTACATTCAAAGTCACAAAACGTGCTCAACTAGGCCTGAAAGTGCATTTAAAGCAATAAAAACTCAAAATGAGTGTCACGCCTAAACCAAAGGACTTATGCACACATTTCAACATGTATTTAGTTCAGGTTGACCTCCTGAAGCCTAAATCACCATTAATTTGACTACACAACTTAATCCTATGAAGACACATTCAAAGTAAAAAAACGGGCTCAACTCGGACTGAAAGTGCATATAAAGCAATAAAAACTGAAAATGAGTGTCACGCCTAAACCAAAGGACTTATGCACACATTTCAACATGTATTTAGTTCAGGTTGACCTCCTGAAGCCTAAATCACCATTAATTTGACTACACAACTTATTCCTATGAAGATACATTCAGAGTAAAAAAACGGGCTCAACTCGGACCGAAAGTGCATTTAAAGCAATAAAAACTGAAAATGAGTGTCACGCCTAAACCAAAGGACTTATGCACACATTTTAACATGTATTTAGTTCAGGTTGACCTCCTGAAGCCTAAATGAGCATTAATTTGACTACACAACTTATTCCTATGAAGGAACATTCAAAGTAAAAAAACGGGCTCAACTCGGACTGAAAGTGCATTTAAAGCAATAAAAACTGAAAATGAGTGTCACGCCCAAACCAAAGGACTTATGCACACATTTCAACATGTATTTAGTTCAGGTTGACCTCCTGAAGCCTAAATGAGCATTTATTTGACTGCACAACTCATTCCTATGAAGGTACATTCAAAGTCACAAAACGTGCTCAACTAGGCCTGAAAGTGCATTTAAAGCAATAAAAACTGAAAATGAGTGTCACGCCTAAACCAAAGGACTTATGCACACATTTCAACATGTATTTAGTTCAGGTTGACCTCCTGAAGCCTAAATCACCATTAATTTGACTACACAACTTAATCCTATGAAGATACATTCAAAGTCACAAAACGTGCTCAACTAGGCCTGAAAGTGCATTTAAAGCAATAAAAACTCAAAATGAGTGTCACTCCTAAACCAAAGGACTTATGCACACATTTCAACATGTATTTAGTTCAGGTTGACCTCCTGAAGCCTAAATCACCATTAATTTGACTACACAACTTAATCCTATGAAGATACATTCAAAGTAAAAAAACGGGCTCAAATCGGACTGAAAGTGCATTTAAAGCAATAAAAACTGAAAATGAGTGTCACGCCTAAACCAAAGGACTTATGCACACATTTCAACATGTATTTAGTTCAGGTTGACCTCCTGAAGCCTAAATGAGTATAATTTGACTACACAACTCATTCCTATGAAGGTACATTAAAAGTCACAAAACGTGCTCAACTAGGCCTGAAAGTGCATTTAAAGCAATAAAAACTCAAAATGAGTGTCACGCCTAAACCAAAGGACTTATGCACACATTTCAACATGTATTTAGTTCAGGTTGACATTCTGAAACCTAAATGAGCATTAATTTGATCACACAACTCATTCCTATGAAGATACACTCAAACTCAGAAACGTGCTCTACTCGGCCTGAAAATGCATTTAAAGCAATAAAAACTCAAAATGAGTGTCACGCCTAAACCAAAGGACTTATGCACACATTTCAACATGTATTTAGTTCAGGTTGACCTCCTGAAGCCTAAATGAGCATTAATTTGACTACACAACTCATTCCTATGAAGATACATTCAAAGTAAAAAAACGTGCTCTACTCGGCCTGAAAATGCATTCAAAGCAATAAAAACTCAAATTGAGTGTCACGCCTAAACTAAAGGACTTATACACACATTTCAACATGTATTTAGTTCAGGTTGACATTCTGAAGCCTAAATGAGCATTATTTTGTCTATACAACTCATTCCTATGAAGGTACATTCAAAGTCACAAAACGTGCTCAACTAGGCCTGAAAGTGCATTTAAAGCAATAAAATCTCAAAATGAGTTTCACGCCTAAATCAAAGGACTTATGCACACATTTTAACATGTATTTAGTTTAGGTTGACCTCCTGAAGCCTAAATGAGCATTAATTTGATCACACAACTCATTCCCATGAAGATACATTCAAAGTCAGTAAGTGCCCTGCTCTGTCTGAAAATGCATTTGAATCAATAAAAACTAAAATTGAGTGTCATGCCTAAACCAAAGGACGTCTGCACACATTTCAACGTCTAAAGTGTTGTTTCCGATGCCTGCTAGTGTATGTGTGCGTGCGTGTGTGAGAGTGTGTAAGTGTGTGCGTGTGTTTGTGTGTGTTTGTGTGGGTGCGTGCGTGTGTGTGTTGTGCGCACCCCCCCTCCCAAAAAAGTACTGTATTCGGATAAAAATGACGAATTACTCAGAGGTTTTAACTTTTGCTTGCACTTGATTTGTTCTGACACCGACGACGTCCACCAATGAGACAGCCCGAGTGGATCTAGCCCACGTGGTGTGAGAGCAGGGGGAGGTGAAAAGATGCAAAGCCTAGGTGATTGGCTGTGCATCTTTCAGTCTTCCACGTGGGTTAGTCTTTGATCTTCAATCAGTGTCCAAATGTTGTTTACATGCGTAGCGTGTGCGGATGTGTGTGCCTCTCATGAGTTTGTGTGTGTGTTTGCGCGCGCGTGATCGTGTGCCCATACATGTGTGAGTGTTTCTTTGATCTAAATCATCGTTGGTGTGTTGTTTACGATACGTGCTCTTCTGTGCGTACGTTTGTGTGAGTGTGTGTGCGTGCGTTTGTGTGTGTGCTTGCTGCGTGCTGGCGCGCTCGGAAGCGTGTGTGTCACAGAGAAAGAGAGGGAGCGGGATCGCTGGCCTGTATGTACTCTATGTGAAACACCAGGACATTTGTAATTTCGTCCCTTTCACATTTTTTGGCTTTTTAAAAAATAAAACTTATTTTCAACAATGGTTCATAATGAGTGTCACGCCTAGACCAAATGACTTATGCACACATTTCAACATTTATTTAGTTCAGGTTGACCTCCTGAAGCCTAAATGAGCATTAATTTGACTACACAACTTAATCCTATGAAGATACATTCAAAATCACAAAACGTGCTCAACTAGGCCTGAAAGTGCATTTAAAGCAATAAAAACTCAAAATGAGTGTCACGCATAAACCAAAGGACTTATGCACACATTTCAACATGTATTTAGTTCAGGTTGACCTCCTGAAGCCTAAATCACCATTAATTTGACTACACAACTTAATCCTATGAAGATACATTCAAAGTAAAAAAACGGGCTCAACTCGGACTGAAAGTGCATTTAAAGCAATAAAAACTGAAAATGAGTGTCACGCCTAAACCAAAGGACTTATGCACACATTTCAACATGTATTTAGTTCAGGTTGACCTCCTGAAGCCTAAATGAGAATAATTTGACTACACAACTCATTCCTATGAAGGTACATTAAAAGTCACAAAACGTGCTCAACTAGGCCTGAAAGTGCATTTAAAGCAATAAAAACTCAAAATGAGTGTCACGCCTAAACCAAAGGACTTATGCACACATTTCAACATGTATTTAGTTCAGGTTGACATTCTGAAACCTAAATGAGCATTAATTTGATCACACAACTCATTCCTATGAAGATACACTCAAACTCAGAAACGTGCTCTACTCGGCCTGAAAATGCATTTAAAGCAATAAAAACTCAAAATGAGTGTCACGCCTAAACCAAAGGACTTATGCACACATTTCAACATGTATTTAGTTCAGGTTGACCTCCTGAAGCCTAAATGAGCATTAATTTGACTACACAACTCATTCCTATGAAGATACATTCAAAGTAAAAAAACGTGCTCTACTCGGCCTGAAAATGCATTCAAAGCAATAAAAACTCAAATTGAGTGTCACGCCTAAACTAAAGGACTTATACACACATTTCAACATGTATTTAGTTCAGGTTGACATTCTGAAGCCTAAATGAGCATTATTTTGTCTATACAACTCATTCCTATGAAGGTACATTCAAAGTCACAAAACGTGCTCAACTAGGCCTGAAAGTGTATTTAAAGCAATAAAATCTCAAAATGAGTTTCACGCCTAAATCAAAGGACTTATGCACACATTTTAACATGTATTTAGTTTAGGTTGACCTCCTGAAGCCTAAATGAGCATTAATTTGACTACACAACTCATTCCTATGAAGGTACATTCAAAGTCACAAAACGTGCTCAACTAGGCCTGAAAGTGCATTTAAAGCAATAAAAACTCAAAATGAGTGTCACGCCTAAACCAAAGGACTTATGCACACATTTCAACATGTATTTAGTTCAGGTTGACATGCTGAAGCCTAAATGAGCATTAATTTGACTACACAACTTATTCCTATGAAGATACATTCAAAGTAAAAAAACGGCTCAACTCGGACTGAAAGTGCATTTAAAGCAATAAAAACTGAAATTGAGTGTCACGCCTAAACCAAAGGACTTATGCACACATTTCAACATGTATTTAGTTCAGGTTGACCTCCTGAAGCCTAAATGAGCATTAATTTGACTACACAACTCATTCCTATGAAGGTTCATTCAAAGTCACAAAACGTGCTCAACTAGGCCTGAAAGTGCATTTAAAGCAATAAAAACTCAAAATGAGTGTCACGCCTAAACCAAAGGACTTATGCACACATTTCAACATGTATTTAGTTCAGGTTGACCTCCTGAAGCTTAAATCACCATTAATTTGACTACACAACTTAATCCTATGAAGATACATTCAAAGTAAAAAAACGGGCTCAACTCGGACTGAAAGTGCATTTAAAGCAATAAAAACTGAAAATGAGTGTCACGCCTAAACCAAAGGCCTTATGCACACATTTCAACATGTATTTAGTTCAGGTTGACCTCCTGAAGCCTTAATGAGCATTAATTTGACTACACACCTCATTCCTATGAAGGAACATTCAAAGTAAAAAAACGGGCTCAACTCGGACTGAAAGTGCATTTAAAGCAATAAAAACTAAAAATGAGTGTCACGCCTAAACCAAAGGACTTATGCACACATTTCAACATGTATTTAGTTCAGGTTGACCTCCTGAAGCCTAAATGAGTATAATTTGACTACACAACTCATTCCTATGAAGGTACATTCAAAGTCACAAAACGTGCTCAACTAGGCCTGAAAGTGCATTTAAAGCAATAAAAACTCAAAATGAGTGTCACGCCTAAACCAAAGGACTTATGCACACATTTCAACATGTATTTAGTTCAGGTTGACCTCCAGAAGCCTAAATCACCATTAATTTGATCACACAACTCATTCCTATGAAGATACATTCAAACTCAGAATCGTGCTCTACTCGGCCTGAAAATGCATTTAAAGCAATAAAAACTCAAAATGAGTGTCACGCCTAAACCAAAGGACTTATGCACACATTTCAACATGTATTTAGTTCAGGTTGACATTCTGAAGCCTAAATGAGCATTAATTTGACTACACAACTTATTCCTATGAAGATACATTCAAAGTAAAAAAACGGACTCAACTCGGACTGAAAGTGCATTTAAAGCAATAAAAACTCAAAATGAGTGTCACGCCTAAACCAAAGGACTTATGCACACATTTCAACATGTATTTAGTTCAGGTTGACCTCCTGAAGCCTAAATGAGCATTTATTTGACTACACAACTCATTCCTATGAAGGTACATTCAAAGTCACAAAACGTGCTCAACTAGGCCTGAAAGTGCATTTAAAGCAATAAAAACTCAAAATGAGTGTCACACCTAAACCAAAGGATTTATGCACACATTTCAACATGTATTTTGTTCAGGTTGACCTCCTGAAGCCTAAATGAGCATTAATTTGACTACACATCCCATTCCTTTGAAGATACATTCAAAGTCACAAAACGTGCTCAACTAGGCCTGAAAGTGCATTTAAAGCAATAAAAACTCAAAATCAGTGTCACGCCTAAACCAAAGGACTTATGCACACATTTCAACATGTATTTAGTTCAGGTTGACCTCCTGAAGCCTAAATCACCATTAATTTGATCACACAACTCATTCCTATGAAGACACATTCAAACTCAGAAACGTGCTCTACTCGGCCTGAAAATGCATTTAAAGCAATAAAAACTCAAAATGAGTGTTACACCTAAACCAAAGGACTTATGCACACATTTCAACATGTATTTAGTTCAGGTTGACCTCCTGAAGCCTAAATGAGCATTTATTTGACTACAGAACTCATTCCTATGAAGGTACATTCAAAGTCACAAAACGTGCTCAACTAGGCCTGAAAGTGCATTTAAAGCAATAAAAACTCAAAATGAGTGTCACGCCTAAACCAAAGGACTTATGCACACATTTCAACATGTATTTAGTTCAGGTTGACATGCTGAAGCCTAAATGAGCATTAATTTGACTACACAACTTATTCCTATGAAGATACATTCAAAGTAAAAAAACGGCTCAACTCGGACTGAAAGTGCATTTAAAGCAATAAAAACTGAAATTGAGTGTCACGCCTAAACCAAAGGACTTATGCACACATTTCAACATGTATTTAGTTCAGGTTGACCTCCTGAAGCCTAAATGAGCATTAATTTGACTACACAACTCATTCCTATGAAGGTTCATTCAAAGTCACAAAACGTGCTCAACTAGGCCTGAAAGTGCATTTAAAGCAATAAAAACTCAAAATGAGTGTCACGCCTAAACCAAAGGACTTATGCACACATTTCAACATGTATTTAGTTCAGGTTGACCTCCTGAAGCTTAAATCACCATTAATTTGACTACACAACTTAATCCTATGAAGATACATTCAAAGTAAAAAAACGGGCTCAACTCGGACTGAAAGTGCATTTAAAGCAATAAAAACTGAAAATGAGTGTCACGCCTAAACCAAAGGCCTTATGCACACATTTCAACATGTATTTAGTTCAGGTTGACCTCCTGAAGCCTTAATGAGCATTAATTTGACTACACACCTCATTCCTATGAAGGAACATTCAAAGTAAAAAAACGGGCTCAACTCGGACTGAAAGTGCATTTAAAGCAATAAAAACTAAAAATGAGTGTCACGCCTAAACCAAAGGACTTATGCACACATTTCAACATGTATTTAGTTCAGGTTGACCTCCTGAAGCCTAAATGAGTATAATTTGACTACACAACTCATTCCTATGAAGGTACATTCAAAGTCACAAAACGTGCTCAACTAGGCCTGAAAGTGCATTTAAAGCAATAAAAACTCAAAATGAGTGTCACGCCTAAACCAAAGGACTTATGCACACATTTCAACATGTATTTAGTTCAGGTTGACCTCCAGAAGCCTAAATCACCATTAATTTGATCACACAACTCATTCCTATGAAGATACATTCAAACTCAGAATCGTGCTCTACTCGGCCTGAAAATGCATTTAAAGCAATAAAAACTCAAAATGAGTGTCACGCCTAAACCAAAGGACTTATGCACACATTTCAACATGTATTTAGTTCAGGTTGACATTCTGAAGCCTAAATGAGCATTAATTTGACTACACAACTTATTCCTATGAAGATACATTCAAAGTAAAAAAACGGACTCAACTCGGACTGAAAGTGCATTTAAAGCAATAAAAACTCAAAATGAGTGTCACGCCTAAACCAAAGGACTTATGCACACATTTCAACATGTATTTAGTTCAGGTTGACCTCCTGAAGCCTAAATGAGCATTTATTTGACTACACAACTCATTCCTATGAAGGTACATTCAAAGTCACAAAACGTGCTCAACTAGGCCTGAAAGTGCATTTAAAGCAATAAAAACTCAAAATGAGTGTCACACCTAAACCAAAGGATTTATGCACACATTTCAACATGTATTTTGTTCAGGTTGACCTCCTGAAGCCTAAATGAGCATTAATTTGACTACACATCCCATTCCTTTGAAGATACATTCAAAGTCACAAAACGTGCTCAACTAGGCCTGAAAGTGCATTTAAAGCAATAAAAACTCAAAATCAGTGCCACGCCTAAACCAAAGGACTTATGCACACATTTCAACATGTATTTAGTTCAGGTTGACCTCCTGAAGCCTAAATCACCATTAATTTGATCACACAACTCATTCCTATGAAGACACATTCAAACTCAGAAACGTGCTCTACTCGGCCTGAAAATGCATTTAAAGCAATAAAAACTCAAAATGAGTGTTACACCTAAACCAAAGGACTTATGCACACATTTCAACATGTATTTAGTTCAGGTTGACCTCCTGAAGCCTAAATGAGCATTTATTTGACTACAGAACTCATTCCTATGAAGGTACATTCAAAGTCACAAAACGTGCTCAACTAGGCCTGAAAGTGCATTTAAAGCAATAAAAACTCAAAAGGAGTGTCACGCCTAAACCAAAGGACTTATGCACACATTTCAACATGTATTTAGTTCAGGTTGACCTCCTGAAGCTTAAATCACCATTAATTTGACTACACAACTTATTCCTATGAAGATACATTCAGAGTAAAAAAACGGGCTCAACTCGGACTGAAAGTGCATTTAAAGCAATAAAAACTGAAAATGAGTGTCACGCCTAAACCAAAGGACTTATGCACACATTTCAACATGTATTTAGTTCAGGTTGACCTCCTGAAGCCTAAATGAGCATTAATTTGACTAAACAACTCATTCCTATGAAGGTACATTCAAAGTCACAAAACGTGCTCAACTAGGCCTGAAAGTGCATTTAAAGCAATAAAAACTGAAAATGAGTGTCACGCCTAAACCAAAGGACTTATGCACACATTTCAACATGTATTTAGTTCAGGTTGACGTCCTGAAGCCTAAATGAGCATTAATTTGACTACACAACTTATTCCTATGAAGGAACATTCAAAGTAAAAAAACGGGCTCAACTCGGACTGAAAGTGCATTTAAAGCAATAAAAACTAAAAATGAGTGTCACGCCTAAACAAAAGGACTTATGCACACATTTCAACATGTATTTAGTTCAGGTTGACCTCCTGAAGCCTAAATCACCATTAATCTGACTACACAACTTAATCCTATGAAGATACATTCAAAGTAAAAAAACGGGCTCAACTCGGACTGAAAGTGCATTTAAAGCAATAAAAACTGAAAATGAGTGTCACGCCTAAACCAAAGGACTTATGCACACATTTCAACATGTATTTAGTTCAGGTTGACCTCCTGAAGCCTAAATGAGCATTTATTTGACTGCACAACTCATTCCTATGAAGGTACATTCAAAGTCACAAAACGTGCTCAACTAGGCCTGAAAGTGCATTTAAAGCAATAAAAACTCAAAAGGAGTGTCACGCCTAAACCAAAGGACTTATGCACACATTTCAACATGTATTTAGTTCAGGTTGACCTCCTGAAGCCTAAATCACCATTAATTTGACTACACAACTTATTCCTATGAAGATACATTCAGAGTAAAAAAACGGGCTCAACTCGGACCGAAAGTGCATTTAAAGCAATAAAAACTGAAAATGAGTGTCACGCCTAAACCAAAGGACTTATGCACACATTTTAACATGTATTTAGTTCAGGTTGACCTCCTGAAGCCTAAATGAGCATTAATTTGACTACACAACTTATTCCTATGAAGGAACATTCAAAGTAAAAAAACGGGCTCAACTCGGACTGAAAGTGCATTTAAAGCAATAAAAACTGAAAATGAGTGTCACGCCCAAACCAAAGGACTTATGCACACATTTCAACATGTATTTAGTTCAGGTTGACCTCCTGAAGCCTAAATGAGCATTTATTTGACTGCACAACTCATTCCTATGAAGGTACATTCAAAGTCACAAAACGTGCTCAACTAGGCCTGAAAGTGCATTTAAAGCAATAAAAACTGAAAATGAGTGTCACGCCTAAACCAAAGGACTTATGCACACATTTCAACATGTATTTAGTTCAGGTTGACCTCCTGAAGCCTAAATCACCATTAATTTGACTACACAACTTAATCCTATGAAGATACATTCAAAGTCACAAAACGTGCTCAACTAGGCCTGAAAGTGCATTTAAAGCAATAAAAACTCAAAATGAGTGTCACTCCTAAACCAAAGGACTTATGCACACATTTCAACATGTATTTAGTTCAGGTTGACCTCCTGAAGCCTAAATCACCATTAATTTGACTACACAACTTAATCCTATGAAGATACATTCAAAGTAAAAAAACGGGCTCAAATCGGACTGAAAGTGCATTTAAAGCAATAAAAACTGAAAATGAGTGTCACGCCTAAACCAAAGGACTTATGCACACATTTCAACATGTATTTAGTTCAGGTTGACCTCCTGAAGCCTAAATGAGTATAATTTGACTACACAACTCATTCCTATGAAGGTACATTAAAAGTCACAAAACGTGCTCAACTAGGCCTGAAAGTGCATTTAAAGCAATAAAAACTCAAAATGAGTGTCACGCCTAAACCAAAGGACTTATGCACACATTTCAACATGTATTTAGTTCAGGTTGACATTCTGAAACCTAAATGAGCATTAATTTGATCACACAACTCATTCCTATGAAGATACACTCAAACTCAGAAACGTGCTCTACTCGGCCTGAAAATGCATTTAAAGCAATAAAAACTCAAAATGAGTGTCACGCCTAAACCAAAGGACTTATGCACACATTTCAACATGTATTTAGTTCAGGTTGACCTCCTGAAGCCTAAATGAGCATTAATTTGACTACACAACTCATTCCTATGAAGATACATTCAAAGTAAAAAAACGTGCTCTACTCGGCCTGAAAATGCATTCAAAGCAATAAAAACTCAAATTGAGTGTCACGCCTAAACTAAAGGACTTATACACACATTTCAACATGTATTTAGTTCAGGTTGACATTCTGAAGCCTAAATGAGCATTATTTTGTCTATACAACTCATTCCTATGAAGGTACATTCAAAGTCACAAAACGTGCTCAACTAGGCCTGAAAGTGCATTTAAAGCAATAAAATCTCAAAATGAGTTTCACGCCTAAATCAAAGGACTTATGCACACATTTTAACATGTATTTAGTTTAGGTTGACCTCCTGAAGCCTAAATGAGCATTAATTTGATCACACAACTCATTCCCATGAAGATACATTCAAAGTCAGTAAGTGCCCTGCTCTGTCTGAAAATGCATTTGAATCAATAAAAACTAAAATTGAGTGTCATGCCTAAACCAAAGGACGTCTGCACACATTTCAACGTCTAAAGTGTTGTTTCCGATGCCTGCTAGTGTATGTGTGCGTGCGTGTGTGAGAGTGTGTAAGTGTGTGCGTGTGTTTGTGTGTGTTTGTGTGGGTGCGTGCGTGTGTGTGTTGTGCGCACCCCCCCACCCAAAAAAGTACTGTATTCGGATAAAAATGACGAATTACTCAGAGGTTTTAACTTTTGCTTGCACTTGATTTGTTCTGACACCGACGACGTCCACCAATGAGACAGCCCGAGTGGATCTAGCCCACGTGGTGTGAGAGCAGGGGGAGGTGAAAAGATGCAAAGCCTAGGTGATTGGCTGTGCATCTTTCAGTCTTCCACGTGGGTTAGTCTTTGATCTTCAATCAGTGTCCAAATGTTGTTTACATGCGTAGCGTGTGCGGATGTGTGTGCCTCTCATGAGTTTGTGTGTGTGTTTGCGCGCGCGTGATCGTGTGCCCATACATGTGTGAGTGTTTCTTTGATCTAAATCATCGTTGGTGTGTTGTTTACGATACGTGCTCGTCTGTGCGTACGTTTGTGTGAGTGTGTGTGCGTGCGTTTGTGTGTGTGCTTGCTGCGTGCTGGCGCGCTCGGAAGCGTGTGTGTCACAGAGAAAGAGAGGGAGCGGGATCGCTGGCCTGTATGTACTCTATGTGAAACACCAGGACATTTGTAATTTCGTCCCTTTCACATTTTTTGGCTTTTTAAAAAATAAAACTTATTTTCATCAATGGTTCATAATGAGTGTCACGCCTAGACCAAATGACTTATGCACACATTTCAACATTTATTTAGTTCAGGTTGACCTCCTGAAGCCTAAATGAGCATTAATTTGACTACACAACTTAATCCTATGAAGATACATTCAAAATCACAAAACGTGCTCAACTAGGCCTGAAAGTGCATTTAAAGCAATAAAAACTCAAAATGAGTGTCACGCATAAACCAAAGGACTTATGCACACATTTCAACATGTATTTAGTTCAGGTTGACCTCCTGAAGCCTAAATCACCATTAATTTGACTACACAACTTATTCCTATGAAGATACATTCAAAGTAAAAAAACGGGCTCAACTCGGACTGAAAGTGCATTTAAAGCAATAAAAACTGAAAATGAGTGTCACGCCTAAACCAAAGGACTTATGCACACATTTCAACATGTATTTAGTTCAGGTTGACGTCCTGAAGCCTAAATGCGCATTAATTTGACTACACAACTCATTCCTATGAAGATACATTCAAAGTAAAAAAACGTGCTCTACTCGGCCTGAAAATGCATTTAAAGCAATAAAAACTCAAAATGAGTGTCGCGCCTAAACCAAAGGACTTATGCACACATTTCAACATGTATTTAGTTCAGGTTGACCTCCTGAAGCCTAAATGAGCATTAATTTGACTACACAACTCATTCCTATGAAGGTACATTCAAAGTCACAAAACGTGCTCAACTAGGCCTGAAAGTGCATTTAAAGCAATAAAAACTCAAAATGAGTGTCACGCCTAAACCAAAGGACTTATGCACACATTTCAACATGTATTTAGTTCAGGTTGACATTCTGAAGCCTAAATGAGCATTAATTTGACTACACAACTTATTCCTATGAAGATACATTCAAAGTAAAAAAACGGCTCAACTCGGACTGAAAGTGCATTTAAAGCAATAAAAACTGAAATTGAGTGTCACGCCTAAACCAAAGGACTTATGCACACATTTCAACATGTATTTAGTTCAGGTTGACCTCCTGAAGCTTAAATCACCATTAATTTGACTACACAACTTAATCCTATGAAGATACATTCAAAGTAAAAAAACGGGCTCAACTCGGACTGAAAGTGCATTTAAAGCAATAAAAACTGAAAATGAGTGTCACGCCTAAACCAAAGGCCTTATGCACACATTTCAACATGTATTTAGTTCAGGTTGACCTCCTGAAGCCTAAATGAGCATTAATTTGACTACACACCTCATTCCTATGAAGGAACATTCAAAGTAAAAAAACGGGCTCAACTCGGACTGAAAGTGCATTTAAAGCAATAAAAACTAAAAATGAGTGTCACGCCTAAACCAAAGGACTTATGCACACATTTCAACATGTATTTAGTTCAGGTTGACCTCCTGAAGCCTAAACGAGTATAATTTGACTACACAACTCATTCCTATGAAGGTACATTCAAAGTCACAAAACGTGCTCAACTAGGCCTGAAAGTGCATTTAAAGCAATAAAAACTCAAAATGAGTGTCACGCCTAAACCAAAGGACTTATGCACACATTTCAACATGTATTTAGTTCAGGTTGACCTCCAGAAGCCTAAATCACCATTAATTTGATCACACAACTCATTCCTATGAAGATACATTCAAACTCAGAATCGTGCTCTACTCGGCCTGAAAATGCATTTAAAGCAATAAAAATTCAAAATGAGTGTCACGCCTAAACCAAAGGACTTATGCACACATTTCAACATGTATTTAGTTCAGGTTGACATTCTGAAGCCTAAATGAGCATTAATTTGACTACACAACTTATTCCTATGAAGATACATTCAAAGTAAAAAAACGGACTCAACTCGGACTGAAAGTGCATTTAAAGCAATAAAAACTCAAAATGAGTGTCACGCCTAAACCAAAGGACTTATGCACACATTTCAACATGTATTTAGTTCAGGTTGACATTCTGAAGCCTAATTGAGCATTAATTTGACTACACAACTTATTCCTAAGAAGATACATTCAAAGTAAAAAAACGGCTCAAATCGGACTGAAAGTGCATTTAAAGCAATAAAAACTGAAAATGAGTGTCACGCCTAAACCAAAGGACTTATGCACACATTTCAACATGTATTTAGTTCAGGTTGACCTCCTGAAGCCTAAATGAGCATTAATTTGACTACACAACTCATTCCTATGAAGGTACATTCAAAGTCACAAAACGTGCTCAACTAGGCCTGAAAGTGCATTTAAAGCAATAAAAACTCAAAATGAGTGTCACGCCTAAACCAAAGGACTTATGCACACATTTCAACATGTATTTAGTTCAGGTTGACCTCCTGAAGCCTAAATCACCATTAATTTGACTACACAACTTAATCCTATGAAGACACATTCAAAGTAAAAAAACGGGCTCAACTCGGACTGAAAGTGCATTTAAAGCAATAAAAACTGAAAATGAGTGTCACGCCTAAACCAAAGGACTTATGCACACATTTCAACATGTATTTAGTTCAGGTTGACCTCCTGAAGCCTAAATGAGCATTAATTTGACTACACAACTTATTCCTATGAAGGAACATTCAAAGTAAAAAAACGGGCTCAACTCGGACTGAAAGTGCATTTAAAGCAATAAAAACTGAAAATGAGTGTCACGCCTAAACCAAAGGACTTATGCACACATTTCAACATGTATTTAGTTCAGGTTGACCTCCTGAAGCCTAAATGAGCATTTATTTGACTGCACAACTCATTCCTAGGAAGGTACATTCAAAGTCACAAAACGTGCTCAACTAGGCCTGAAAGTGCATTTAAAGCAATAAAAACTCAAAAGGAGTGTCACGCCTAAACCAAAGGACTTATGCACACATTTCAACATGTATTTAGTTCAGGTTGACCTCCTGAAGCCTAAATCACCATTAATTTGACTACACAACTTATTCCTATGAAGATACATTCAGAGTAAAAAAACGGGCTCAACTCGGACTGAAAGTGCATTTAAAGCAATAAAAACTGAAAATGAGTGTCACGCCTAAACCAAAGGACTTATGCACACATTTCAACATGTATTTAGTTCAGGTTGACCTCCTGAAGCCTAAATGAGCATTTATTTGACTGCACAACTCATTCCTATGAAGGTACATTCAAAGTCACAAAACGTGCTCAACTAGGCCTGAAAGTGCATTTAAAGCAATAAAAACTCAAAATGAGTGTCACGCCTAAACCAAAGGACTTATGCACACATTTCAACATGTATTTAGTTCAGGTTGACCTCCTGAAGCTTAAATCACCATTAATTTGACTACACAACTTAATCCTATGAAGATACATTCAAAGTAAAAAAACGGGCTCAACTCGGACTGAAAGTGCATTTAAAGCAATAAAAACTGAAAATGAGTGTCACGCCTAAACCAAAGGCCTTATGCACACATTTCAACATGTATTTAGTTCAGGTTGACCTCCTGAAGCCTAAATGAGCATCAATTTGACTACACACCTCATTCCTATGAAGGAACATTCAAAGTAAAAAAACGGGCTCAACTCGGACTGAAAGTGCATTTAAAGCAATAAAAACTAAAAATGAGTGTCACGCCTAAACCAAAGGACTTATGCACACATTTCAACATGTATTTAGTTCAGGTTGACCTCCTGAAGCCTAAATGAGTATAATTTGACTACACAACTCATTCCTATGAAGGTACATTCAAAGTCACAAAACGTGCTCACCTAGGCCTGAAAGTGCATTTAAAGCATTAAAAACTCAAAATGAGTGTCACGCCTAAACCAAAGGACTTATGCACACATTTCAACATGTATTTAGTTCAGGTTGACCTCCAGAAGCCTAAATCACCATTAATTTGATCACACAACTCATTCCTATGAAGATACATTCAAACTCAGAATCGTGCTCTACTCGGCCTGAAAATGCATTTAAAGCAATAAAAACTCAAAATGAGTGTCACGCCTAAACCAAAGGACTTATGCACACATTTCAACATGTATTTAGTTCAGGTTGACATTCTGAAGCCTAAATGAGCATTAATTTGACTACACAACTTATTCCTATGAAGATACATTCAAAGTAAAAAAACGGACTCAACTCGGACTGAAAGTGCATTTAAAGCAATAAAAACTCAAAATGAGTGTCACGCCTAAACCAAAGGACTTATGCACACATTTCAACATGTATTTAGTTCAGGTTGACCTCCTGAAGCCTAAATGAGCATTTATTTGACTACACAACTCATTCCTATGAAGGTACATTCAAAGTCACAAAACGTGCTCAACTAGGCCTGAAAGTGCATTTAAAGCAATAAAAACTCAAAATGAGTGTCACACCTAAACCAAAGGATTTATGCACACATTTCAACATGTATTTTGTTCAGGTTGACCTCCTGAAGCCTAAATGAGCATTAATTTGACTACACATCCCATTCCTTTGAAGTCACAAAATTCAAAGTCACAAAAACGTGCTCAACTAGGCCTGAAAGTGCATTTAAAGCAATAAAAACTCAAAATCAGTGTCACGCCTAAACCAAAGGACTTATGCACACATTTCAACATGTATTTAGTTCAGGTTGACCTCCTGAAGCTTAAATCACCATTAATTTGACTACACAACTTATTCCTATGAAGATACATTCAGAGTAAAAAAACGGGCTCAACTCGGACTGAAAGTGCATTTAAAGCAATAAAAACTGAAAATGAGTGTCACGCCTAAACCAAAGGACTTATGCACACATTTCAACATGTATTTAGTTCAGGTTGACCTCCTGAAGCCTAAATCACCATTAATTTGACTACACAACTTATTCCTATGAAGATACATTCAGAGTAAAAAAACGGGCTCAACTCGGACTGAAAGTGCATTTAAAGCAATAAAAACTGAAAATGAGTGTCACGCCTAAACCAAAGGACTTATGCACACATTTCAACATGTATTTAGTTCAGGTTGACGTCCTGAAGCCTAAATGAGCATTAATTTGACTACACAACTTATTCCAATGAAGGAACATTCAAAGTAAAAAAACGGGCTCAACTCGGACTGAAAGTGCATTTAAAGCAATAAAAACTCAAAATGAGTGTCACGCCTAAACCAAAGGACTTATGCACACATTTCAACATGTATTTAGTTCAGGTTGACCTCCTGAAGCCTAAATCACCATTAATCTGACTACACAACTTAATCCTATGAAGATACATTCAAAGTAAAAAAACGGGCTCAACTCGGACTGAAAGTGCATTTAAAGCAATAAAAACTGAAAATGAGTGTCACGCCTAAACCAAAGGACTTATGCACACATTTCAACATGTATTTAGTTCAGGTTGACCTCCTGAAGCCTAAATGAGCATTAATTTGACTACACAACTCATTCCTATGAAGGTACATTCAAAGTCACAAAACGTGCTCAACTAGGCCTGAAAGTGCATTTAAAGCAATAAAAACTCAAAATGAGTGTCACGCCTAAACCAAAGGACTTATGCACACATTTCAACATGTATTTAGTTCAGGTTGACCTCCTGAAGCCTAAATCACCATTAATTTGACTACACAACTTAATCCTATGAAGATACATTCAAAGTAAAAAAACGGGCTCAACTCGGACTGAAAGTGCATTTAAAGCAATAAAAACTGAAAATGAGTGTCACGCCTAAACCAAACGACTTATGCACACATTTCAACATGTATTCAGTTCAGGTTGACGTCCTGAAGCCTAAATGAGCATTAATTTGACTACACAACTTATTCCTATGAAGATACATTCAAAGTAAAAAAACGTGCTCTACTCGGCCTGAAAATGCATTTAAAGCAATAAAAACTCAAAATGAGTGTCACGCCTAAACCAAAGGCCTTATGCACACATTACAACATGTATTTAGTTCAGGTTGACCTCCTGAAGCCTAAATGAGCATTAATTTGACTACACAACTCATTCCTATGAAGGTACATTCAAAGTCACAAAACGTGCTCAACTAGGCCTGAAAGTGCATTTAAAGCAATAAAAACTCAAAATGAGTGTCACGCCTAAACCAAAGGACTTATGCACACATTTCAACATGTATTTAGTTCAGGTTGACGTCCTGAAGCCTAAATGAGCATTAATTTGACTACACAACTTATTCCTATGAAGATACATTCAAAGTAAAAAAACGTGCTCTACTCGGCCTGAAAATGCATTTAAAGCAATAAAAATTCAAAATCAGTGTCACGCCTAAACCAAAGGACTTATGCACACATTTCAACATGTATTTAGTTCAGGTTGACCTCCTGAAGCCTAAATGAGCATTTATTTGACTACACAACTCATTCCTATGAAGGTACATTCAAAGTCACAAAACGTGCTCAACTAGGCCTGAAAGTGCATTTAAAGCAATAAAAACTCAAAATGAGTGTCACACCTAAACCAAAGGATTTATGCACACATTTCAACATGTATTTTGTTCAGGTTGACCTCCTGAAGCCTAAATGAGCATTAATTTGACTACACATCCCATTCCTTTGAAGATACATTCAAAGTCACAAAACGTGCTCAACTAGGCCTGAAAGTGCATTTAAAGCAATAAAAACTCAAAATCAGTGTCACGCCTAAACCAAAGGACTTATGCACACATTTCAACATGTATTTAGTTCAGGTTGACCTCCTGAAGCTTAAATCACCATTAATTTGACTACACAACTTATTCCTATGAAGATACATTCAGAGTAAAAAAACGGGCTCAACTCGGACTGAAAGTGCATTTAAAGCAATAAAAACTGAAAATGAGTGTCACGCCTAAACCAAAGGACTTATGCACACATTTCAACATGTATTTAGTTCAGGTTGACCTCCTGAAGCCTAAATCACCATTAATTTGACTACACAACTTATTCCTATGAAGATACATTCAGAGTAAAAAAACGGGCTCAACTCGGACTGAAAGTGCATTTAAAGCAATAAAAACTGAAAATGAGTGTCACGCCTAAACCAAAGGACTTATGCACACATTTCAACATGTATTTAGTTCAGGTTGACGTCCTGAAGCCTAAATGAGCATTAATTTGACTACACAACTTATTCCTATGAAGGAACATTCAAAGTAAAAAAACGGGCTCAACTCGGACTGAAAGTGCATTTAAAGCAATAAAAACTCAAAATGAGTGTCACGCCTAAACCAAAGGACTTATGCACACATTTCAACATGTATTTAGTTCAGGTTGACCTCCTGAAGCCTAAATCACCATTAATCTGACTACACAATTTAATCCTATGAAGATACATTCAAAGTAAAAAAACGGGCTCAACTCGGACTGAAAGTGCATTTAAAGCAATAAAAACTGAAAATGAGTGTCACGCCTAAACCAAAGGACTTATGCACACATTTCAACATGTATTTAGTTCAGGTTGACCTCCTGAAGCCTAAATGAGCATTAATTTGACTACACAACTCATTCCTATGAAGGTACATTCAAAGTCACAAAACGTGCTCAACTAGGCCTGAAAGTGCATTTAAAGCAATAAAAACTCAAAATGAGTGTCACGCCTAAACCAAAGGACTTATGCACACATTTCAACATGTATTTAGTTCAGGTTGACCTCCTGAAGCCTAAATCACCATTAATTTGACTACACAACTTAATCCTATGAAGATACATTCAAAGTAAAAAAACGGGCTCAACTCGGACTGAAAGTGCATTTAAAGCAATAAAAACTGAAAATGAGTGTCACGCCTAAACCAAACGACTTATGCACACATTTCAACATGTATTCAGTTCAGGTTGACGTCCTGAAGCCTAAATGAGCATTAATTTGACTACACAACTTATTCCTATGAAGATACATTCAAAGTAAAAAAACGTGCTCTACTCGGCCTGAAAATGCATTTAAAGCAATAAAAACTCAAAATGAGTGTCACGCCTAAACCAAAGGCCTTATGCACACATTACAACATGTATTTAGTTCAGGTTGACCTCCTGAAGCCTAAATGAGCATTAATTTGACTAAACAACTCATTCCTATGAAGGTACATTCAAAGTCACAAAACGTGCTCAACTAGGCCTGAAAGTGCATTTAAAGCAATAAAAACTCAAAATGAGTGTCACGCCTAAACCAAAGGACTTATGCACACATTTCAACATGTATTTAGTTCAGGTTGACGTCCTGAAGCCTAAATGAGCATTAATTTGACTACACAACTTATTCCTATGAAGATACATTCAAAGTAAAAAAACGTGCTCTACTCGGCCTGAAAATGCATTTAAAGCAATAAAAACTCAAAATGAGTGTCGCGCCTAAACCAAAGGCCTTACGCACACATTTCAACATGTATTTAGTTCAGGTTGACCTCCTGAAGCCTAAATGAGCATTAATTTGACTACACAACTCATTCCTATGAAGGAACATTCAAAGTAAAAAAACGGGCTCAACTCGGACTGAAAGTGCATTTAAAGCAATAAAAACTGAAAATGAGTGTCACGCCTAAACCAAAGGACTTATGCACACATTTCAACATGTATTTAGTTCAGGTTGACCTCCTGAAGCCTAAATCACCATTAATTTGACTACACAACTTAATCCTATGAAGATACATTCAAAGTCACAAAACGTGCTCAACTAGGCCTGAAAGTGCATTTAAAGCAATAAAAACTCAAAATGAGTGTCACGCCTAAACCAAAGGACTTATGCACACATTTCAACATGTATTTAGTTCAGGTTGACCTCCTGAAGCCTAAATCACCATTAATTTGACTACACAACTTAATCCTATGAAGATACATTCAAAGTAAAAAAACGGGCTCAACTCGGACTGAAAGTGCATTTAAAGCAATAAAAACTGAAAATGAGTGTCACGCCTAAAACAAAGGACTTATGCACACATTTCAACATGTATTTAGTTCAGGTTGACCTCCTGAAGCCTAAATGAGCATTAATTTGACTACACAACTCATTCCTATGAAGGTACATTCAAAGTCACAAAACGTGCTCAACTAGGCCTGAAAGTGCATTTAAAGCAATAAAAATTCAAAATCAGTGTCACGCCTAAACCAAAGGACTTATGCACACATTTCAACATGTATTTAGTTCAGGTTGACATTCTGAAGCCTAAATGAGCATTAATTTGACTACACAACTTATTCCTAAGAAGATACATTCAAAGTAAAAAAACGGCTCAACTCGGACTGAAAGTGCATTTAAAGCAATAAAAACTGAAAATGAGTGTCACGCCTAAACCAAAGGACTTATGCACACATTTCAACATGTATTTAGTTCAGGTTGACATTCTGAAGCCTAAATGAGCATTAATTTGACTACACAACTTATTCCTAAGAAGATACATTCAAAGTAAAAAAACGGCTCAACTCGGACTGAAAGTGCATTTAAAGCAATAAAAACTGAAAATGAGTGTCACGCCTAAACCAAAGGACTTATGCACACATTTCAACATGTATTTAGTTCGGGTTGACCTCCTGAAGCCTAAATGAGCATTAATTTGACTACACAACTCATTCCTATGAAGGTACATTCAAAGTCACAAAACGTGCTCAACTAGGCCTGAAAGTGCATTTAAAGCAATAAAAACTCAAAATGAGTGTCACGCCTAAACCAAAGGACTTATGCACACATTTCAACATGTATTTAGTTCAGGTTGACCTCCTGAAGCCTAAATCACCATTAATTTGACTACACAACTTAATCCTATGAAGACACATTCAAAGTAAAAAAACGGGCTCAACTCGGACTGAAAGTGCATTTAAAGCAATAAAAACTGAAAATGAGTGTCACGCCTAAACCAAAGGACTTATGCACACATTTCAACATGTATTTAGTTCAGGTTGACCTCCTGAAGCCTAAATGAGCATTAATTTGACTACACAACTTATTCCTATGAAGGAACATTCAAAGTAAAAAAACGGGCTCAACTCGGACTGAAAGTGCATTTAAAGCAATAAAAACTGAAAATCAGTGTCACGCCTAAACCAAAGGACTTATGCACACATTTCAACATGTATTTAGTTCAGGTTGACATTCTGAAGCCTAAATGAGCATTAATTTGACTACACAACTTATTCCTAAGAAGATACATTCAAAGTAAAAAAACGGCTCAACTCGGACTGAAAGTGCATTTAAAGCAATAAAAACTGAAAATGAGTGTCACGCCTAAACCAAAGGACTTATGCACACATTTCAACATGTATTTAGTTCGGGTTGACCTCCTGAAGCCTAAATGAGCATTAATTTGACTACACAACTCATTCCTATGAAGGTACATTCAAAGTCACAAAACGTGCTCAACTAGGCCTGAAAGTGCATTTAAAGCAATAAAAACTCAAAATGAGTGTCACGCCTAAACCAAAGGACTTATGCACACATTTCAACATGTATTTAGTTCAGGTTGACCTCCTGAAGCCTAAATCACCATTAATTTGACTACACAACTTAATCCTATGAAGACACATTCAAAGTAAAAAAACGGGCTCAACTCGGACTGAAAGTGCATTTAAAGCAATAAAAACTGAAAATGAGTGTCACGCCTAAACCAAAGGACTTATGCACACATTTCAACATGTATTTAGTTCAGGTTGACCTCCTGAAGCCTAAATGAGCATTAATTTGACTACACAACTTATTCCTATGAAGGAACATTCAAAGTAAAAAAACGGGCTCAACTCGGACTGAAAGTGCATTTAAAGCAATAAAAACTGAAAATGAGTGTCACGCCTAAACCAAAGGACTTATGCACACATTTCAACATGTATTTAGTTCAGGTTGACCTCCTGAAGCCTAAATGAGCATTTATTTGACTGCACAACTCATTCCTATGAAGGTACATTCAAAGTCACAAAACGTGCTCAACTAGGCCTGAAAGTGCATTTAAAGCAATAAAAACTCAAAAGGAGTGTCACGCCTAAACCAAAGGACTTATGCACACATTTCAACATGTATTTAGTTCAGGTTGACCTCCTGAAGCCTAAATCACCATTAATTTGACTACACAACTTATTCCTATGAAGATACATTCAGAGTAAAAAAACGGGCTCAACTCGGACTGAAAGTGCATTTAAAGCAATAAAAACTGAAAATGAGTGTCACGCCTAAACCAAAGGACTTATGCACACATTTCAACATGTATTTAGTTCAGGTTGACCTCCTGAAGCCTAAATCACCATTAATTTGACTACACAACTTATTCCTATGAAGATACATTCAGAGTAAAAAAACGGGCTCAACTCGGACTGAAAGTGCATTTAAAGCAATAAAAACTGAAAATGAGTGTCACGCCTAAACCAAAGGACTTATGCACACATTTCAACATGTATTTAGTTCAGGTTGACGTCCTGAAGCCTAAATGAGCATTAATTTGACTACACAACTTATTCCTATGAAGATACATTCAAAGTAAAAAAACGTGCTCTACTCGGCCTGAAAATGCATTTAAAGCAATAAAAACTCAAAATGAGTGTCGCGCCTAAACCAAAGGCCTTACGCACACATTTCAACATGTATTTAGTTCAGGTTGACCTCCTGAAGCCTAAATGAGCATTAATTTGACTACACAACTCATTCCTATGAAGGTACATTCAAAGTCACAAAACGTGCTCAACTAGGCCTGAAAGTGCATTTAAAGCAATAAAAATTCAAAATCAGTGTCACGCCTAAACCAAAGGACTTATGCACACATTTCAACATGTATTTAGTTCAGGTTGACATTCTAAAGCCTAAATGAGCATTAATTTGACTACACAACTTATTCCTAAGAAGATACATTCAAAGTAAAAAAACGGGCTCAACTCGGACTGAAAGTGCATTTAAAGCAATAAAAACTGAAAATGAGTGTCACGCCTAAACCAAAGGACTTATGCACACATTTCAACATGTATTTAGTTCAGGTTGACGTCCTGAAGCCTAAATGAGCATTAATTTGACTACACAACTTATTCCTATGAAGGAACATTCAAAGTAAAAAAACGGGCTCAACTCGGACTGAAAGTGCATTTAAAGCAATAAAAACTCAAAATGAGTGTCACGCCTAAACCAAAGGACTTATGCACACATTTCAACATGTATTTAGTTCAGGTTGACCTCCTGAAGCCTAAATCACCATTAATCTGACTACACAACTTAATCCTATGAAGATACATTCAAAGTAAAAAAACGGGCTCAACTCGGACTGAAAGTGCATTTAAAGCAATAAAAACTGAAAATGAGTGTCACGCCTAAACCAAAGGACTTATGCACACATTTCAACATGTATTTAGTTCAGGTTGAGCTCCTGAAGCCTAAATGAGCATTAATTTGACTACACAACTCATTCCTATGATTGTACATTCAAAGTCACAAAACGTGCTCAACTAGGCCTGAAAGTGCATTTAAAGCAATAAAAACTCAAAATGAGTGTCACGCCTAAACCAAAGGACTTATGCACACATTTCAACATGTATTTAGTTCAGGTTGACCTCCTGAAGCCTAAATCACCATTAATTTGACTACACAACTTAATCCTATGAAGATACATTCAAAGTAAAAAAACGGGCTCAACTCGGACTGAAAGTGCATTTAAAGCAATAAAAACTGAAAATGAGTGTCACGCCTAAACCAAACGACTTATGCACACATTTCAACATGTATTCAGTTCAGGTTGACGTCCTGAAGCCTAAATGAGCATTAATTTGACTACACAACTTTTTCCTATGAAGATACATTCAAAGTAAAAAAACGTGCTCTACTCGGCCTGAAAATGCATTTAAAGCAATAAAAACTCAAAATGAGTGTCACGCCTAAACCAAAGGCCTTATGCACACATTACAACATGTATTTAGTTCAGGTTGACCTCCTGAAGCCTAAATGAGCATTAATTTGACTAAACAACTCATTCCTATGAAGGTACATTCAAAGTCACAAAACGTGCTCAACTAGGCCTGAAAGTGCATTTAAAGCAATAAAAACTCAAAATGAGTGTCACGCCTAAACCAAAGGACTTATGCACACATTTCAACATGTATTTAGTTCAGGTTGACGTCCTGAAGCCTAAATGAGCATTAATTTGACTACACAACTTATTCCTATGAAGATACATTCAAAGTAAAAAAACGTGCTCTACTCGGCCTGAAAATGCATTTAAAGCAATAAAAACTCAAAATGAGTGTCGCGCCTAAACCAAAGGCCTTACGCACACATTTCAACATGTATTTAGTTCAGGTTGACCTCCTGAAGCCTAAATGAGCATTAATTTGACTACACAACTCATTCCTATGAAGGAACATTCAAAGTAAAAAAACGGGCTCAACTCGGACTGAAAGTGCATTTAAAGCAATAAAAACTGAAAATGAGTGTCACACCTAAACCAAAGGACTTATGCACACATTTCAACATGTATTTAGTTCAGGTTGACCTCCTGAAGCCTAAATCACCATTAATTTAACTACACAACTTAATCCTATGAAGATACATTCAAAGTCACAAAACGTGCTCAACTAGGCCTGAAAGTGCATTTAAAGCATTAAAAACTCAAAATGAGTGTCACGCCTAAACCAAAGGACTTATGCACACATTTCAACATGTATTTAGTTCAGGTTGACCTCCTGAAGCCTAAATCACCATTAATTTGACTACACAACTTAATCCTATGAAGATACATTCAAAGTAAAAAAACGGGCTCAACTCGGACTGAAAGTGCATTTAAAGCAATAAAAACTGAAAATGAGTGTCACGCCTAAAACAAAGGACTTATGCACACATTTCAACATGTATTTAGTTCAGGTTGACCTCCTGAAGCCTAAATGAGCATTAATTTGACTACACAACTCATTCCTATGAAGGTACATTCAAAGTCACAAAACGTGCTCAACTAGGCCTGAAAGTGCATTTAAAGCAATAAAAATTCAAAATCAGTGTCACGCCTAAACCAAAGGACTTATGCACACATTTCAACATGTATTTAGTTCAGGTTGACATTCTGAAGCCTAAATGAGCATTAATTTGACTACACAACTTATTCCTAAGAAGATACATTCAAAGTAAAAAAACGGCTCAACTCGGACTGAAAGTGCATTTAAAGCAATAAAAACTGAAAATGAGTGTCACGCCTAAACCAAAGGACTTATGCACACATTTCAACATGTATTTAGTTCAGGTTGACCTCCTGAAGCCTAAATGAGCATTAATTTGACTACACAACTCATTCCTATGAAGGTACATTCAAAGTCACAAAACGTGCTCAACTAGGCCTGAAAGTGCATTTAAAGCAATAAAAACTCAAAATGAGTGTCACGCCTAAACCAAAGGACTTATGCACACATTTCAACATGTATTTAGTTCAGGTTGACCTCCTGAAGCCTAAATCACCATTAATTTGACTACACAACTTAATCCTATGAAGACACATTCAAAGTAAAAAAACGGGCTCAACTCGGACTGAAAGTGCATTTAAAGCAATAAAAACTGAAAATGAGTGTCACGCCTAAACCAAAGGACTTATGCACACATTTCAACATGTATTTAGTTCAGGTTGACCTCCTGAAGCCTAAATGAGCATTAATTTGACTACACAACTTATTCCTATGAAGGAACATTCAAAGTAAAAAAACGGGCTCAACTCGGACTGAAAGTGCATTTAAAGCAATAAAAACTGAAAATGAGTGTCACGCCTAAACCAAAGGACTTATGCACACATTTCAACATGTATTTAGTTCAGGTTGACCTCCTGAAGCCTAAATGAGCATTTATTTGACTGCACAACTCATTCCTATGAAGGTACATTCAAAGTCACAAAACGTGCTCAACTAGGCCTGAAAGTGCATTTAAAGCAATAAAAACTCAAAAGGAGTGTCACGCCTAAACCAAAGGACTTATGCACACATTTCAACATGTATTTAGTTCAGGTTGACCTCCTGAAGCCTAAATCACCATTAATTTGACTACACAACTTATTCCTATGAAGATACATTCAGAGTAAAAAAACGGGCTCAACTCGGACTGAAAGTGCATTTAAAGCAATAAAAACTGAAAATGAGTGTCACGCCTAAAACAAAGGACTTATGCACACATTTCAACATGTATTTAGTTCAGGTTGACCTCCTGAAGCCTAAATCACCATTAATTTGACTACACAACTTATTCCTATGAAGATACATTCAGAGTAAAAAAACGGGCTCAACTCGGACTGAAAGTGCATTTAAAGCAATAAAAACTGAAAATGAGTGTCACGCCTAAACCAAAGGACTTATGCACACATTTCAACATGTATTTAGTTCAGGTTGACATCCTGAAGCCTAAATCACCATTAATTTGACTACACAACTTATTCCTATGAAGATACATTCAAAGTAAAAAAACGGGCTCAACTCGGACTGAAAGTGCATTTAAAGCAATAAAAACTGAAAATGAGTGTCACGCCTAAACCAAAGGACTTATGCACACATTTCAACATGTATTTAGTTCAGGTTGACGTCCTGAAGCCTAAATGAGCATTAATTTGACTACACAACTTATTCCTATGAAGATACATTCAAAGTAAAAAAACGTGCTCTACTCGGCCTGAAAATGCATTTAAAGCAATAAAAACTCAAAATGAGTGTCGCGCCTAAACCAAAGGCCTTACGCACACATTTCAACATGTATTTAGTTCAGGTTGACCTCCTGAAGCCTAAATGAGCATTAATTTGACTACACAACTCATTCCTATGAAGGTACATTCAAAGTCACAAAACGTGCTCAACTAGGCCTGAAAGTGCATTTAAAGCAATAAAAATTCAAAATCAGTGTCACGCCTAAACCAAAGGACTTATGCACACATTTCAACATGTATTTAGTTCAGGTTGACATTCTGAAGCCTAAATGAGCATTAATTTGACTACACAACTTATTCCTAAGAAGATACATTCAAAGTAAAAAAACGGGCTCAACTCGGACTGAAAGTGCATTTAAAGCAATAAAAACTGAAAATGAGTGTCACGCCTAAACCAAAGGACTTATGCACACATTTCAACATGTATTTAGTTCAGGTTGACGTCCTGAAGCCTAAATGAGCATTAATTTGACTACACAACTTATTCCTATGAAGGAACATTCAAAGTAAAAAAACGGGCTCAACTCGGACTGAAAGTGCATTTAAAGCAATAAAAACTCAAAATGAGTGTCACGCCTAAACCAAAGGACTTATGCACACATTTCAACATGTATTTAGTTCAGGTTGACCTCCTGAAGCCTAAATCACCATTAATCTGACTACACAACTTAATCCTATGAAGATACATTCAAAGTAAAAAAACGGGCTCAACTCGGACTGAAAGTGCATTTAAAGCAATAAAAACTGAAAATGAGTGTCACGCCTAAACCAAAGGACTTATGCACACATTTCAACATGTATTTAGTTCAGGTTGAGCTCCTGAAGCCTAAATGAGCATTAATTTGACTACACAACTCATTCCTATGATTGTACATTCAAAGTCACAAAACGTGCTCAACTAGGCCTGAAAGTGCATTTAAAGCAATAAAAACTCAAAATGAGTGTCACACCTAAACCAAAGGACTTATGCACACATTTCAACATGTATTTAGTTCAGGTTGACCTCCTGAAGCCTAAATCACCATTAATTTGACTACACAACTTAATCCTATGAAGATACATTCAAAGTAAAAAAACGGGCTCAACTCGGACTGAAAGTGCATTTAAAGCAATAAAAACTGAAAATGAGTGTCACGCCTAAACCAAACGACTTATGCACACATTTCAACATGTATTCAGTTCAGGTTGACGTCCTGAAGCCTAAATGAGCATTAATTTGACTACACAACTTATTCCTATGAAGATACATTCAAAGTAAAAAAACGTGCTCTACTCGGCCTGAAAATGCATTTAAAGCAATAAAAACTCAAAATGAGTGTCACGCCTAAACCAAAGGCCTTATGCACACATTACAACATGTATTTAGTTCAGGTTGACCTCCTGAAGCCTAAATGAGCATTAATTTGACTAAACAACTCATTCCTATGAAGGTACATTCAAAGTCACAAAACGTGCTCAACTAGGCCTGAAAGTGCATTTAAAGCAATAAAAACTCAAAATGAGTGTCACGCCTAAACCAAAGGACTTATGCACACATTTCAACATGTATTTAGTTCAGGTTGACCTCCTGAAGCCTAAATCACCATTAATTTGACTACACAACTTAATCCTATGAAGACACATTCAAAGTAAAAAAACGGGCTCAACTCGGACTGAAAGTGCATTTAAAGCAATAAAAACTGAAAATGAGTGTCACGCCTAAACCAAAGGACTTATGCACACATTTCAACATGTATTTAGTTCAGGTTGACCTCCTGAAGCCTAAATGAGCATTAATTTGACTACACAACTTATTCCTATGAAGGAACATTCAAAGTAAAAAAACGGGCTCAACTCGGACTGAAAGTGCATTTAAAGCAATAAAAACTGAAAATGAGTGTCACGCCTAAACCAAAGGACTTATGCACACATTTCAACATGTATTTAGTTCAGGTTGACCTCCTGAAGCCTAAATGAGCATTTATTTGACTGCACAACTCATTCCTATGAAGGTACATTCAAAGTCACAAAACGTGCTCAACTAGGCCTGAAAGTGCATTTAAAGCAATAAAAACTCAAAAGGAGTGTCACGCCTAAACCAAAGGACTTATGCACACATTTCAACATGTATTTAGTTCAGGTTGACCTCCTGAAGCCTAAATCACCATTAATTTGACTACACAACTTATTCCTATGAAGATACATTCAGAGTAAAAAAACGGGCTCAACTCGGACTGAAAGTGCATTTAAAGCAATAAAAACTGAAAATGAGTGTCACGCCTAAAACAAAGGACTTATGCACACATTTCAACATGTATTTAGTTCAGGTTGACCTCCTGAAGCCTAAATCACCATTAATTTGACTACACAACTTATTCCTATGAAGATACATTCAGAGTAAAAAAACGGGCTCAACTCGGACTGAAAGTGCATTTAAAGCAATAAAAACTGAAAATGAGTGTCACGCCTAAACCAAAGGACTTATGCACACATTTCAACATGTATTTAGTTCAGGTTGACATCCTGAAGCCTAAATCACCATTAATTTGACTACACAACTTATTCCTATGAAGATACATTCAAAGTAAAAAAACGGGCTCAACTCGGACTGAAAGTGCATTTAAAGCAATAAAAACTGAAAATGAGTGTCACGCCTAAACCAAAGGACTTATGCACACATTTCAACATGTATTTAGTTCAGGTTGACGTCCTGAAGCCTAAATGAGCATTAATTTGACTACACAACTTATTCCTATGAAGATACATTCAAAGTAAAAAAACGTGCTCTACTCGGCCTGAAAATGCATTTAAAGCAATAAAAACTCAAAATGAGTGTCGCGCCTAAACCAAAGGCCTTACGCACACATTTCAACATGTATTTAGTTCAGGTTGACCTCCTGAAGCCTAAATGAGCATTAATTTGACTACACAACTCATTCCTATGAAGGTACATTCAAAGTCACAAAACGTGCTCAACTAGGCCTGAAAGTGCATTTAAAGCAATAAAAATTCAAAATCAGTGTCACGCCTAAACCAAAGGACTTATGCACACATTTCAACATGTATTTAGTTCAGGTTGACATTCTGAAGCCTAAATGAGCATTAATTTGACTACACAACTTATTCCTAAGAAGATACATTCAAAGTAAAAAAACGGGCTCAACTCGGACTGAAAGTGCATTTAAAGCAATAAAAACTGAAAATGAGTGTCACGCCTAAACCAAAGGACTTATGCACACATTTCAACATGTATTTAGTTCAGGTTGACGTCCTGAAGCCTAAATGAGCATTAATTTGACTACACAACTTATTCCTATGAAGGAACATTCAAAGTAAAAAAACGGGCTCAACTCGGACTGAAAGTGCATTTAAAGCAATAAAAACTCAAAATGAGTGTCACGCCTAAACCAAAGGACTTATGCACACATTTCAACATGTATTTAGTTCAGGTTGACCTCCTGAAGCCTAAATCACCATTAATCTGACTACACAACTTAATCCTATGAAGATACATTCAAAGTAAAAAAACGGGCTCAACTCGGACTGAAAGTGCATTTAAAGCAATAAAAACTGAAAATGAGTGTCACGCCTAAACCAAAGGACTTATGCACACATTTCAACATGTATTTAGTTCAGGTTGAGCTCCTGAAGCCTAAATGAGCATTAATTTGACTACACAACTCATTCCTATGATTGTACATTCAAAGTCACAAAACGTGCTCAACTAGGCCTGAAAGTGCATTTAAAGCAATAAAAACTCAAAATGAGTGTCACGCCTAAACCAAAGGACTTATGCACACATTTCAACATGTATTTAGTTCAGGTTGACCTCCTGAAGCCTAAATCACCATTAATTTGACTACTCAACTTAATCCTATGAAGATACATTCAAAGTAAAAAAACGGGCTCAACTCGGACTGAAAGTGCATTTAAAGCAATAAAAACTGAAAATGAGTGTCACGCCTAAACCAAACGACTTATGCACACATTTCAACATGTATTCAGTTCAGGTTGACGTCCTGAAGCCTAAATGAGCATTAATTTGACTACACAACTTATTCCTATGAAGATACATTCAAAGTAAAAAAACGTGCTCTACTCGGCCTGAAAATGCATTTAAAGCAATAAAAACTCAAAATGAGTGTCACGCCTAAACCAAAGGCCTTATGCACACATTACAACATGTATTTAGTTCAGGTTGACCTCCTGAAGCCTAAATGAGCATTAATTTGACTAAACAACTCATTCCTATGAAGGTACATTCAAAGTCACAAAACGTGCTCAACTAGGCCTGAAAGTGCATTTAAAGCAATAAAAACTCAAAATGAGTGTCACGCCTAAACCAAAGGACTTATGCACACATTTCAACATGTATTTAGTTCAGGTTGACGTCCTGAAGCCTAAATGAGCATTAATTTGACTACACAACTTATTCCTATGAAGATACATTCAAAGTAAAAAAACGTGCTCTACTCGGCCTGAAAATGCATTTAAAGCAATAAAAACTCAAAATGAGTGTCGCGCCTAAACCAAAGGCCTTACGCACACATTTCAACATGTATTTAGTTCAGGTTGACCTCCTGAAGCCTAAATGAGCATTAATTTGACTACACAACTCATTCCTATGAAGGAACATTCAAAGTAAAAAAACGGGCTCAACTCGGACTGAAAGTGCATTTAAAGCAATAAAAACTGAAAATGAGTGTCACGCCTAAACCAAAGGACTTATGCACACATTTCAACATGTATTTAGTTCAGGTTGACCTCCTGAAGCCTAAATCACCATTAATTTAACTACACAACTTAATCCTATGAAGATACATTCAAAGTCACAAAACGTGCTCAACTAGGCCTGAAAGTGCATTTAAAGCAATAAAAACTCAAAATGAGTGTCACGCCTAAACCAAAGGACTTATGCACACATTTCAACATGTATTTAGTTCAGGTTGACCTCCTGAAGCCTAAATCACCATTAATTTGACTACACAACTTAATCCTATGAAGATACATTCAAAGTAAAAAAACGGGCTCAACTCGGACTGAAAGTGCATTTAAAGCAATAAAAACTGAAAATGAGTGTCACGCCTAAAACAAAGGACTTATGCACACATTTCAACATGTATTTAGTTCAGGTTGACCTCCTGAAGCCTAAATGAGCATTAATTTGACTACACAACTCATTCCTATGAAGGTACATTCAAAGTCACAAAACGTGCTCAACTAGGCCTGAAAGTGCATTTAAAGCAATAAAAATTCAAAATCAGTGTCACGCCTAAACCAAAGGACTTATGCACACATTTCAACATGTATTTAGTTCAGGTTGACATTCTGAAGCCTAAATGAGCATTAATTTGACTACACAACTTATTCCTAAGAAGATACATTCAAAGTAAAAAAACGGCTCAACTCGGACTGAAAGTGCATTTAAAGCAATAAAAACTGAAAATGAGTGTCACGCCTAAACCAAAGGACTTATGCACACATTTCAACATGTATTTAGTTCAGGTTGACCTCCTGAAGCCTAAATGAGCATTAATTTGACTACACAACTCATTCCTATGAAGGTACATTCAAAGTCACAAAACGTGCTCAACTAGGCCTGAAAGTGCATTTAAAGCAATAAAAACTCAAAATGAGTGTCACGCCTAAACCAAAGGACTTATGCACACATTTCAACATGTATTTAGTTCAGGTTGACCTCCTGAAGCCTAAATCACCATTAATTTGACTACACAACTTAATCCTATGAAGACACATTCAAAGTAAAAAAACGGGCTCAACTCGGACTGAAAGTGCATTTAAAGCAATAAAAACTGAAAATGAGTGTCACGCCTAAACCAAAGGACTTATGCACACATTTCAACATGTATTGAGTTCAGGTTGACCTCCTGAAGCCTAAATGAGCATTAATTTGACTACACAACTTATTCCTATGAAGGAACATTCAAAGTAAAAAAACGGGCTCAACTCGGACTGAAAGTGCATTTAAAGCAATAAAAACTGAAAATGAGTGTCACGCCTAAACCAAAGGACTTATGCACACATTTCAACATGTATTTAGTTCAGGTTGACCTCCTGAAGCCTAAATGAGCATTTATTTGACTGCACAACTCATTCCTATGAAGGTACATTCAAAGTCACAAAACGTGCTCAACTAGGCCTGAAAGTGCATTTAAAGCAATAAAAACTCAAAAGGAGTGTCACGCCTAAACCAAAGGACTTATGCACACATTTCAACATGTATTTAGTTCAGGTTGACCTCCTGAAGCCTAAATCACCATTAATTTGACTACACAACTTATTCCTATGAAGATACATTCAGAGTAAAAAAACGGGCTCAACTCGGACTGAAAGTGCATTTAAAGCAATAAAAACTGAAAATGAGTGTCACGCCTAAACCAAAGGACTTATGCACACATTTCAACATGTATTTAGTTCAGGTTGACCTCCTGAAGCCTAAATCACCATTAATTTGACTACACAACTTATTCCTATGAAGATACATTCAGAGTAAAAAAACGGGCTCAACTCGGACTGAAAGTGCATTTAAAGCAATAAAAACTGAAAATGAGTGTCACGCCTAAACCAAAGGACTTATGCACACATTTCAACATGTATTTAGTTCAGGTTGACATCCTGAAGCCTAAATCACCATTAATTTGACTACACAACTTATTCCTATGAAGATACATTCAAAGTAAAAAAACGGGCTCAACTCGGACTGAAAGTGCATTTAAAGCAATAAAAACTGAAAATGAGTGTCACGCCTAAACCAAAGGACTTATGCACACATTTCAACATGTATTTAGTTCAGGTTGACGTCCTGAAGCCTAAATGAGCATTAATTTGACTACACAACTTATTCCTATGAAGATACATTCAAAGTAAAAAAACGTGCTCTACTCGGCCTGAAAATGCATTTAAAGCAATAAAAACTCAAAATGAGTGTCGCGCCTAAACCAAAGGCCTTACGCACACATTTCAACATGTATTTAGTTCAGGTTGACCTCCTGAAGCCTAAATGAGCATTAATTTGACTACACAACTCATTCCTATGAAGGTACATTCAAAGTCACAAAACGTGCTCAACTAGGCCTGAAAGTGCATTTAAAGCAATAAAAATTCAAAATCAGTGTCACGCCTAAACCAAAGGACTTATGCACACATTTCAACATGTATTTAGTTCAGGTTGACATTCTGAAGCCTAAATGAGCATTAATTTGACTACACAACTTATTCCTAAGAAGATACATTCAAAGTAAAAAAACGGGCTCAACTCGGACTGAAAGTGCATTTAAAGCAATAAAAACTGAAAATGAGTGTCACGCCTAAACCAAAGGACTTATGCACACATTTCAACATGTATTTAGTTCAGGTTGACGTCCTGAAGCCTAAATGAGCATTAATTTGACTACACAACTTATTCCTATGAAGGAACATTCAAAGTAAAAAAACGGGCTCAACTCGGACTGAAAGTGCATTTAAAGCAATAAAAACTCAAAATGAGTGTCACGCCTAAACCAAAGGACTTATGCACACATTTCAACATGTATTTAGTTCAGGTTGACCTCCTGAAGCCTAAATCACCATTAATCTGACTACACAACTTAATCCTATGAAGATACATTCAAAGTAAAAAAACGGGCTCAACTCGGACTGAAAGTGCATTTAAAGCAATAAAAACTGAAAATGAGTGTCACGCCTAAACCAAAGGACTTATGCACACATTTCAACATGTATTTAGTTCAGGTTGAGCTCCTGAAGCCTAAATGAGCATTAATTTGACTACACAACTCATTCCTATGATTGTACATTCAAAGTCACAAAACGTGCTCAACTAGGCCTGAAAGTGCATTTAAAGCAATAAAAACTCAAAATGAGTGTCACGCCTAAACCAAAGGACTTATGCACACATTTCAACATGTATTTAGTTCAGGTTGACCTCCTGAAGCCTAAATCACCATTAATTTGACTACACAACTTAATCCTATGAAGATACATTCAAAGTAAAAAAACGGGCTCAACTCGGACTGAAAGTGCATTTAAAGCAATAAAAACTGAAAATGAGTGTCACGCCTAAACCAAACGACTTATGCACACATTTCAACATGTATTCAGTTCAGGTTGACGTCCTGAAGCCTAAATGAGCATTAATTTGACTACACAACTTATTCCTATGAAGATACATTCAAAGTAAAAAAACGTGCTCTACTCGGCCTGAAAATGCATTTAAAGCAATAAAAACTGAAAATGAGTGTCACGCCTAAACCAAAGGCCTTATGCACACATTACAACATGTATTTAGTTCAGGTTGACCTCCTGAAGCCTAAATGAGCATTAATTTGACTAAACAACTCATTCCTATGAAGGTACATTCAAAGTCACAAAACGTGCTCAACTAGGCCTGAAAGTGCATTTAAAGCAATAAAAACTCAAAATGAGTGTCACGCCTAAACCAAAGGACTTATGCACACATTTCAACATGTATTTAGTTCAGGTTGACGTCCTGAAGCCTAAATGAGCATTAATTTGACTACACAACTTATTCCTATGAAGATACATTCAAAGTAAAAAAACGTGCTCTACTCGGCCTGAAAATGCATTTAAAGCAATAAAAACTCAAAATGAGTGTCGCGCCTAAACCAAATTCCTTACGCACACATTTCAACATGTATTTAGTTCAGGTTGACCTCCTGAAGCCTAAATGAGCATTAATTTGACTACACAACTCATTCCTATTAAGGAACATTCAAAGTAAAAAAACGGGCTCAACTCGGACTGAAAGTGCATTTAAAGCAATAAAAACTGAAAATGAGTGTCACGCCTAAACCAAAGGACTTATGCACACATTTCAACATGTATTTAGTTCAGGTTGACCTCCTGAAGCCTAAATCACCATTAATTTAACTACACAACTTAATCCTATGAAGATACATTCAAAGTCACAAAACGTGCTCAACTAGGCCTGAAAGTGCATTTAAAGCAATAAAAACTCAAAATGAGTGTCACGCCTAAACCAAAGGACTTATGCACACATTTCAACATGTATTTAGTTCAGGTTGACCTCCTGAAGCCTAAATCACCATTAATTTGACTACACAACTTAATCCTATGAAGATACATTCAAAGTAAAAAAACGGGCTCAACTCGGACTGAAAGTGCATTTAAAGCAATAAAAACTGAAAATGAGTGTCACGCCTAAAACAAAGGACTTATGCACACATTTCAACATGTATTTAGTTCAGGTTGACCTCCTGAAGCCTAAATGAGCATTAATTTGACTACACAACTCATTCCTATGAAGGTACATTCAAAGTCACAAAACGTGCTCAACTAGGCCTGAAAGTGCATTTAAAGCAATAAAAATTCAAAATCAGTGTCACGCCTAAACCAAAGGACTTATGCACACATTTCAACATGTATTTAGTTCAGGTTGACATTCTGAAGCCTAAATGAGCATTAATTTGACTACACAACTTATTCCTAAGAAGGTACATTCAAAGTCACAAAACGTGCTCAACTAGGCCTGAAAGTGCATTTAAAGCAATAAAAACTCAAAATGAGTGTCACGCCTAAACCAAAGGACTTATGCACACATTTCAACATGTATTTAGTTCAGGTTGACCTCCTGAAGCCTAAATCACCATTAATTTGACTACACAACTTAATCCTATGAAGACACATTCAAAGTAAAAAAACGGGCTCAACTCGGACTGAAAGTGCATTTAAAGCAATAAAAACTGAAAATGAGTGTCACGCCTAAACCAAAGGACTTATGCACACATTTCAACATGTATTTAGTTCAGGTTGACCTCCTGAAGCCTAAATGAGCATTAATTTGACTACACAACTTATTCCTATGAAGGAACATTCAAAGTAAAAAAACGGGCTCAACTCGGACTGAAAGTGCATTTAAAGCAATAAAAACTGAAAATGAGTGTCACGCCTAAACCAAAGGACTTATGCACACATTTCAACATGTATTTAGTTCAGGTTGACCTCCTGAAGCCTAAATGAGCATTTATTTGACTGCACAACTCATTCCTATGAAGGTACATTCAAAGTCACAAAACGTGCTCAACTAGGCCTGAAAGTGCATTTAAAGCAATAAAAACTCAAAAGGAGTGTCACGCCTAAACCAAAGGACTTATGCACACATTTCAACATGTATTTAGTTCAGGTTGACCTCCTGAAGCCTAAATCACCATTAATTTGACTACACAACTTATTCCTATGAAGATACATTCAAAGTAAAAAAACGTGCTCTACTCGGCCTGAAAATGCATTTAAAGCAATAAAAACTCAAAATGAGTGTCGCGCCTAAACCAAAGGCCTTACGCACACATTTCAACATGTATTTAGTTCAGGTTGACCTCCTGAAGCCTAAATGAGCATTAATTTGACTACACAACTCATTCCTATGAAGGTACATTCAAAGTCACAAAACGTGCTCAACTAGGCCTGAAAGTGCATTTAAAGCAATAAAAATTCAAAATCAGTGTCACGCCTAAACCAAAGGACTTATGCACACATTTCAACATGTATTTAGTTCAGGTTGACATTCTGAAGCCTAAATGAGCATTAATTTGACTACACAACTTATTCCTAAGAAGATACATTCAAAGTAAAAAAACGGCTCAACTCGGACTGAAAGTGCATTTAAAGCAATAAAAACTGAAAATGAGTGTCACGCCTAAACCAAAGGACTTATGCACACATTTCAACATGTATTTAGTTCAGGTTGACCTCCTGAAGCCTAAATGAGCATTAATTTGACTACACAACTCATTCCTATGAAGGTACATTCAAAGTCACAAAACGTGCTCAACTAGGCCTGAAAGTGCATTTAAAGCAATAAAAACTCAAAAGGAGTGTCACGCCTAAACCAAAGGACTTATGCACACATTTCAACATGTATTTAGTTCAGGTTGACCTCCTGAAGCCTAAATCACCATTAATTTGACTACACAACTTATTCCTATGAAGATACATTCAGAGTAAAAAAACGGGCTCAACTCGGACTGAAAGTGCATTTAAAGCAATAAAAACTGAAAATGAGTGTCACGCCTAAACCAAAGGACTTATGCACACATTTCAACATGTATTTAGTTCAGGTTGACCTCCTGAAGCCTAAATCACCATTAATTTGACTACACAACTTATTCCTATGAAGATACATTCAGAGTAAAAAAACGGGCTCAACTCGGACTGAAAGTGCATTTAAAGCAATAAAAACTGAAAATGAGTGTCACGCCTAAACCAAAGGACTTATGCACACATTTCAACATGTATTTAGTTCAGGTTGACATCCTGAAGCCTAAATCACCATTAATTTGACTACACAACTTATTCCTATGAAGATACATTCAAAGTAAAAAAACGGGCTCAACTCGGACTGAAAGTGCATTTAAAGCAATAAAAACTGAAAATGAGTGTCACGCCTAAACCAAAGGACTTATGCACACATTTCAACATGTATTTAGTTCAGGTTGACGTCCTGAAGCCTAAATGAGCATTAATTTGACTACACAACTTATTCCTATGAAGATACATTCAAAGTAAAAAAACGTGCTCTACTCGGCCTGAAAATGCATTTAAAGCAATAAAAACTCAAAATGAGTGTCGCGCCTAAAACAAAGGCCTTACGCACACATTTCAACATGTATTTAGTTCAGGTTGACCTCCTGAAGCCTAAATGAGCATTAATTTGACTACACAACTCATTCCTATGAAGGTACATTCAAAGTCACAAAACGTGCTCAACTAGGCCTGAAAGTGCATTTAAAGCAATAAAAATTCAAAATCAGTGTCACGCCTAAACCAAAGGACTTATGCACACATTTCAACATGTATTTAGTTCAGGTTGACATTCTGAAGCCTAAATGAGCATTAATTTGACTACACAACTTATTCCTAAGAAGATACATTCAAAGTAAAAAAACGGCTCAACTCGGACTGAAAGTGCATTTAAAGCAATAAAAACTGAAAATGAGTGTCACGCCTAAACCAAAGGACTTATGCACACATTTCAACATGTATTTAGTTCAGGTTGACCTCCTGAAGCCTAAATGAGCATTAATTTGACTACACAACTCATTCCTATGAAGGTACATTCAAAGTCACAAAACGTGCTCAACTAGGCCTGAAAGTGCATTTAAAGCAATAAAAACTCAAAATGAGTGTCACGCCTAAACCAAAGGACTTATGCACACATTTCAACATGTATTTAGTTCAGGTTGACCTCCTGAAGGCTAAATCACCATTAATTTGACTACACAACTTAATCCTATGAAGACACATTCAAAGTAAAAAAACGGGCTCAACTCGGACTGAAAGTGCATTTAAAGCATAAAAACTGAAAATGAGTGTCACGCCTAAACCAAAGGACTTATGCACACATTTCAACATGTATTTAGTTCAGGTTGACCTCCTGAAGCCTAAATCACCATTAATTTGACTACACAACTTATTCCTATGAAGATACATTCAGAGTAAAAAAACGGGCTCAACTCGGACCGAAAGTGCATTTAAAGCAATAAAAACTGAAAATGAGTGTCACGCCTAAACCAAAGGACTTATGCACACATTTCAACATGTTTTTAGTTCAGGTTGACATCCTGAAGCCTAAATCACCATTAATTTGACTACACAACTTATTCCTATGAAGGAACATTCAAAGTAAAAAAACGGCTCAACTCGGACTGAAAGTGCATTTAAAGCAATAAAAACTGAAAATGAGTGTCACGCCTAAACCAAAGGACTTATGCACACATTTCAACATGTATTTAGTTCAGGTTGACCTCCTGAACCCTAAATGAGCATTAATTTGACTACACAACTCATTCCTATGAAGGTACATTCAAAGTCACAAAACGTGCTCAACTAGGCCTGAAAGTGCATTTAAAGCAATAAAAACTCAAAATGAGTGTCACGCCTAAACCAAAGGACTTATGCACACATTTCAACATGTATTTAGTTCAGGTTGACCTCCTGAAGCCTAAATCACCATTAATTTGACTACACAACTTATTCCTATGAAGATACATTCAAAGTAAAAAAACGGGCTCAACTCGGACTGAAAGTGCATTTAAAGCAATAAAAACTGAAAATGAGTGTCACGCCTAAACCAAAGGACTTATGCACACATTTCAACATGTATTTAGTTCAGGTTGACGTCCTGAAGCCTAAATGAGCATTAATTTGACTACACAACTTATTCCTATGAAGATACATTCAAAGTAAAAAAACGTGCTCTACTCGGCTTGAAAATGCATTTAAAGCAATAAAAACTCAAAATGAGTGTCACGCCTAAACCAAAGGCCTTATGCACACATTTCAACATGTATTTAGTTCAGGTTGACCTCCTGAACCCTAAATGAGCATTAATTTGACTACACAACTCATTCCTATGAAGGTACATTCAAAGTCACAAAACGTGCTCAACTAGGCCTGAAAGTGCATTTAAAGCAATAAAAACTGAAAATGAGTGTCACGCCTAAACCAAAGGACTTATGCACACATTTCAACATGTATTTAGTTCAGGTTGACCTCCTGAAGCCTAAATCACCATTAATTTGACTACACAACTTAATCCTATGAAGATACATTCAAAGTAAAAAAACGGGCTCAACTCGGACTGAAAGTGCAGTTAAAGCAATAAAAACTGAAAATGAGTGTCACGCCAAAACCAAAGGACTTATGCACACATTTCAACATGTATTTAGTTCAGGTTGACCTCCTGAAGCCTAAATGAGCATTTATTTGACTACACAACTCATTCCTATGAAGGTACATTCAAAGTCACAAAACGTGCTCAACTACGCCTGAAAGTGCATTTAAAGCAATAAAAACTCAAAATGAGTGTCACACCTAAACCAAAGGATTTATGCACACATTTCAACATGTATTTTGTTCAGGTTGACCTCCTGAAGCCTAAATGAGCATTTATTTGACTACACAACTCATTCCTATGAAGGTACATTCAAAGTCACAAAACGTGCTCAACTAGGCCTGAAAGTGCATTTAAAGCAATAAAAACTGAAAATGAGTGTCACGCCTAAACCAAAGGACTTATGCACACATTTCAACATGTATTTAGTTCAGGTTGACCTCCTGAAGCCTAAATCACCATTAATTTGACTACACAACTTATTCCTATGAAGATACATTCAGAGTAAAAAAACGGGCTCAACTCGGACTGAAAGTGCATTTAAAGCAATAAAAACTGAAAATGAGTGTCACGCCTAAACCAAAGGACTTATGCACACATTTCAACATGTATTTAGTTCAGGTTGACCTCCTGAAGCCTAAATCACCATTAATTTGACTACACAACTTATTCCTATGAAGATACATTCAGAGTCAAAAAACGGGCTCAACTCGGACTGAAAGTGCATTTAAAGCAATAAAAACTGAAAATGAGTGTCACGCCTAAACCAAAGGACTTATGCACACATTTCAACATGTATTTAGTTCAGGTTGACCTCCTGAACCCTAAATGAGCATTAATTTGACTACACAACTCATTCCTATGAAGGTACATTCAAAGTCACAAAACGTGCTCAACTAGGCCTGAAAGTGCATTTAAAGCAATAAAAACTCAAAATGAGTGTCACGCCTAAACCAAAGGACTTATGCACACATTTCAACATGTATTTAGTTCAGGTTGACCTCCTGAAGCCTAAATCACCATTAATTTGACTACACAACTTATTCCTATGAAGATACATTCAAAGTAAAAAAACGGGCTCAACTCGGACTGAAAGTGCATTTAAAGCAATAAAAACTGAAAATGAGTGTCACGCCTAAACCAAAGGACTTATGCACACATTTCAACATGTATTTAGTTCAGGTTGACGTCCTGAAGCCTAAATGAGCATTAATTTGACTACACAACTTATTCCTATGAAGATACATTCAAAGTAAAAAAACGTGCTCTACTCGGCTTGAAAATGCATTTAAAGCAATAAAAACTCAAAATGAGTGTCACGCCTAAACCAAAGGCCTTATGCACACATTTCAACATGTATTTAGTTCAGGTTGACCTCCTGAACCCTAAATGAGCATTAATTTGACTACACAACTCATTCCTATGAAGGTACATTCAAAGTCACAAAACGTGCTCAACTAGGCCTGAAAGTGCATTTAAAGCAATAAAAACTGAAAATGAGCGTCACGCCTAAACCAAAGGACTTATGCACACATTTCAACATGTATTTAGTTCAGGTTGACCTCCTGAAGCCTAAATCACCATTAATTTGACTACACAACTTAATCCTATGAAGATACATTCAAAGTAAAAAAACGGGCTCAACTCGGACTGAAAGTGCAGTTAAAGCAATAAAAACTGAAAATGAGTGTCACGCCAAAACCAAAGGACTTATGCACACATTTCAACATGTATTTAGTTCAGGTTGACCTCCTGAAGCCTAAATGAGCATTTATTTGACTACACAACTCATTCCTATGAAGGTACATTCAAAGTCACAAAACGTGCTCAACTAGGCCTGAAAGTGCATTTAAAGCAATAAAAACTCAAAATGAGTGTCACACCTAAACCAAAGGATTTATGCACACATTTCAACATGTATTTTGTTCAGGTTGACCTCCTGAAGCCTAAATGAGCATTTATTTGACTACACAACTCATTCCTATGAAGGTACATTCAAAGTCACAAAACGTGCTCAACTAGGCCTGAAAGTGCATTTAAAGCAATAAAAACTGAAAATGAGTGTCACGCCTAAACCAAAGGACTTATGCACACATTTCAACATGTATTTAGTTCAGGTTGACCTCCTGAAGCCTAAATCACCATTAATTTGACTACACAACTTATTCCTATGAAGATACATTCAGAGTAAAAAAACGGGCTCAACTCGGACTGAAAGTGCATTTAAAGCAATAAAAACTGAAAATCAGTGTCACGCCTAAACCAAAGGACTTATGCACACATTTCAACATGTATTTAGTTCAGGTTGACCTCCTGAAGCCTAAATCACCATTAATTTGACTACACAACTTATTCCTATGAAGATACATTCAGAGTAAAAAAACGGGCTCAACTCGGACTGAAAGTGCATTTAAAGCATAAAAACTGAAAATGAGTGTCACGCCTAAACCAAAGGACTTATGCACACATTTCAACATGTATTTAGTTCAGGTTGACCTCCTGAAGCCTAAATCACCATTAATTTGACTACACAACTTATTCCTATGAAGATACATTCAGAGTAAAAAAACGGGCTCAACTCGGACCGAAAGTGCATTTAAAGCAATAAAAACTGAAAATGAGTGTCACGCCTAAACCAAAGGACTTATGCACACATTTCAACATGTTTTTAGTTCAGGTTGACATCCTGAAGCCTAAATCACCATTAATTTGACTACACAACTTATTCCTATGAAGGAACATTCAAAGTAAAAAAACGGCTCAACTCGGACTGAAAGTGCATTTAAAGCAATAAAAACTGAAAATGAGTGTCACGCCTAAACCAAAGGACTTATGCACACATTTCAACATGTATTTAGTTAAGGTTGACCTCCTGAACCCTAAATGAGCATTAATTTGACTACACAACTCATTCCTATGAAGGTACATTCAAAGTCACAAAACGTGCTCAACTAGGCCTGAAAGTGCATTTAAAGCAATAAAAACTCAAAATGAGTGTCACGCCTAAACCAAAGGACTTATGCACACATTTCAACATGTATTTAGTTCAGGTTGACCTCCTGAAGCCTAAATCACCATTAATTTGACTACACAACTTAATCCTATGAAGATACATTCAAAGTAAAAAAACGGGCTCAACTCGGACTGAAAGTGCAGTTAAAGCAATAAAAACTGAAAATGAGTGTCACGCCAAAACCAAAGGACTTATGCACACATTTCAACATGTATTTAGTTCAGGTTGACCTCCTGAAGCCTAAATGAGCATTTATTTGACTACACAACTCATTCCTATGAAGGTACATTCAAAGTCACAAAACGTGCTCAACTACGCCTGAAAGTGCATTTAAAGCAATAAAAACTCAAAATGAGTGTCACACCTAAACCAAAGGATTTATGCACACATTTCAACATGTATTTTGTTCAGGTTGACCTCCTGAAGCCTAAATGAGCATTTATTTGACTACACAACTCATTCCTATGAAGGTACATTCAAAGTCACAAAACGTGCTCAACTAGGCCTGAAAGTGCATTTAAAGCAATAAAAACTGAAAATGAGTGTCACGCCTAAACCAAAGGACTTATGCACACATTTCAACATGTATTTAGTTCAGGTTGACCTCCTGAAGCCTAAATCACCATTAATTTGACTACACAACTTATTCCTATGAAGATACATTCAGAGTAAAAAAACGGGCTCAACTCGGACTGAAAGTGCATTTAAAGCAATAAAAACTGAAAATGAGTGTCACGCCTAAACCAAAGGACTTATGCACACATTTCAACATGTATTTAGTTCAGGTTGACCTCCTGAAGCCTAAATCACCATTAATTTGACTACACAACTTATTCCTATGAAGATACATTCAGAGTAAAAAAACGGGCTCAACTCGGACTGAAAGTGCATTTAAAGCAATAAAAACTGAAAATGAGTGTCACGCCTAAACCAAAGGACTTATGCACACATTTCAACATGTATTTAGTTCAGGTTGACCTCCTGAACCCTAAATGAGCATTAATTTGACTACACAACTCATTCCTATGAAGGTACATTCAAAGTCACAAAACGTGCTCAACTAGGCCTGAAAGTGCATTTAAAGCAATAAAAACTCAAAATGAGTGTCACGCCTAAACCAAAGGACTTATGCACACATTTCAACATGTATTTAGTTCAGGTTGACCTCCTGAAGCCTAAATCACCATTAATTTGACTACACAACTTATTCCTATGAAGATACATTCAAAGTAAAAAAACGGGCTCAACTCGGACTGAAAGTGCATTTAAAGCAATAAAAACTGAAAATGAGTGTCACGCCTAAACCAAAGGACTTATGCACACATTTCAACATGTATTTAGTTCAGGTTGACGTCCTGAAGCCTAAATGAGCATTAATTTGACTACACAACTTATTCCTATGAAGATACATTCAAAGTAAAAAAACGTGCTCTACTCGGCTTGAAAATGCATTTAAAGCAATAAAAACTCAAAATGAGTGTCACGCCTAAACCAAAGGCCTTATGCACACATTTCAACATGTATTTAGTTCAGGTTGACCTCCTGAACCCTAAATGAGCATTAATTTGACTACACAACTCATTCCTATGAAGGTACATTCAAAGTCACAAAACGTGCTCAACTAGGCCTGAAAGTGCATTTAAAGCAATAAAAACTGAAAATGAGCGTCACGCCTAAACCAAAGGACTTATGCACACATTTCAACATGTATTTAGTTCAGGTTGACCTCCTGAAGCCTAAATCACCATTAATTTGACTACACAACTTAATCCTATGAAGATACATTCAAAGTAAAAAAACGGGCTCAACTCGGACTGAAAGTGCAGTTAAAGCAATAAAAACTGAAAATGAGTGTCACGCCAAAACCAAAGGACTTATGCACACATTTCAACATGTATTTAGTTCAGGTTGACCTCCTGAAGCCTAAATGAGCATTTATTTGACTACACAACTCATTCCTATGAAGGTACATTCAAAGTCACAAAACGTGCTCAACTAGGCCTGAAAGTGCATTTAAAGCAATAAAAACTCAAAATGAGTGTCACACCTAAACCAAAGGATTTATGCACACATTTCAACATGTATTTTGTTCAGGTTGACCTCCTGAAGCCTAAATGAGCATTTATTTGACTACACAACTCATTCCTATGAAGGTACATTCAAAGTCACAAAACGTGCTCAACTAGGCCTGAAAGTGCATTTAAAGCAATAAAAACTGAAAATGAGTGTCACGCCTAAACCAAAGGACTTATGCACACATTTCAACATGTATTTAGTTCAGGTTGACCTCCTGAAGCCTAAATCACCATTAATTTGACTACACAACTTATTCCTATGAAGATACATTCAGAGTAAAAAAACGGGCTCAACTCGGACTGAAAGTGCATTTAAAGCAATAAAAACTGAAAATCAGTGTCACGCCTAAACCAAAGGACTTATGCACACATTTCAACATGTATTTAGTTCAGGTTGACCTCCTGAAGCCTAAATCACCATTAATTTGACTACACAACTTATTCCTATGAAGATACATTCAGAGTAAAAAAACGGGCTCAACTCGGACTGAAAGTGCATTTAAAGCAATAAAAACTGAAAATGAGTGTCACGCCTAAACCAAAGGACTTATGCACACATTTCAACATGTATTTAGTTCAGGTTGACATCCTGAAGCCTAAATCACCATTAATTTGACTACACAACTTATTCCTATGAAGATACATTCAAAGTAAAAAAACGGGCTCAACTCGGACTGAAAGTGCATTTAAAGCAATAAAAACTGAAAATGAGTGTCACGCCTAAACCAAAGGACTTATGCACACATTTCAACATGTATTTAGTTCAGGTTGACGTCCTGAAGCCTAAATGAGCATTAATTTGACTACACAACTTATTCCTATGAAGATACATTCAAAGTAAAAAAACGTGCTCTACTCGGCCTGAAAATGCATTTAAAGCAATAAAAACTCAAAATGAGTGTCGCGCCTAAACCAAAGGCCTTACGCACACATTTCAACATGTATTTAGTTCAGGTTGACCTCCTGAAGCCTAAATGAGCATTAATTTGACTACACAACTCATTCCTATGAAGGTACATTCAAAGTCACAAAACGTGCTCAACTAGGCCTGAAAGTGCATTTAAAGCAATAAAAATTCAAAATCAGTGTCACGCCTAAACCAAAGGACTTATGCACACATTTCAACATGTATTTAGTTCAGGTTGACATTCTGAAGCCTAAATGAGCATTAATTTGACTACACAACTTATTCCTAAGAAGATACATTCAAAGTAAAAAAACGGGCTCAACTCGGACTGAAAGTGCATTTAAAGCAATAAAAACTGAAAATGAGTGTCACGCCTAAACCAAAGGACTTATGCACACATTTCAACATGTATTTAGTTCAGGTTGACCTCCTGAAGCCTAAATGAGCATTAATTTGACTACACAACTCATTCCTATGAAGGTACATTCAAAGTCACAAAACGTGCTCAACTAGGCCTGAAAGTGCATTTAAAGCAATAAAAACTCAAAATGAGTGTCACGCCTAAACCAAAGGACTTATGCACACATTTCAACATGTATTTAGTTCAGGTTGACCTCCTGAAGGCTAAATCACCATTAATTTGACTACACAACTTAATCCTATGAAGACACATTCAAAGTAAAAAAACGGGCTCAACTCGGACTGAAAGTGCATTTAAAGCATAAAAACTGAAAATGAGTGTCACGCCTAAACCAAAGGACTTATGCACACATTTCAACATGTATTTAGTTCAGGTTGACCTCCTGAAGCCTAAATCACCATTAATTTGACTACACAACTTATTCCTATGAAGATACATTCAGAGTAAAAAAACGGGCTCAACTCGGACCGAAAGTGCATTTAAAGCAATAAAAACTGAAAATGAGTGTCACGCCTAAACCAAAGGACTTATGCACACATTTCAACATGTTTTTAGTTCAGGTTGACATCCTGAAGCCTAAATCACCATTAATTTGACTACACAACTTATTCCTATGAAGGAACATTCAAAGTAAAAAAACGGGCTCAACTCGGACTGAAAGTGCATTTAAAGCAATAAAAACTGAAAATGAGTGTCACGCCTAAACCAAAGGACTTATGCACACATTTCAACATGTATTTAGTTCAGGTTGACCTCCTGAAGCCTAAATGAGCATTTATTTGACTGCACAACTCATTCCTATGAAGGTACATTCAAAGTCACAAAACGTGCTCAACTAGGCCTGAAAGTGCATTTAAAGCAATAAAAACTGAAAATGAGTGTCACGCCTAAACCAAAGGACTTATGCACACATTTCAACATGTATTTAGTTCAGGTTGACCTCCTGAAGCCTAAATCACCATTAATTTGACTACACAACTTAATCCTATGAAGATACATTCAAAGTCACAAAACGTGCTCAACTAGGCCTGAAAGTGCATTTAAAGCAATAAAAACTCAAAATGAGTGTCACGCCTAAACCAAAGGACTTATGCACACATTTCAACATGTATTTAGTTCAGGTTGACCTCCTGAAGCCTAAATCACCATTAATTTGACTACACAACTTAATCCTATGAAGATACATTCAAAGTCACAAAACGTGCTCAACTAGGCCTGAAAGTGCATTTAAAGCAATAAAAACTCAAAATGAGTGTCACGCCTAAACCAAAGGACTTATGCACACATTTCAACATGTATTTAGTTCAGGTTGACCTCCTGAAGCCTAAATCACCATTAATTTGACTACACAACTTAATCCTATGAAGATACATTCAAAGTAAAAAAACGGGCTCAACTCGGACTGAAAGTGCATTTAAAGCAATAAAAACTGAAAATGAGTGTCACGCCTAAACCAAAGGACTTATGCACACATTTCAACATGTATTTAGTTCAGGTTGACGTCCTGAAGCCTAAATGAGCATTAATTTGACTACACAACTTATTCCTATTAAGATACATTCAAAGTAAAAAAACGTGCTCTACTCGGCCTGAAAATGCATTTAAAGCAATAAAAACTCAAAATGAGTGTCACGCCTAAACCAAAGGCCTTATGCACACATTTCAACATGTATTTAGTTCAGGTTGACCTCCTGAAGCCTAAATGAGCATTAATTTGACTACACAACTCATTCCTATGAAGGAACATTCAAAGTAAAAAAACGGGCTCAACTCGGACTGAAAGTGCATTTAAAGCAATAAAAACTGAAAATGAGTGTCACGCCTAAACCAAAGGACTTATGCACACATTTCAACATGTATTTAGTTCAGGTTGACCTCCTGAAGCCTAAATGAGCATTAATTTGACTACACAACTCATTCCTATGAAGGTACATTCAAAGTCACAAAACGTGCTCAACTAGGCCTGAAAGTGCATTTAAAGCAATAAAAACTCAAAATGAGTGTCACGCCTAAACCAAAGGACTTATGTACACATTTCAACATGTATTTAGTTCAGGTTGACCTCCTGAAGCCTAAATGAGCATTAATTTGACTACACAACTCATTCCTATGAAGGTACATTCAAAGTCACAAAACGTGCTCAACTAGGCCTGAAAGTGCATTTAAAGCAATAAAAACTCAAAAGGAGTGTCACGCCTAAACCAAAGGACTTATGCACACATTTCAACATGTATTTAGTTCAGGTTGACCTCCTGAAGCCTAAATCACCATTAATTTGACTACACAACTTATTCCTATGAAGATACATTCAGAGTAAAAAAACGGGCTCAACTCGGACTGAAAGTGCATTTAAAGCAATAAAAACTGAAAATGAGTGTCACGCCTAAACCAAAGGACTTATGCACACATTTCAACATGTATTTAGTTCAGGTTGACCTCCTGAAGCCTAAATCACCATTAATTTGACTACACAACTTATTCCTATGAAGATACATTCAGAGTAAAAAAACGGGCTCAACTCGGACTGAAAGTGCATTTAAAGCAATAAAAACTGAAAATGAGTGTCACGCCTAAAACAAAGGACTTATGCACACATTTCAACATGTATTTAGTTCAGGTTGACCTCCTGAAGCCTAAATGAGCATTAATTTGACTACACAACTCATTCCTATGAAGGTACATTCAAAGTCACAAAACGTGCTCAACTAGGCCTGAAAGTGCATTTAAAGCAATAAAAATTCAAAATCAGTGTCACGCCTAAACCAAAGGACTTATGCACACATTTCAACATGTATTTAGTTCAGGTTGACATTCTGAAGCCTAAATGAGCATTAATTTGACTACACAACTTATTCCTAAGAAGGTACATTCAAAGTCACAAAACGTGCTCAACTAGGCCTGAAAGTGCATTTAAAGCAATAAAAACTCAAAATGAGTGTCACGCCTAAACCAAAGGACTTATGCACACATTTCAACATGTATTTAGTTCAGGTTGACCTCCTGAAGCCTAAATCACCATTAATTTGACTACACAACTTAATCCTATGAAGACACATTCAAAGTAAAAAAACGGGCTCAACTCGGACTGAAAGTGCATTTAAAGCAATAAAAACTGAAAATGAGTGTCACGCCTAAACCAAAGGACTTATGCACACATTTCAACATGTATTTAGTTCAGGTTGACCTCCTGAAGCCTAAATGAGCATTAATTTGACTACACAACTTATTCCTATGAAGGAACATTCAAAGTAAAAAAACGGGCTCAACTCGGACTGAAAGTGCATTTAAAGCAATAAAAACTGAAAATGAGTGTCACGCCTAAACCAAAGGACTTATGCACACATTTCAACATGTATTTAGTTCAGGTTGACCTCCTGAAGCCTAAATGAGCATTTATTTGACTGCACAACTCATTCCTATGAAGGTACATTCAAAGTCACAAAACGTGCTCAACTAGGCCTGAAAGTGCATTTAAAGCAATAAAAACTCAAAAGGAGTGTCACGCCTAAACCAAAGGACTTATGCACACATTTCAACATGTATTTAGTTCAGGTTGACCTCCTGAAGCCTAAATCACCATTAATTTGACTACACAACTTATTCCTATGAAGATACATTCAAAGTAAAAAAACGTGCTCTACTCGGCCTGAAAATGCATTTAAAGCAATAAAAACTCAAAATGAGTGTCGCGCCTAAACCAAAGGCCTTACGCACACATTTCAACATGTATTTAGTTCAGGTTGACCTCCTGAAGCCTAAATGAGCATTAATTTGACTACACAACTCATTCCTATGAAGGTACATTCAAAGTCACAAAACGTGCTCAACTAGGCCTGAAAGTGCATTTAAAGCAATAAAAATTCAAAATCAGTGTCACGCCTAAACCAAAGGACTTATGCACACATTTCAACATGTATTTAGTTCAGGTTGACATTCTGAAGCCTAAATGAGCATTAATTTGACTACACAACTTATTCCTAAGAAGATACATTCAAAGTAAAAAAACGGCTCAACTCGGACTGAAAGTGCATTTAAAGCAATAAAAACTGAAAATGAGTGTCACGCCTAAACCAAAGGACTTATGCACACATTTCAACATGTATTTAGTTCAGGTTGACCTCCTGAAGCCTAAATGAGCATTAATTTGACTACACAACTCATTCCTATGAAGGTACATTCAAAGTCACAAAACGTGCTCAACTAGGCCTGAAAGTGCATTTAAAGCAATAAAAACTCAAAAGGAGTGTCACGCCTAAACCAAAGGACTTATGCACACATTTCAACATGTATTTAGTTCAGGTTGACCTCCTGAAGCCTAAATCACCATTAATTTGACTACACAACTTATTCCTATGAAGATACATTCAGAGTAAAAAAACGGGCTCAACTCGGACTGAAAGTGCATTTAAAGCAATAAAAACTGAAAATGAGTGTCACGCCTAAACCAAAGGACTTATGCACACATTTCAACATGTATTTAGTTCAGGTTGACCTCCTGAAGCCTAAATCACCATTAATTTGACTACACAACTTATTCCTATGAAGATACATTCAGAGTAAAAAAACGGGCTCAACTCGGACTGAAAGTGCATTTAAAGCAATAAAAACTGAAAATGAGTGTCACGCCTAAACCAAAGGACTTATGCACACATTTCAACATGTATTTAGTTCAGGTTGACATCCTGAAGCCTAAATCACCATTAATTTGACTACACAACTTATTCCTATGAAGATACATTCAAAGTAAAAAAACGGGCTCAACTCGGACTGAAAGTGCATTTAAAGCAATAAAAACTGAAAATGAGTGTCACGCCTAAACCAAAGGACTTATGCACACATTTCAACATGTATTTAGTTCAGGTTGACGTCCTGAAGCCTAAATGAGCATTAATTTGACTACACAACTTATTCCTATGAAGATACATTCAAAGTAAAAAAACGTGCTCTACTCGGCCTGAAAATGCATTTAAAGCAATAAAAACTCAAAATGAGTGTCGCGCCTAAAACAAAGGCCTTACGCACACATTTCAACATGTATTTAGTTCAGGTTGACCTCCTGAAGCCTAAATGAGCATTAATTTGACTACACAACTCATTCCTATGAAGGTACATTCAAAGTCACAAAACGTGCTCAACTAGGCCTGAAAGTGCATTTAAAGCAATAAAAATTCAAAATCAGTGTCACGCCTAAACCAAAGGACTTATGCACACATTTCAACATGTATTTAGTTCAGGTTGACATTCTGAAGCCTAAATGAGCATTAATTTGACTACACAACTTATTCCTAAGAAGATACATTCAAAGTAAAAAAACGGCTCAACTCGGACTGAAAGTGCATTTAAAGCAATAAAAACTGAAAATGAGTGTCACGCCTAAACCAAAGGACTTATGCACACATTTCAACATGTATTTAGTTCAGGTTGACCTCCTGAAGCCTAAATGAGCATTAATTTGACTACACAACTCATTCCTATGAAGGTACATTCAAAGTCACAAAACGTGCTCAACTAGGCCTGAAAGTGCATTTAAAGCAATAAAAACTCAAAATGAGTGTCACGCCTAAACCAAAGGACTTATGCACACATTTCAACATGTATTTAGTTCAGGTTGACCTCCTGAAGGCTAAATCACCATTAATTTGACTACACAACTTAATCCTATGAAGACACATTCAAAGTAAAAAAACGGGCTCAACTCGGACTGAAAGTGCATTTAAAGCATAAAAACTGAAAATGAGTGTCACGCCTAAACCAAAGGACTTATGCACACATTTCAACATGTATTTAGTTCAGGTTGACCTCCTGAAGCCTAAATCACCATTAATTTGACTACACAACTTATTCCTATGAAGATACATTCAGAGTAAAAAAACGGGCTCAACTCGGACCGAAAGTGCATTTAAAGCAATAAAAACTGAAAATGAGTGTCACGCCTAAACCAAAGGACTTATGCACACATTTCAACATGTTTTTAGTTCAGGTTGACATCCTGAAGCCTAAATCACCATTAATTTGACTACACAACTTATTCCTATGAAGGAACATTCAAAGTAAAAAAACGGCTCAACTCGGACTGAAAGTGCATTTAAAGCAATAAAAACTGAAAATGAGTGTCACGCCTAAACCAAAGGACTTATGCACACATTTCAACATGTATTTAGTTCAGGTTGACCTCCTGAACCCTAAATGAGCATTAATTTGACTACACAACTCATTCCTATGAAGGTACATTCAAAGTCACAAAACGTGCTCAACTAGGCCTGAAAGTGCATTTAAAGCAATAAAAACTCAAAATGAGTGTCACGCCTAAACCAAAGGACTTATGCACACATTTCAACATGTATTTAGTTCAGGTTGACCTCCTGAAGCCTAAATCACCATTAATTTGACTACACAACTTATTCCTATGAAGATACATTCAAAGTAAAAAAACGGGCTCAACTCGGACTGAAAGTGCATTTAAAGCAATAAAAACTGAAAATGAGTGTCACGCCTAAACCAAAGGACTTATGCACACATTTCAACATGTATTTAGTTCAGGTTGACGTCCTGAAGCCTAAATGAGCATTAATTTGACTACACAACTTATTCCTATGAAGATACATTCAAAGTAAAAAAACGTGCTCTACTCGGCTTGAAAATGCATTTAAAGCAATAAAAACTCAAAATGAGTGTCACGCCTAAACCAAAGGCCTTATGCACACATTTCAACATGTATTTAGTTCAGGTTGACCTCCTGAACCCTAAATGAGCATTAATTTGACTACACAACTCATTCCTATGAAGGTACATTCAAAGTCACAAAACGTGCTCAACTAGGCCTGAAAGTGCATTTAAAGCAATAAAAACTGAAAATGAGTGTCACGCCTAAACCAAAGGACTTATGCACACATTTCAACATGTATTTAGTTCAGGTTGACCTCCTGAAGCCTAAATCACCATTAATTTGACTACACAACTTAATCCTATGAAGATACATTCAAAGTAAAAAAACGGGCTCAACTCGGACTGAAAGTGCATTTAAAGCAATAAAAACTGAAAATGAGTGTCACGCCTAAACCAAAGGACTTATGCACACATTTCAACATGTATTTAGTTCAGGTTGACCTCCTGAAGCCTAAATGAGCATTAATTTGACTACACAACTCATTCCTATGAAGGTACATTCAAAGTCACAAAACGTGCTCAACTAGGCCTGAAAGTGCATTTAAAGCAATAAAAACTCAAAATGAGTGTCACGCCTAAACCAAAGGACTTATGCACACATTTCAACATGTATTTAGTTCAGGTTGACCTCCTGAAGGCTAAATCACCATTAATTTGACTACACAACTTAATCCTATGAAGACACATTCAAAGTAAAAAAACGGGCTCAACTCGGACTGAAAGTGCATTTAAAGCATAAAAACTGAAAATGAGTGTCACGCCTAAACCAAAGGACTTATGCACACATTTCAACATGTATTTAGTTCAGGTTGACCTCCTGAAGCCTAAATCACCATTAATTTGACTACACAACTTATTCCTATGAAGATACATTCAGAGTAAAAAAACGGGCTCAACTCGGACCGAAAGTGCATTTAAAGCAATAAAAACTGAAAATGAGTGTCACGCCTAAACCAAAGGACTTATGCACACATTTCAACATGTTTTTAGTTCAGGTTGACATCCTGAAGCCTAAATCACCATTAATTTGACTACACAACTTATTCCTATGAAGGAACATTCAAAGTAAAAAAACGGGCTCAACTCGGACTGAAAGTGCATTTAAAGCAATAAAAACTGAAAATGAGTGTCACGCCTAAACCAAAGGACTTATGCACACATTTCAACATGTATTTAGTTCAGGTTGACCTCCTGAAGCCTAAATGAGCATTTATTTGACTGCACAACTCATTCCTATGAAGGTACATTCAAAGTCACAAAACGTGCTCAACTAGGCCTGAAAGTGCATTTAAAGCAATAAAAACTGAAAATGAGTGTCACGCCTAAACCAAAGGACTTATGCACACATTTCAACATGTATTTAGTTCAGGTTGACCTCCTGAAGCCTAAATCACCATTAATTTGACTACACAACTTAATCCTATGAAGATACATTCAAAGTCACAAAACGTGCTCAACTAGGCCTGAAAGTGCATTTAAAGCAATAAAAACTCAAAATGAGTGTCACGCCTAAACCAAAGGACTTATGCACACATTTCAACATGTATTTAGTTCAGGTTGACCTCCTGAAGCCTAAATCACCATTAATTTGACTACACAACTTAATCCTATGAAGATACATTCAAAGTCACAAAACGTGCTCAACTAGGCCTGAAAGTGCATTTAAAGCAATAAAAACTCAAAATGAGTGTCACGCCTAAACCAAAGGACTTATGCACACATTTCAACATGTATTTAGTTCAGGTTGACCTCCTGAAGCCTAAATCACCATTAATTTGACTACACAACTTAATCCTATGAAGATACATTCAAAGTAAAAAAACGGGCTCAACTCGGACTGAAAGTGCATTTAAAGCAATAAAAACTGAAAATGAGTGTCACGCCTAAACCAAAGGACTTATGCACACATTTCAACATGTATTTAGTTCAGGTTGACGTCCTGAAGCCTAAATGAGCATTAATTTGACTACACAACTTATTCCTATTAAGATACATTCAAAGTAAAAAAACGTGCTCTACTCGGCCTGAAAATGCATTTAAAGCAATAAAAACTCAAAATGAGTGTCACGCCTAAACCAAAGGCCTTATGCACACATTTCAACATGTATTTAGTTCAGGTTGACCTCCTGAAGCCTAAATGAGCATTAATTTGACTACACAACTCATTCCTATGAAGGAACATTCAAAGTAAAAAAACGGGCTCAACTCGGACTGAAAGTGCATTTAAAGCAATAAAAACTGAAAATGAGTGTCACGCCTAAACCAAAGGACTTATGCACACATTTCAACATGTATTTAGTTCAGGTTGACCTCCTGAAGCCTAAATGAGCATTAATTTGACTACACAACTCATTCCTATGAAGGTACATTCAAAGTCACAAAACGTGCTCAACTAGGCCTGAAAGTGCATTTAAAGCAATAAAAACTCAAAATGAGTGTCACGCCTAAACCAAAGGACTTATGTACACATTTCAACATGTATTTAGTTCAGGTTGACCTCCTGAAGCCTAAATGAGCATTAATTTGACTACACAACTCATTCCTATGAAGGTACATTCAAAGTCACAAAACGTGCTCAACTAGGCCTGAAAGTGCATTTAAAGCAATAAAAACTCAAAAGGAGTGTCACGCCTAAACCAAAGGACTTATGCACACATTTCAACATGTATTTAGTTCAGGTTGACCTCCTGAAGCCTAAATCACCATTAATTTGACTACACAACTTATTCCTATGAAGATACATTCAGAGTAAAAAAACGGGCTCAACTCGGACTGAAAGTGCATTTAAAGCAATAAAAACTGAAAATGAGTGTCACGCCTAAACCAAAGGACTTATGCACACATTTCAACATGTATTTAGTTCAGGTTGACCTCCTGAAGCCTAAATCACCATTAATTTGACTACACAACTTATTCCTATGAAGATACATTCAGAGTAAAAAAACGGGCTCAACTCGGACTGAAAGTGCATTTAAAGCAATAAAAACTGAAAATGAGTGTCACGCCTAAAACAAAGGACTTATGCACACATTTCAACATGTATTTAGTTCAGGTTGACCTCCTGAAGCCTAAATGAGCATTAATTTGACTACACAACTCATTCCTATGAAGGTACATTCAAAGTCACAAAACGTGCTCAACTAGGCCTGAAAGTGCATTTAAAGCAATAAAAATTCAAAATCAGTGTCACGCCTAAACCAAAGGACTTATGCACACATTTCAACATGTATTTAGTTCAGGTTGACATTCTGAAGCCTAAATGAGCATTAATTTGACTACACAACTTATTCCTAAGAAGGTACATTCAAAGTCACAAAACGTGCTCAACTAGGCCTGAAAGTGCATTTAAAGCAATAAAAACTCAAAATGAGTGTCACGCCTAAACCAAAGGACTTATGCACACATTTCAACATGTATTTAGTTCAGGTTGACCTCCTGAAGCCTAAATCACCATTAATTTGACTACACAACTTAATCCTATGAAGACACATTCAAAGTAAAAAAACGGGCTCAACTCGGACTGAAAGTGCATTTAAAGCAATAAAAACTGAAAATGAGTGTCACGCCTAAACCAAAGGACTTATGCACACATTTCAACATGTATTTAGTTCAGGTTGACCTCCTGAAGCCTAAATGAGCATTAATTTGACTACACAACTTATTCCTATGAAGGAACATTCAAAGTAAAAAAACGGGCTCAACTCGGACTGAAAGTGCATTTAAAGCAATAAAAACTGAAAATGAGTGTCACGCCTAAACCAAAGGACTTATGCACACATTTCAACATGTATTTAGTTCAGGTTGACCTCCTGAAGCCTAAATGAGCATTTATTTGACTGCACAACTCATTCCTATGAAGGTACATTCAAAGTCACAAAACGTGCTCAACTAGGCCTGAAAGTGCATTTAAAGCAATAAAAACTCAAAAGGAGTGTCACGCCTAAACCAAAGGACTTATGCACACATTTCAACATGTATTTAGTTCAGGTTGACCTCCTGAAGCCTAAATCACCATTAATTTGACTACACAACTTATTCCTATGAAGATACATTCAAAGTAAAAAAACGTGCTCTACTCGGCCTGAAAATGCATTTAAAGCAATAAAAACTCAAAATGAGTGTCGCGCCTAAACCAAAGGCCTTACGCACACATTTCAACATGTATTTAGTTCAGGTTGACCTCCTGAAGCCTAAATGAGCATTAATTTGACTACACAACTCATTCCTATGAAGGTACATTCAAAGTCACAAAACGTGCTCAACTAGGCCTGAAAGTGCATTTAAAGCAATAAAAATTCAAAATCAGTGTCACGCCTAAACCAAAGGACTTATGCACACATTTCAACATGTATTTAGTTCAGGTTGACATTCTGAAGCCTAAATGAGCATTAATTTGACTACACAACTTATTCCTAAGAAGATACATTCAAAGTAAAAAAACGGCTCAACTCGGACTGAAAGTGCATTTAAAGCAATAAAAACTGAAAATGAGTGTCACGCCTAAACCAAAGGACTTATGCACACATTTCAACATGTATTTAGTTCAGGTTGACCTCCTGAAGCCTAAATGAGCATTAATTTGACTACACAACTCATTCCTATGAAGGTACATTCAAAGTCACAAAACGTGCTCAACTAGGCCTGAAAGTGCATTTAAAGCAATAAAAACTCAAAAGGAGTGTCACGCCTAAACCAAAGGACTTATGCACACATTTCAACATGTATTTAGTTCAGGTTGACCTCCTGAAGCCTAAATCACCATTAATTTGACTACACAACTTATTCCTATGAAGATACATTCAGAGTAAAAAAACGGGCTCAACTCGGACTGAAAGTGCATTTAAAGCAATAAAAACTGAAAATGAGTGTCACGCCTAAACCAAAGGACTTATGCACACATTTCAACATGTATTTAGTTCAGGTTGACCTCCTGAAGCCTAAATCACCATTAATTTGACTACACAACTTATTCCTATGAAGATACATTCAGAGTAAAAAAACGGGCTCAACTCGGACTGAAAGTGCATTTAAAGCAATAAAAACTGAAAATGAGTGTCACGCCTAAACCAAAGGACTTATGCACACATTTCAACATGTATTTAGTTCAGGTTGACATCCTGAAGCCTAAATCACCATTAATTTGACTACACAACTTATTCCTATGAAGATACATTCAAAGTAAAAAAACGGGCTCAACTCGGACTGAAAGTGCATTTAAAGCAATAAAAACTGAAAATGAGTGTCACGCCTAAACCAAAGGACTTATGCACACATTTCAACATGTATTTAGTTCAGGTTGACGTCCTGAAGCCTAAATGAGCATTAATTTGACTACACAACTTATTCCTATGAAGATACATTCAAAGTAAAAAAACGTGCTCTACTCGGCCTGAAAATGCATTTAAAGCAATAAAAACTCAAAATGAGTGTCGCGCCTAAAACAAAGGCCTTACGCACACATTTCAACATGTATTTAGTTCAGGTTGACCTCCTGAAGCCTAAATGAGCATTAATTTGACTACACAACTCATTCCTATGAAGGTACATTCAAAGTCACAAAACGTGCTCAACTAGGCCTGAAAGTGCATTTAAAGCAATAAAAATTCAAAATCAGTGTCACGCCTAAACCAAAGGACTTATGCACACATTTCAACATGTATTTAGTTCAGGTTGACATTCTGAAGCCTAAATGAGCATTAATTTGACTACACAACTTATTCCTAAGAAGATACATTCAAAGTAAAAAAACGGCTCAACTCGGACTGAAAGTGCATTTAAAGCAATAAAAACTGAAAATGAGTGTCACGCCTAAACCAAAGGACTTATGCACACATTTCAACATGTATTTAGTTCAGGTTGACCTCCTGAAGCCTAAATGAGCATTAATTTGACTACACAACTCATTCCTATGAAGGTACATTCAAAGTCACAAAACGTGCTCAACTAGGCCTGAAAGTGCATTTAAAGCAATAAAAACTCAAAATGAGTGTCACGCCTAAACCAAAGGACTTATGCACACATTTCAACATGTATTTAGTTCAGGTTGACCTCCTGAAGGCTAAATCACCATTAATTTGACTACACAACTTAATCCTATGAAGACACATTCAAAGTAAAAAAACGGGCTCAACTCGGACTGAAAGTGCATTTAAAGCATAAAAACTGAAAATGAGTGTCACGCCTAAACCAAAGGACTTATGCACACATTTCAACATGTATTTAGTTCAGGTTGACCTCCTGAAGCCTAAATCACCATTAATTTGACTACACAACTTATTCCTATGAAGATACATTCAGAGTAAAAAAACGGGCTCAACTCGGACCGAAAGTGCATTTAAAGCAATAAAAACTGAAAATGAGTGTCACGCCTAAACCAAAGGACTTATGCACACATTTCAACATGTTTTTAGTTCAGGTTGACATCCTGAAGCCTAAATCACCATTAATTTGACTACACAACTTATTCCTATGAAGGAACATTCAAAGTAAAAAAACGGCTCAACTCGGACTGAAAGTGCATTTAAAGCAATAAAAACTGAAAATGAGTGTCACGCCTAAACCAAAGGACTTATGCACACATTTCAACATGTATTTAGTTCAGGTTGACCTCCTGAACCCTAAATGAGCATTAATTTGACTACACAACTCATTCCTATGAAGGTACATTCAAAGTCACAAAACGTGCTCAACTAGGCCTGAAAGTGCATTTAAAGCAATAAAAACTCAAAATGAGTGTCACGCCTAAACCAAAGGACTTATGCACACATTTCAACATGTATTTAGTTCAGGTTGACCTCCTGAAGCCTAAATCACCATTAATTTGACTACACAACTTATTCCTATGAAGATACATTCAAAGTAAAAAAACGGGCTCAACTCGGACTGAAAGTGCATTTAAAGCAATAAAAACTGAAAATGAGTGTCACGCCTAAACCAAAGGACTTATGCACACATTTCAACATGTATTTAGTTCAGGTTGACGTCCTGAAGCCTAAATGAGCATTAATTTGACTACACAACTTATTCCTATGAAGATACATTCAAAGTAAAAAAACGTGCTCTACTCGGCTTGAAAATGCATTTAAAGCAATAAAAACTCAAAATGAGTGTCACGCCTAAACCAAAGGCCTTATGCACACATTTCAACATGTATTTAGTTCAGGTTGACCTCCTGAACCCTAAATGAGCATTAATTTGACTACACAACTCATTCCTATGAAGGTACATTCAAAGTCACAAAACGTGCTCAACTAGGCCTGAAAGTGCATTTAAAGCAATAAAAACTGAAAATGAGTGTCACGCCTAAACCAAAGGACTTATGCACACATTTCAACATGTATTTAGTTCAGGTTGACCTCCTGAAGCCTAAATCACCATTAATTTGACTACACAACTTAATCCTATGAAGATACATTCAAAGTAAAAAAACGGGCTCAACTCGGACTGAAAGTGCAGTTAAAGCAATAAAAACTGAAAATGAGTGTCACGCCAAAACCAAAGGACTTATGCACACATTTCAACATGTATTTAGTTCAGGTTGACCTCCTGAAGCCTAAATGAGCATTTATTTGACTACACAACTCATTCCTATGAAGGTACATTCAAAGTCACAAAACGTGCTCAACTACGCCTGAAAGTGCATTTAAAGCAATAAAAACTCAAAATGAGTGTCACACCTAAACCAAAGGATTTATGCACACATTTCAACATGTATTTTGTTCAGGTTGACCTCCTGAAGCCTAAATGAGCATTTATTTGACTACACAACTCATTCCTATGAAGGTACATTCAAAGTCACAAAACGTGCTCAACTAGGCCTGAAAGTGCATTTAAAGCAATAAAAACTGAAAATGAGTGTCACGCCTAAACCAAAGGACTTATGCACACATTTCAACATGTATTTAGTTCAGGTTGACCTCCTGAAGCCTAAATCACCATTAATTTGACTACACAACTTATTCCTATGAAGATACATTCAGAGTAAAAAAACGGGCTCAACTCGGACTGAAAGTGCATTTAAAGCAATAAAAACTGAAAATGAGTGTCACGCCTAAACCAAAGGACTTATGCACACATTTCAACATGTATTTAGTTCAGGTTGACCTCCTGAAGCCTAAATCACCATTAATTTGACTACACAACTTATTCCTATGAAGATACATTCAGAGTCAAAAAACGGGCTCAACTCGGACTGAAAGTGCATTTAAAGCAATAAAAACTGAAAATGAGTGTCACGCCTAAACCAAAGGACTTATGCACACATTTCAACATGTATTTAGTTCAGGTTGACCTCCTGAACCCTAAATGAGCATTAATTTGACTACACAACTCATTCCTATGAAGGTACATTCAAAGTCACAAAACGTGCTCAACTAGGCCTGAAAGTGCATTTAAAGCAATAAAAACTCAAAATGAGTGTCACGCCTAAACCAAAGGACTTATGCACACATTTCAACATGTATTTAGTTCAGGTTGACCTCCTGAAGCCTAAATCACCATTAATTTGACTACACAACTTATTCCTATGAAGATACATTCAAAGTAAAAAAACGGGCTCAACTCGGACTGAAAGTGCATTTAAAGCAATAAAAACTGAAAATGAGTGTCACGCCTAAACCAAAGGACTTATGCACACATTTCAACATGTATTTAGTTCAGGTTGACGTCCTGAAGCCTAAATGAGCATTAATTTGACTACACAACTTATTCCTATGAAGATACATTCAAAGTAAAAAAACGTGCTCTACTCGGCTTGAAAATGCATTTAAAGCAATAAAAACTCAAAATGAGTGTCACGCCTAAACCAAAGGCCTTATGCACACATTTCAACATGTATTTAGTTCAGGTTGACCTCCTGAACCCTAAATGAGCATTAATTTGACTACACAACTCATTCCTATGAAGGTACATTCAAAGTCACAAAACGTGCTCAACTAGGCCTGAAAGTGCATTTAAAGCAATAAAAACTGAAAATGAGCGTCACGCCTAAACCAAAGGACTTATGCACACATTTCAACATGTATTTAGTTCAGGTTGACCTCCTGAAGCCTAAATCACCATTAATTTGACTACACAACTTAATCCTATGAAGATACATTCAAAGTAAAAAAACGGGCTCAACTCGGACTGAAAGTGCAGTTAAAGCAATAAAAACTGAAAATGAGTGTCACGCCAAAACCAAAGGACTTATGCACACATTTCAACATGTATTTAGTTCAGGTTGACCTCCTGAAGCCTAAATGAGCATTTATTTGACTACACAACTCATTCCTATGAAGGTACATTCAAAGTCACAAAACGTGCTCAACTAGGCCTGAAAGTGCATTTAAAGCAATAAAAACTCAAAATGAGTGTCACACCTAAACCAAAGGATTTATGCACACATTTCAACATGTATTTTGTTCAGGTTGACCTCCTGAAGCCTAAATGAGCATTTATTTGACTACACAACTCATTCCTATGAAGGTACATTCAAAGTCACAAAACGTGCTCAACTAGGCCTGAAAGTGCATTTAAAGCAATAAAAACTGAAAATGAGTGTCACGCCTAAACCAAAGGACTTATGCACACATTTCAACATGTATTTAGTTCAGGTTGACCTCCTGAAGCCTAAATCACCATTAATTTGACTACACAACTTATTCCTATGAAGATACATTCAGAGTAAAAAAACGGGCTCAACTCGGACTGAAAGTGCATTTAAAGCAATAAAAACTGAAAATCAGTGTCACGCCTAAACCAAAGGACTTATGCACACATTTCAACATGTATTTAGTTCAGGTTGACCTCCTGAAGCCTAAATCACCATTAATTTGACTACACAACTTATTCCTATGAAGATACATTCAGAGTAAAAAAACGGGCTCAACTCGGACTGAAAGTGCATTTAAAGCATAAAAACTGAAAATGAGTGTCACGCCTAAACCAAAGGACTTATGCACACATTTCAACATGTATTTAGTTCAGGTTGACCTCCTGAAGCCTAAATCACCATTAATTTGACTACACAACTTATTCCTATGAAGATACATTCAGAGTAAAAAAACGGGCTCAACTCGGACCGAAAGTGCATTTAAAGCAATAAAAACTGAAAATGAGTGTCACGCCTAAACCAAAGGACTTATGCACACATTTCAACATGTTTTTAGTTCAGGTTGACATCCTGAAGCCTAAATCACCATTAATTTGACTACACAACTTATTCCTATGAAGGAACATTCAAAGTAAAAAAACGGCTCAACTCGGACTGAAAGTGCATTTAAAGCAATAAAAACTGAAAATGAGTGTCACGCCTAAACCAAAGGACTTATGCACACATTTCAACATGTATTTAGTTAAGGTTGACCTCCTGAACCCTAAATGAGCATTAATTTGACTACACAACTCATTCCTATGAAGGTACATTCAAAGTCACAAAACGTGCTCAACTAGGCCTGAAAGTGCATTTAAAGCAATAAAAACTCAAAATGAGTGTCACGCCTAAACCAAAGGACTTATGCACACATTTCAACATGTATTTAGTTCAGGTTGACCTCCTGAAGCCTAAATCACCATTAATTTGACTACACAACTTAATCCTATGAAGATACATTCAAAGTAAAAAAACGGGCTCAACTCGGACTGAAAGTGCAGTTAAAGCAATAAAAACTGAAAATGAGTGTCACGCCAAAACCAAAGGACTTATGCACACATTTCAACATGTATTTAGTTCAGGTTGACCTCCTGAAGCCTAAATGAGCATTTATTTGACTACACAACTCATTCCTATGAAGGTACATTCAAAGTCACAAAACGTGCTCAACTACGCCTGAAAGTGCATTTAAAGCAATAAAAACTCAAAATGAGTGTCACACCTAAACCAAAGGATTTATGCACACATTTCAACATGTATTTTGTTCAGGTTGACCTCCTGAAGCCTAAATGAGCATTTATTTGACTACACAACTCATTCCTATGAAGGTACATTCAAAGTCACAAAACGTGCTCAACTAGGCCTGAAAGTGCATTTAAAGCAATAAAAACTGAAAATGAGTGTCACGCCTAAACCAAAGGACTTATGCACACATTTCAACATGTATTTAGTTCAGGTTGACCTCCTGAAGCCTAAATCACCATTAATTTGACTACACAACTTATTCCTATGAAGATACATTCAGAGTAAAAAAACGGGCTCAACTCGGACTGAAAGTGCATTTAAAGCAATAAAAACTGAAAATGAGTGTCACGCCTAAACCAAAGGACTTATGCACACATTTCAACATGTATTTAGTTCAGGTTGACCTCCTGAAGCCTAAATCACCATTAATTTGACTACACAACTTATTCCTATGAAGATACATTCAGAGTAAAAAAACGGGCTCAACTCGGACTGAAAGTGCATTTAAAGCAATAAAAACTGAAAATGAGTGTCACGCCTAAACCAAAGGACTTATGCACACATTTCAACATGTATTTAGTTCAGGTTGACCTCCTGAACCCTAAATGAGCATTAATTTGACTACACAACTCATTCCTATGAAGGTACATTCAAAGTCACAAAACGTGCTCAACTAGGCCTGAAAGTGCATTTAAAGCAATAAAAACTCAAAATGAGTGTCACGCCTAAACCAAAGGACTTATGCACACATTTCAACATGTATTTAGTTCAGGTTGACCTCCAGAAGCGTAAATCACCATTAATTTGATCACACAACTCATTCCTATGAAGATACATTCAGAGTAAAAAAACGGGCTCAACTCGGACTGAAAGTGCATTTAAAGCAATAAAAACTGAAAATGAGTGTCACGCCTAAACCAAAGGACTTATGCACACATTTCAACATGTATTTAGTTCAGGTTGACATCCTGAAGCCTAAATCACCATTAATTTGACTACACAACTTATTCCTATGAAGATACATTCAAAGTAAAAAAACGGGCTCAACTCGGACTGAAAGTGCATTTAAAGCAATAAAAACTGAAAATGAGTGTCACGCCTAAACCAAAGGACTTATGCACACATTTCAACATGTATTTAGTTCAGGTTGACGTCCTGAAGCCTAAATGAGCATTAATTTGACTACACAACTTATTCCTATGAAGATACATTCAAAGTAAAAAAACGTGCTCTACTCGGCTTGAAAATGCATTTAAAGCAATAAAAACTCAAAATGAGTGTCACGCCTAAACCAAAGGCCTTATGCACACATTTCAACATGTATTTAGTTCAGGTTGACCTCCTGAACCCTAAATGAGCATTAATTTGACTACACAACTCATTCCTATGAAGGTACATTCAAAGTCACAAAACGTGCTCAACTAGGCCTGAAAGTGCATTTAAAGCAATAAAAACTGAAAATGAGCGTCACGCCTAAACCAAAGGACTTATGCACACATTTCAACATGTATTTAGTTCAGGTTGACCTCCTGAAGCCTAAATCACCATTAATTTGACTACACAACTTAATCCTATGAAGATACATTCAAAGTAAAAAAACGGGCTCAACTCGGACTGAAAGTGCAGTTAAAGCAATAAAAACTGAAAATGAGTGTCACGCCAAAACCAAAGGACTTATGCACACATTTCAACATGTATTTAGTTCAGGTTGACCTCCTGAAGCCTAAATGAGCATTTATTTGACTACACAACTCATTCCTATGAAGGTACATTCAAAGTCACAAAACGTGCTCAACTAGGCCTGAAAGTGCATTTAAAGCAATAAAAACTGAAAATCAGTGTCACGCCTAAACCAAAGGACTTATGCACACATTTCAACATGTATTTAGTTCAGGTTGACCTCCTGAAGCCTAAATCACCATTAATTTGACTACACAACTTATTCCTATGAAGATACATTCAGAGTAAAAAAACGGGCTCAACTCGGACTGAAAGTGCATTTAAAGCAATAAAAACTGAAAATCAGTGTCACGCCTAAACCAAAGGACTTATGCACACATTTCAACATGTATTTAGTTCAGGTTGACCTCCTGAAGCCTAAATCACCATTAATTTGACTACACAACTTATTCCTATGAAGATACATTCAGAGTAAAAAAACGGGCTCAACTCGGACTGAAAGTGCATTTAAAGCATAAAAACTGAAAATGAGTGTCACGCCTAAACCAAAGGACTTATGCACACATTTCAACATGTATTTAGTTCAGGTTGACCTCCTGAAGCCTAAATCACCATTAATTTGACTACACAACTTATTCCTATGAAGATACATTCAGAGTAAAAAAACGGGCTCAACTCGGACCGAAAGTGCATTTAAAGCAATAAAAACTGAAAATGAGTGTCACGCCTAAACCAAAGGACTTATGCACACATTTCAACATGTTTTTAGTTCAGGTTGACATCCTGAAGCCTAAATGAGCATTAATTTGACTACACAACTCATTCCTATGAAGGTACATTCAAAGTCACAAAACGTGCTCAACTAGGCCTGAAAGTGCATTTAAAGCAATAAAAACTGAAAATGAGTGTCACGCCTAAACCAAAGGACTTATGCACACATTTCAACATGTATTTAGTTCAGGTTGACCTCCTGAAGCCTAAATCACCATTAATTTGACTACACAACTTAATCCTATGAAGATACATTCAAAGTAAAAAAACGGGCTCAACTCGGACTGAAAGTGCAGTTAAAGCAATAAAAACTGAAAATGAGTGTCACGCCAAAACCAAAGGACTTATGCACACATTTCAACATGTATTTAGTTCAGGTTGACCTCCTGAAGCCTAAATGAGCATTTATTTGACTACACAACTCATTCCTATGAAGGTACATTCAAAGTCACAAAACGTGCTCAACTAGGCCTGAAAGTGCATTTAAAGCAATAAAAACTCAAAATGAGTGTCACACCTAAACCAAAGGATTTATGCACACATTTCAACATGTATTTTGTTCAGGTTGACCTCCTGAAGCCTAAATGAGCATTTATTTGACTACACAACTCATTCCTATGAAGGTACATTCAAAGTCACAAAACGTGCTCAACTAGGCCTGAAAGTGCATTTAAAGCAATAAAAACTGAAAATGAGTGTCACGCCTAAACCAAAGGACTTATGCACACATTTCAACATGTATTTAGTTCAGGTTGACCTCCTGAAGCCTAAATCACCATTAATTTGACTACACAACTTATTCCTATGAAGATACATTCAGAGTAAAAAAACGGGCTCAACTCGGACTGAAAGTGCATTTAAAGCAATAAAAACTGAAAATGAGTGTCACGCCTAAACCAAAGGACTTATGCACACATTTCAACATGTATTTAGTTCAGGTTGACCTCCTGAAGCCTAAATCACCATTAATTTGACTACACAACTTATTCCTATGAAGATACATTCAGAGTAAAAAAACGGGCTCAACTCGGACTGAAAGTGCATTTAAAGCAATAAAAACTGAAAATGAGTGTCACGCCTAAACCAAAGGACTTATGCACACATTTCAACATGTATTTAGTTCAGGTTGACCTCCTGAACCCTAAATGAGCATTAATTTGACTACACAACTCATTCCTATGAAGGTACATTCAAAGTCACAAAACGTGCTCAACTAGGCCTGAAAGTGCATTTAAAGCAATAAAAACTCAAAATGAGTGTCACGCCTAAACCAAAGGACTTATGCACACATTTCAACATGTATTTAGTTCAGGTTGACCTCCTGAAGCCTAAATCACCATTAATTTGACTACACAACTTATTCCTATGAAGATACATTCAAAGTAAAAAAACGGGCTCAACTCGGACTGAAAGTGCATTTAAAGCAATAAAAACTGAAAATGAGTGTCACGCCTAAACCAAAGGACTTATGCACACATTTCAACATGTATTTAGTTCAGGTTGACGTCCTGAAGCCTAAATGAGCATTAATTTGACTACACAACTTATTCCTATGAAGATACATTCAAAGTAAAAAAACGTGCTCTACTCGGCTTGAAAATGCATTTAAAGCAATAAAAACTCAAAATGAGTGTCACGCCTAAACCAAAGGCCTTATGCACACATTTCAACATGTATTTAGTTCAGGTTGACCTCCTGAACCCTAAATGAGCATTAATTTGACTACACAACTCATTCCTATGAAGGTACATTCAAAGTCACAAAACGTGCTCAACTAGGCCTGAAAGTGCATTTAAAGCAATAAAAACTGAAAATGAGCGTCACGCCTAAACCAAAGGACTTATGCACACATTTCAACATGTATTTAGTTCAGGTTGACCTCCTGAAGCCTAAATCACCATTAATTTGACTACACAACTTAATCCTATGAAGATACATTCAAAGTAAAAAAACGGGCTCAACTCGGACTGAAAGTGCAGTTAAAGCAATAAAAACTGAAAATGAGTGTCACGCCAAAACCAAAGGACTTATGCACACATTTCAACATGTATTTAGTTCAGGTTGACCTCCTGAAGCCTAAATGAGCATTTATTTGACTACACAACTCATTCCTATGAAGGTACATTCAAAGTCACAAAACGTGCTCAACTAGGCCTGAAAGTGCATTTAAAGCAATAAAAACTCAAAATGAGTGTCACACCTAAACCAAAGGATTTATGCACACATTTCAACATGTATTTTGTTCAGGTTGACCTCCTGAAGCCTAAATGAGCATTTATTTGACTACACAACTCATTCCTATGAAGGTACATTCAAAGTCACAAAACGTGCTCAACTAGGCCTGAAAGTGCATTTAAAGCAATAAAAACTGAAAATGAGTGTCACGCCTAAACCAAAGGACTTATGCACACATTTCAACATGTATTTAGTTCAGGTTGACCTCCTGAAGCCTAAATCACCATTAATTTGACTACACAACTTATTCCTATGAAGATACATTCAGAGTAAAAAAACGGGCTCAACTCGGACTGAAAGTGCATTTAAAGCAATAAAAACTGAAAATCAGTGTCACGCCTAAACCAAAGGACTTATGCACACATTTCAACATGTATTTAGTTCAGGTTGACCTCCTGAAGCCTAAATCACCATTAATTTGACTACACAACTTATTCCTATGAAGATACATTCAGAGTAAAAAAACGGGCTCAACTCGGACTGAAAGTGCATTTAAAGCAATAAAAACTGAAAATGAGTGTCACGCCTAAACCAAAGGACTTATGCACACATTTCAACATGTATTTAGTTCAGGTTGACATCCTGAAGCCTAAATCACCATTAATTTGACTACACAACTTATTCCTATGAAGATACATTCAAAGTAAAAAAACGGGCTCAACTCGGACTGAAAGTGCATTTAAAGCAATAAAAACTGAAAATGAGTGTCACGCCTAAACCAAAGGACTTATGCACACATTTCAACATGTATTTAGTTCAGGTTGACGTCCTGAAGCCTAAATGAGCATTAATTTGACTACACAACTTATTCCTATGAAGATACATTCAAAGTAAAAAAACGTGCTCTACTCGGCCTGAAAATGCATTTAAAGCAATAAAAACTCAAAATGAGTGTCGCGCCTAAACCAAAGGCCTTACGCACACATTTCAACATGTATTTAGTTCAGGTTGACCTCCTGAAGCCTAAATGAGCATTAATTTGACTACACAACTCATTCCTATGAAGGTACATTCAAAGTCACAAAACGTGCTCAACTAGGCCTGAAAGTGCATTTAAAGCAATAAAAATTCAAAATCAGTGTCACGCCTAAACCAAAGGACTTATGCACACATTTCAACATGTATTTAGTTCAGGTTGACATTCTGAAGCCTAAATGAGCATTAATTTGACTACACAACTTATTCCTAAGAAGATACATTCAAAGTAAAAAAACGGGCTCAACTCGGACTGAAAGTGCATTTAAAGCAATAAAAACTGAAAATGAGTGTCACGCCTAAACCAAAGGACTTATGCACACATTTCAACATGTATTTAGTTCAGGTTGACCTCCTGAAGCCTAAATGAGCATTAATTTGACTACACAACTCATTCCTATGAAGGTACATTCAAAGTCACAAAACGTGCTCAACTAGGCCTGAAAGTGCATTTAAAGCAATAAAAACTCAAAATGAGTGTCACGCCTAAACCAAAGGACTTATGCACACATTTCAACATGTATTTAGTTCAGGTTGACCTCCTGAAGGCTAAATCACCATTAATTTGACTACACAACTTAATCCTATGAAGACACATTCAAAGTAAAAAAACGGGCTCAACTCGGACTGAAAGTGCATTTAAAGCATAAAAACTGAAAATGAGTGTCACGCCTAAACCAAAGGACTTATGCACACATTTCAACATGTATTTAGTTCAGGTTGACCTCCTGAAGCCTAAATCACCATTAATTTGACTACACAACTTATTCCTATGAAGATACATTCAGAGTAAAAAAACGGGCTCAACTCGGACCGAAAGTGCATTTAAAGCAATAAAAACTGAAAATGAGTGTCACGCCTAAACCAAAGGACTTATGCACACATTTCAACATGTTTTTAGTTCAGGTTGACATCCTGAAGCCTAAATCACCATTAATTTGACTACACAACTTATTCCTATGAAGGAACATTCAAAGTAAAAAAACGGGCTCAACTCGGACTGAAAGTGCATTTAAAGCAATAAAAACTGAAAATGAGTGTCACGCCTAAACCAAAGGACTTATGCACACATTTCAACATGTATTTAGTTCAGGTTGACCTCCTGAAGCCTAAATGAGCATTTATTTGACTGCACAACTCATTCCTATGAAGGTACATTCAAAGTCACAAAACGTGCTCAACTAGGCCTGAAAGTGCATTTAAAGCAATAAAAACTGAAAATGAGTGTCACGCCTAAACCAAAGGACTTATGCACACATTTCAACATGTATTTAGTTCAGGTTGACCTCCTGAAGCCTAAATCACCATTAATTTGACTACACAACTTAATCCTATGAAGATACATTCAAAGTCACAAAACGTGCTCAACTAGGCCTGAAAGTGCATTTAAAGCAATAAAAACTCAAAATGAGTGTCACGCCTAAACCAAAGGACTTATGCACACATTTCAACATGTATTTAGTTCAGGTTGACCTCCTGAAGCCTAAATCACCATTAATTTGACTACACAACTTAATCCTATGAAGATACATTCAAAGTCACAAAACGTGCTCAACTAGGCCTGAAAGTGCATTTAAAGCAATAAAAACTCAAAATGAGTGTCACGCCTAAACCAAAGGACTTATGCACACATTTCAACATGTATTTAGTTCAGGTTGACCTCCTGAAGCCTAAATCACCATTAATTTGACTACACAACTTAATCCTATGAAGATACATTCAAAGTAAAAAAACGGGCTCAACTCGGACTGAAAGTGCATTTAAAGCAATAAAAACTGAAAATGAGTGTCACGCCTAAACCAAAGGACTTATGCACACATTTCAACATGTATTTAGTTCAGGTTGACGTCCTGAAGCCTAAATGAGCATTAATTTGACTACACAACTTATTCCTATTAAGATACATTCAAAGTAAAAAAACGTGCTCTACTCGGCCTGAAAATGCATTTAAAGCAATAAAAACTCAAAATGAGTGTCACGCCTAAACCAAAGGCCTTATGCACACATTTCAACATGTATTTAGTTCAGGTTGACCTCCTGAAGCCTAAATGAGCATTAATTTGACTACACAACTCATTCCTATGAAGGAACATTCAAAGTAAAAAAACGGGCTCAACTCGGACTGAAAGTGCATTTAAAGCAATAAAAACTGAAAATGAGTGTCACGCCTAAACCAAAGGACTTATGCACACATTTCAACATGTATTTAGTTCAGGTTGACCTCCTGAAGCCTAAATGAGCATTAATTTGACTACACAACTCATTCCTATGAAGGTACATTCAAAGTCACAAAACGTGCTCAACTAGGCCTGAAAGTGCATTTAAAGCAATAAAAACTCAAAATGAGTGTCACGCCTAAACCAAAGGACTTATGTACACATTTCAACATGTATTTAGTTCAGGTTGACCTCCTGAAGCCTAAATGAGCATTAATTTGACTACACAACTCATTCCTATGAAGGTACATTCAAAGTCACAAAACGTGCTCAACTAGGCCTGAAAGTGCATTTAAAGCAATAAAAACTCAAAAGGAGTGTCACGCCTAAACCAAAGGACTTATGCACACATTTCAACATGTATTTAGTTCAGGTTGACCTCCTGAAGCCTAAATCACCATTAATTTGACTACACAACTTATTCCTATGAAGATACATTCAAAGTAAAAAAACGGGCTCAACTCGGACTGAAAGTGCATTTAAAGCAATAAAAACTGAAAATGAGTGTCACGCCTAAACCAAAGGACTTATGCACACATTTCAACATGTATTTAGTTCAGGTTGACGTCCTGAAGCCTAAATGAGCATTAATTTGACTACACAACTTATTCCTATGAAGATACATTCAAAGTAAAAAAACGTGCTCTACTCGGCTTGAAAATGCATTTAAAGCAATAAAAACTCAAAATGAGTGTCACGCCTAAACCAAAGGCCTTATGCACACATTTCAACATGTATTTAGTTCAGGTTGACCTCCTGAACCCTAAATGAGCATTAATTTGACTACACAACTCATTCCTATGAAGGTACATTCAAAGTCACAAAACGTGCTCAACTAGGCCTGAAAGTGCATTTAAAGCAATAAAAACTGAAAATGAGCGTCACGCCTAAACCAAAGGACTTATGCACACATTTCAACATGTATTTAGTTCAGGTTGACCTCCTGAAGCCTAAATCACCATTAATTTGACTACACAACTTAATCCTATGAAGATACATTCAAAGTAAAAAAACGGGCTCAACTCGGACTGAAAGTGCAGTTAAAGCAATAAAAACTGAAAATGAGTGTCACGCCAAAACCAAAGGACTTATGCACACATTTCAACATGTATTTAGTTCAGGTTGACCTCCTGAAGCCTAAATGAGCATTTATTTGACTACACAACTCATTCCTATGAAGGTACATTCAAAGTCACAAAACGTGCTCAACTAGGCCTGAAAGTGCATTTAAAGCAATAAAAACTCAAAATGAGTGTCACACCTAAACCAAAGGATTTATGCACACATTTCAACATGTATTTTGTTCAGGTTGACCTCCTGAAGCCTAAATGAGCATTTATTTGACTACACAACTCATTCCTATGAAGGTACATTCAAAGTCACAAAACGTGCTCAACTAGGCCTGAAAGTGCATTTAAAGCAATAAAAACTGAAAATGAGTGTCACGCCTAAACCAAAGGACTTATGCACACATTTCAACATGTATTTAGTTCAGGTTGACCTCCTGAAGCCTAAATCACCATTAATTTGACTACACAACTTATTCCTATGAAGATACATTCAGAGTAAAAAAACGGGCTCAACTCGGACTGAAAGTGCATTTAAAGCAATAAAAACTGAAAATCAGTGTCACGCCTAAACCAAAGGACTTATGCACACATTTCAACATGTATTTAGTTCAGGTTGACCTCCTGAAGCCTAAATCACCATTAATTTGACTACACAACTTATTCCTATGAAGATACATTCAGAGTAAAAAAACGGGCTCAACTCGGACTGAAAGTGCATTTAAAGCAATAAAAACTGAAAATGAGTGTCACGCCTAAACCAAAGGACTTATGCACACATTTCAACATGTATTTAGTTCAGGTTGACATCCTGAAGCCTAAATCACCATTAATTTGACTACACAACTTATTCCTATGAAGATACATTCAAAGTAAAAAAACGGGCTCAACTCGGACTGAAAGTGCATTTAAAGCAATAAAAACTGAAAATGAGTGTCACGCCTAAACCAAAGGACTTATGCACACATTTCAACATGTATTTAGTTCAGGTTGACGTCCTGAAGCCTAAATGAGCATTAATTTGACTACACAACTTATTCCTATGAAGATACATTCAAAGTAAAAAAACGTGCTCTACTCGGCCTGAAAATGCATTTAAAGCAATAAAAACTCAAAATGAGTGTCGCGCCTAAACCAAAGGCCTTACGCACACATTTCAACATGTATTTAGTTCAGGTTGACCTCCTGAAGCCTAAATGAGCATTAATTTGACTACACAACTCATTCCTATGAAGGTACATTCAAAGTCACAAAACGTGCTCAACTAGGCCTGAAAGTGCATTTAAAGCAATAAAAATTCAAAATCAGTGTCACGCCTAAACCAAAGGACTTATGCACACATTTCAACATGTATTTAGTTCAGGTTGACATTCTGAAGCCTAAATGAGCATTAATTTGACTACACAACTTATTCCTAAGAAGATACATTCAAAGTAAAAAAACGGGCTCAACTCGGACTGAAAGTGCATTTAAAGCAATAAAAACTGAAAATGAGTGTCACGCCTAAACCAAAGGACTTATGCACACATTTCAACATGTATTTAGTTCAGGTTGACCTCCTGAAGCCTAAATGAGCATTAATTTGACTACACAACTCATTCCTATGAAGGTACATTCAAAGTCACAAAACGTGCTCAACTAGGCCTGAAAGTGCATTTAAAGCAATAAAAACTCAAAATGAGTGTCACGCCTAAACCAAAGGACTTATGCACACATTTCAACATGTATTTAGTTCAGGTTGACCTCCTGAAGGCTAAATCACCATTAATTTGACTACACAACTTAATCCTATGAAGACACATTCAAAGTAAAAAAACGGGCTCAACTCGGACTGAAAGTGCATTTAAAGCATAAAAACTGAAAATGAGTGTCACGCCTAAACCAAAGGACTTATGCACACATTTCAACATGTATTTAGTTCAGGTTGACCTCCTGAAGCCTAAATCACCATTAATTTGACTACACAACTTATTCCTATGAAGATACATTCAGAGTAAAAAAACGGGCTCAACTCGGACCGAAAGTGCATTTAAAGCAATAAAAACTGAAAATGAGTGTCACGCCTAAACCAAAGGACTTATGCACACATTTCAACATGTTTTTAGTTCAGGTTGACATCCTGAAGCCTAAATCACCATTAATTTGACTACACAACTTATTCCTATGAAGGAACATTCAAAGTAAAAAAACGGGCTCAACTCGGACTGAAAGTGCATTTAAAGCAATAAAAACTGAAAATGAGTGTCACGCCTAAACCAAAGGACTTATGCACACATTTCAACATGTATTTAGTTCAGGTTGACCTCCTGAAGCCTAAATGAGCATTTATTTGACTGCACAACTCATTCCTATGAAGGTACATTCAAAGTCACAAAACGTGCTCAACTAGGCCTGAAAGTGCATTTAAAGCAATAAAAACTGAAAATGAGTGTCACGCCTAAACCAAAGGACTTATGCACACATTTCAACATGTATTTAGTTCAGGTTGACCTCCTGAAGCCTAAATCACCATTAATTTGACTACACAACTTAATCCTATGAAGATACATTCAAAGTCACAAAACGTGCTCAACTAGGCCTGAAAGTGCATTTAAAGCAATAAAAACTCAAAATGAGTGTCACGCCTAAACCAAAGGACTTATGCACACATTTCAACATGTATTTAGTTCAGGTTGACCTCCTGAAGCCTAAATCACCATTAATTTGACTACACAACTTAATCCTATGAAGATACATTCAAAGTCACAAAACGTGCTCAACTAGGCCTGAAAGTGCATTTAAAGCAATAAAAACTCAAAATGAGTGTCACGCCTAAACCAAAGGACTTATGCACACATTTCAACATGTATTTAGTTCAGGTTGACCTCCTGAAGCCTAAATCACCATTAATTTGACTACACAACTTAATCCTATGAAGATACATTCAAAGTAAAAAAACGGGCTCAACTCGGACTGAAAGTGCATTTAAAGCAATAAAAACTGAAAATGAGTGTCACGCCTAAACCAAAGGACTTATGCACACATTTCAACATGTATTTAGTTCAGGTTGACGTCCTGAAGCCTAAATGAGCATTAATTTGACTACACAACTTATTCCTATTAAGATACATTCAAAGTAAAAAAACGTGCTCTACTCGGCCTGAAAATGCATTTAAAGCAATAAAAACTCAAAATGAGTGTCACGCCTAAACCAAAGGCCTTATGCACACATTTCAACATGTATTTAGTTCAGGTTGACCTCCTGAAGCCTAAATGAGCATTAATTTGACTACACAACTCATTCCTATGAAGGAACATTCAAAGTAAAAAAACGGGCTCAACTCGGACTGAAAGTGCATTTAAAGCAATAAAAACTGAAAATGAGTGTCACGCCTAAACCAAAGGACTTATGCACACATTTCAACATGTATTTAGTTCAGGTTGACCTCCTGAAGCCTAAATGAGCATTAATTTGACTACACAACTCATTCCTATGAAGGTACATTCAAAGTCACAAAACGTGCTCAACTAGGCCTGAAAGTGCATTTAAAGCAATAAAAACTCAAAATGAGTGTCACGCCTAAACCAAAGGACTTATGTACACATTTCAACATGTATTTAGTTCAGGTTGACCTCCTGAAGCCTAAATGAGCATTAATTTGACTACACAACTCATTCCTATGAAGGTACATTCAAAGTCACAAAACGTGCTCAACTAGGCCTGAAAGTGCATTTAAAGCAATAAAAACTCAAAAGGAGTGTCACGCCTAAACCAAAGGACTTATGCACACATTTCAACATGTATTTAGTTCAGGTTGACCTCCTGAAGCCTAAATCACCATTAATTTGACTACACAACTTATTCCTATGAAGATACATTCAGAGTAAAAAAACGGGCTCAACTCGGACTGAAAGTGCATTTAAAGCAATAAAAACTGAAAATGAGTGTCACGCCTAAACCAAAGGACTTATGCACACATTTCAACATGTATTTAGTTCAGGTTGACCTCCTGAAGCCTAAATCACCATTAATTTGACTACACAACTTATTCCTATGAAGATACATTCAGAGTAAAAAAACGGGCTCAACTCGGACTGAAAGTGCATTTAAAGCAATAAAAACTCAAAATGAGTGTCACGCCTAAACCAAAGGACTTATGCACACATTTCAACATGTATTTAGTTCGGGTTGACCTCCTGAAGCCTAAATGAGCATGAATTTGACTACACAACTCATTCCTATGAAGGAACATTCAAAGGAAAAAAACGGGCTCTACTCGGCCTGAAAATGCATTTAAAGCAATAAAAACTCAAAATGAGTGTCGCGCCTAAACCAAAGGCCTTACGCACACATTTCAACATGTATTTAGTTCAGGTTGACCTCCTGAAGCCTAAATGAGCATTAATTTGACTACACAACTCATTCCTATGAAGGAACATTCAAAGTAAAAAAACGGGCTCAACTCGGACTGAAAGTGCATTTAAAGCAATAAAAACTGAAAATGAGTGTCACGCCTAAACCAAAGGACTTATGCACACATTTCAACATGTATTTAGTTCAGGTTGACCTCCTGAAGCCTAAATCACCATTAATTTGACTACACAACTTAATCCTATGAAGATACATTCAAAGTCACAAAACGTGCTCAACTAGGCCTGAAAGTGCATTTAAAGCAATAAAAACTCAAAATGAGTGTCACGCCTAAACCAAAGGACTTATGCACACATTTCAACATGTATTTAGTTCAGGTTGACCTCCTGAAGCCTAAATCACCATTAATTTGACTACACAACTTAATCCTATGAAGATACATTCAAAGTAAAAAAACGGGCTCAACTCGGACTGAAAGTGCATTTAAAGCAATAAAAACTGAAAATGAGTGTCACGCCTAAAACAAAGGACTTATGCACACATTTCAACATGTATTTAGTTCAGGTTGACCTCCTGAAGCCTAAATGAGCATTAATTTGACTACACAACTCATTCCTATGAAGGTACATTCAAAGTCACAAAACGTGCTCAACTAGGCCTGAAAGTGCATTTAAAGCAATAAAAATTCAAAATCAGTGTCACGCCTAAACCAAAGGACTTATGCACACATTTCAACATGTATTTAGTTCAGGTTGACATTCTGAAGCCTAAATGAGCATTAATTTGACTACACAACTTATTCCTAAGAAGATACATTCAAAGTAAAAAAACGGCTCAACTCGGACTGAAAGTGCATTTAAAGCAATAAAAACTGAAAATGAGTGTCACGCCTAAACCAAAGGACTTATGCACACATTTCAACATGTATTTAGTTCAGGTTGACCTCCTGAAGCCTAAATGAGCATTAATTTGACTACACAACTCATTCCTATGAAGGTACATTCAAAGTCACAAAACGTGCTCAACTAGGCCTGAAAGTGCATTTAAAGCAATAAAAACTCAAAAGGAGTGTCACGCCTAAACCAAAGGACTTATGCACACATTTCAACATGTATTTAGTTCAGGTTGACCTCCTGAAGCCTAAATCACCATTAATTTGACTACACAACTTATTCCTATGAAGATACATTCAGAGTAAAAAAACGGGCTCAACTCGGACTGAAAGTGCATTTAAAGCAATAAAAACTGAAAATGAGTGTCACGCCTAAACCAAAGGACTTATGCACACATTTCAACATGTATTTAGTTCAGGTTGACCTCCTGAAGCCTAAATCACCATTAATTTGACTACACAACTTATTCCTATGAAGATACATTCAGAGTAAAAAAACGGGCTCAACTCGGACTGAAAGTGCATTTAAAGCAATAAAAACTGAAAATGAGTGTCACGCCTAAACCAAAGGACTTATGCACACATTTCAACATGTATTTAGTTCAGGTTGACATCCTGAAGCCTAAATCACCATTAATTTGACTACACAACTTATTCCTATGAAGATACATTCAAAGTAAAAAAACGGGCTCAACTCGGACTGAAAGTGCATTTAAAGCAATAAAAACTGAAAATGAGTGTCACGCCTAAACCAAAGGACTTATGCACACATTTCAACATGTATTTAGTTCAGGTTGACGTCCTGAAGCCTAAATGAGCATTAATTTGACTACACAACTTATTCCTATGAAGATACATTCAAAGTAAAAAAACGTGCTCTACTCGGCCTGAAAATGCATTTAAAGCAATAAAAACTCAAAATGAGTGTCGCGCCTAAAACAAAGGCCTTACGCACACATTTCAACATGTATTTAGTTCAGGTTGACCTCCTGAAGCCTAAATGAGCATTAATTTGACTACACAACTCATTCCTATGAAGGTACATTCAAAGTCACAAAACGTGCTCAACTAGGCCTGAAAGTGCATTTAAAGCAATAAAAATTCAAAATCAGTGTCACGCCTAAACCAAAGGACTTATGCACACATTTCAACATGTATTTAGTTCAGGTTGACATTCTGAAGCCTAAATGAGCATTAATTTGACTACACAACTTATTCCTAAGAAGATACATTCAAAGTAAAAAAACGGCTCAACTCGGACTGAAAGTGCATTTAAAGCAATAAAAACTGAAAATGAGTGTCACGCCTAAACCAAAGGACTTATGCACACATTTCAACATGTATTTAGTTCAGGTTGACCTCCTGAAGCCTAAATGAGCATTAATTTGACTACACAACTCATTCCTATGAAGGTACATTCAAAGTCACAAAACGTGCTCAACTAGGCCTGAAAGTGCATTTAAAGCAATAAAAACTCAAAATGAGTGTCACGCCTAAACCAAAGGACTTATGCACACATTTCAACATGTATTTAGTTCAGGTTGACCTCCTGAAGGCTAAATCACCATTAATTTGACTACACAACTTAATCCTATGAAGACACATTCAAAGTAAAAAAACGGGCTCAACTCGGACTGAAAGTGCATTTAAAGCATAAAAACTGAAAATGAGTGTCACGCCTAAACCAAAGGACTTATGCACACATTTCAACATGTATTTAGTTCAGGTTGACCTCCTGAAGCCTAAATCACCATTAATTTGACTACACAACTTATTCCTATGAAGATACATTCAGAGTAAAAAAACGGGCTCAACTCGGACCGAAAGTGCATTTAAAGCAATAAAAACTGAAAATGAGTGTCACGCCTAAACCAAAGGACTTATGCACACATTTCAACATGTTTTTAGTTCAGGTTGACATCCTGAAGCCTAAATCACCATTAATTTGACTACACAACTTATTCCTATGAAGGAACATTCAAAGTAAAAAAACGGCTCAACTCGGACTGAAAGTGCATTTAAAGCAATAAAAACTGAAAATGAGTGTCACGCCTAAACCAAAGGACTTATGCACACATTTCAACATGTATTTAGTTCAGGTTGACCTCCTGAACCCTAAATGAGCATTAATTTGACTACACAACTCATTCCTATGAAGGTACATTCAAAGTCACAAAACGTGCTCAACTAGGCCTGAAAGTGCATTTAAAGCAATAAAAACTCAAAATGAGTGTCACGCCTAAACCAAAGGACTTATGCACACATTTCAACATGTATTTAGTTCAGGTTGACCTCCTGAAGCCTAAATCACCATTAATTTGACTACACAACTTATTCCTATGAAGATACATTCAAAGTAAAAAAACGGGCTCAACTCGGACTGAAAGTGCATTTAAAGCAATAAAAACTGAAAATGAGTGTCACGCCTAAACCAAAGGACTTATGCACACATTTCAACATGTATTTAGTTCAGGTTGACGTCCTGAAGCCTAAATGAGCATTAATTTGACTACACAACTTATTCCTATGAAGATACATTCAAAGTAAAAAAACGTGCTCTACTCGGCTTGAAAATGCATTTAAAGCAATAAAAACTCAAAATGAGTGTCACGCCTAAACCAAAGGCCTTATGCACACATTTCAACATGTATTTAGTTCAAGTTGACCTCCTGAACCCTAAATGAGCATTAATTTGACTACACAACTCATTCCTATGAAGGTACATTCAAAGTCACAAAACGTGCTCAACTAGGCCTGAAAGTGCATTTAAAGCAATAAAAACTGAAAATGAGTGTCACGCCTAAACCAAAGGACTTATGCACACATTTCAACATGTATTTAGTTCAGGTTGACCTCCTGAAGCCTAAATCACCATTAATTTGACTACACAACTTAATCCTATGAAGATACATTCAAAGTAAAAAAACGGGCTCAACTCGGACTGAAAGTGCAGTTAAAGCAATAAAAACTGAAAATGAGTGTCACGCCAAAACCAAAGGACTTATGCACACATTTCAACATGTATTTAGTTCAGGTTGACCTCCTGAAGCCTAAATGAGCATTTATTTGACTACACAACTCATTCCTATGAAGGTACATTCAAAGTCACAAAACGTGCTCAACTACGCCTGAAAGTGCATTTAAAGCAATAAAAACTCAAAATGAGTGTCACACCTAAACCAAAGGATTTATGCACACATTTCAACATGTATTTTGTTCAGGTTGACCTCCTGAAGCCTAAATGAGCATTTATTTGACTACACAACTCATTCCTATGAAGGTACATTCAAAGTCACAAAACGTGCTCAACTAGGCCTGAAAGTGCATTTAAAGCAATAAAAACTGAAAATGAGTGTCACGCCTAAACCAAAGGACTTATGCACACATTTCAACATGTATTTAGTTCAGGTTGACCTCCTGAAGCCTAAATCACCATTAATTTGACTACACAACTTATTCCTATGAAGATACATTCAGAGTAAAAAAATGGGCTCAACTCGGACTGAAAGTGCATTTAAAGCAATAAAAACTGAAAATGAGTGTCACGCCTAAACCAAAGGACTTATGCACACATTTCAACATGTATTTAGTTCAGGTTGACCTCCTGAAGCCTAAATCACCATTAATTTGACTACACAACTTATTCCTATGAAGATACATTCAGAGTAAAAAAACGGGCTCAACTCGGACTGAAAGTGCATTTAAAGCAATAAAAACTGAAAATGAGTGTCACGCCTAAACCAAAGGACTTATGCACACATTTCAACATGTATTTAGTTCAGGTTGACCTCCTGAACCCTAAATGAGCATTAATTTGACTACACAACTCATTCCTATGAAGGTACATTCAAAGTCACAAAACGTGCTCAACTAGGCCTGAAAGTGCATTTAAAGCAATAAAAACTCAAAATGAGTGTCACGCCTAAACCAAAGGACTTATGCACACATTTCAACATGTATTTAGTTCAGGTTGACCTCCTGAAGCCTAAATCACCATTAATTTGACTACACAACTTATTCCTATGAAGATACATTCAAAGTAAAAAAACGGGCTCAACTCGGACTGAAAGTGCATTTAAAGCAATAAAAACTGAAAATGAGTGTCACGCCTAAACCAAAGGACTTATGCACACATTTCAACATGTATTTAGTTCAGGTTGACGTCCTGAAGCCTAAATGAGCATTAATTTGACTACACAACTTATTCCTATGAAGATACATTCAAAGTAAAAAAACGTGCTCTACTCGGCTTGAAAATGCATTTAAAGCAATAAAAACTCAAAATGAGTGTCACGCCTAAACCAAAGGCCTTATGCACACATTTCAACATGTATTTAGTTCAGGTTGACCTCCTGAACCCTAAATGAGCATTAATTTGACTACACAACTCATTCCTATGAAGGTACATTCAAAGTCACAAAACGTGCTCAACTAGGCCTGAAAGTGCATTTAAAGCAATAAAAACTGAAAATGAGCGTCACGCCTAAACCAAAGGACTTATGCACACATTTCAACATGTATTTAGTTCAGGTTGACCTCCTGAAGCCTAAATCACCATTAATTTGACTACACAACTTAATCCTATGAAGATACATTCAAAGTAAAAAAACGGGCTCAACTCGGACTGAAAGTGCAGTTAAAGCAATAAAAACTGAAAATGAGTGTCACGCCAAAACCAAAGGACTTATGCACACATTTCAACATGTATTTAGTTCAGGTTGACCTCCTGAAGCCTAAATGAGCATTTATTTGACTACACAACTCATTCCTATGAAGGTACATTCAAAGTCACAAAACGTGCTCAACTAGGCCTGAAAGTGCATTTAAAGCAATAAAAACTCAAAATGAGTGTCACACCTAAACCAAAGGATTTATGCACACATTTCAACATGTATTTTGTTCAGGTTGACCTCCTGAAGCCTAAATGAGCATTTATTTGACTACACAACTCATTCCTATGAAGGTACATTCAAAGTCACAAAACGTGCTCAACTAGGCCTGAAAGTGCATTTAAAGCAATAAAAACTGAAAATGAGTGTCACGCCTAAACCAAAGGACTTATGCACACATTTCAACATGTATTTAGTTCAGGTTGACCTCCTGAAGCCTAAATCACCATTAATTTGACTACACAACTTATTCCTATGAAGATACATTCAGAGTAAAAAAACGGGCTCAACTCGGACTGAAAGTGCATTTAAAGCAATAAAAACTGAAAATCAGTGTCACGCCTAAACCAAAGGACTTATGCACACATTTCAACATGTATTTAGTTCAGGTTGACCTCCTGAAGCCTAAATCACCATTAATTTGACTACACAACTTATTCCTATGAAGATACATTCAGAGTAAAAAAACGGGCTCAACTCGGACTGAAAGTGCATTTAAAGCATAAAAACTGAAAATGAGTGTCACGCCTAAACCAAAGGACTTATGCACACATTTCAACATGTATTTAGTTCAGGTTGACCTCCTGAAGCCTAAATCACCATTAATTTGACTACACAACTTATTCCTATGAAGATACATTCAGAGTAAAAAAACGGGCTCAACTCGGACCGAAAGTGCATTTAAAGCAATAAAAACTGAAAATGAGTGTCACGCCTAAACCAAAGGACTTATGCACACATTTCAACATGTTTTTAGTTCAGGTTGACATCCTGAAGCCTAAATCACCATTAATTTGACTACACAACTTATTCCTATGAAGGAACATTCAAAGTAAAAAAACGGCTCAACTCGGACTGAAAGTGCATTTAAAGCAATAAAAACTGAAAATGAGTGTCACGCCTAAACCAAAGGACTTATGCACACATTTCAACATGTATTTAGTTCAGGTTGACCTCCTGAACCCTAAATGAGCATTAATTTGACTACACAACTCATTCCTATGAAGGTACATTCAAAGTCACAAAACGTGCTCAACTAGGCCTGAAAGTGCATTTAAAGCAATAAAAACTCAAAATGAGTGTCACGCCTAAACCAAAGGACTTATGCACACATTTCAACATGTATTTAGTTCAGGTTGACCTCCTGAAGCCTAAATCACCATTAATTTGACTACACAACTTATTCCTATGAAGATACATTCAAAGTAAAAAAACGGGCTCAACTCGGACTGAAAGTGCATTTAAAGCAATAAAAACTGAAAATGAGTGTCACGCCTAAACCAAAGGACTTATGCACACATTTCAACATGTATTTAGTTCAGGTTGACGTCCTGAAGCCTAAATGAGCATTAATTTGACTACACAACTTATTCCTATGAAGATACATTCAAAGTAAAAAAACGTGCTCTACTCGGCTTGAAAATGCATTTAAAGCAATAAAAACTCAAAATGAGTGTCACGCCTAAACCAAAGGCCTTATGCACACATTTCAACATGTATTTAGTTCAGGTTGACCTCCTGAACCCTAAATGAGCATTAATTTGACTACACAACTCATTCCTATGAAGGTACATTCAAAGTCACAAAACGTGCTCAACTAGGCCTGAAAGTGCATTTAAAGCAATAAAAACTGAAAATGAGTGTCACGCCTAAACCAAAGGACTTATGCACACATTTCAACATGTATTTAGTTCAGGTTGACCTCCTGAAGCCTAAATCACCATTAATTTGACTACACAACTTAATCCTATGAAGATACATTCAAAGTAAAAAAACGGGCTCAACTCGGACTGAAAGTGCAGTTAAAGCAATAAAAACTGAAAATGAGTGTCACGCCAAAACCAAAGGACTTATGCACACATTTCAACATGTATTTAGTTCAGGTTGACCTCCTGAAGCCTAAATGAGCATTTATTTGACTACACAACTCATTCCTATGAAGGTACATTCAAAGTCACAAAACGTGCTCAACTACGCCTGAAAGTGCATTTAAAGCAATAAAAACTCAAAATGAGTGTCACACCTAAACCAAAGGATTTATGCACACATTTCAACATGTATTTTGTTCAGGTTGACCTCCTGAAGCCTAAATGAGCATTTATTTGACTACACAACTCATTCCTATGAAGGTACATTCAAAGTCACAAAACGTGCTCAACTAGGCCTGAAAGTGCATTTAAAGCAATAAAAACTGAAAATGAGTGTCACGCCTAAACCAAAGGACTTATGCACACATTTCAACATGTATTTAGTTCAGGTTGACCTCCTGAAGCCTAAATCACCATTAATTTGACTACACAACTTATTCCTATGAAGATACATTCAGAGTAAAAAAACGGGCTCAACTCGGACTGAAAGTGCATTTAAAGCAATAAAAACTGAAAATGAGTGTCACGCCTAAACCAAAGGACTTATGCACACATTTCAACATGTATTTAGTTCAGGTTGACCTCCTGAAGCCTAAATCACCATTAATTTGACTACACAACTTATTCCTATGAAGATACATTCAGAGTAAAAAAACGGGCTCAACTCGGACTGAAAGTGCATTTAAAGCAATAAAAACTGAAAATGAGTGTCACGCCTAAACCAAAGGACTTATGCACACATTTCAACATGTATTTAGTTCAGGTTGACCTCCTGAAGCCTAAATCACCATTAATTTGACTACACAACTCATTCCTATGAAGGTACATTCAAAGTCACAAAACGTGCTCAACTAGGCCTGAAAGTGCATTTAAAGCAATAAAAACTCAAAATGAGTGTCACGCCTAAACCAAAGGACTTATGCACACATTTCAACATGTATTTAGTTCAGGTTGACCTCCTGAAGCCTAAATCACCATTAATTTGACTACACAACTTATTCCTATGAAGATACATTCAAAGTAAAAAAACGGGCTCAACTCGGACTGAAAGTGCATTTAAAGCAATAAAAACTGAAAATGAGTGTCACGCCTAAACCAAAGGACTTATGCACACATTTCAACATGTATTTAGTTCAGGTTGACGTCCTGAAGCCTAAATGAGCATTAATTTGACTACACAACTTATTCCTATGAAGATACATTCAAAGTAAAAAAACGTGCTCTACTCGGCTTGAAAATGCATTTAAAGCAATAAAAACTCAAAATGAGTGTCACGCCTAAACCAAAGGCCTTATGCACACATTTCAACATGTATTTAGTTCAGGTTGACCTCCTGAACCCTAAATGAGCATTAATTTGACTACACAACTCATTCCTATGAAGGTACATTCAAAGTCACAAAACGTGCTCAACTAGGCCTGAAAGTGCATTTAAAGCAATAAAAACTGAAAATGAGCGTCACGCCTAAACCAAAGGACTTATGCACACATTTCAACATGTATTTAGTTCAGGTTGACCTCCTGAAGCCTAAATCACCATTAATTTGACTACACAACTTAATCCTATGAAGATACATTCAAAGTAAAAAAACGGGCTCAACTCGGACTGAAAGTGCAGTTAAAGCAATAAAAACTGAAAATGAGTGTCACGCCAAAACCAAAGGACTTATGCACACATTTCAACATGTATTTAGTTCAGGTTGACCTCCTGAAGCCTAAATGAGCATTTATTTGACTACACAACTCATTCCTATGAAGGTACATTCAAAGTCACAAAACGTGCTCAACTAGGCCTGAAAGTGCATTTAAAGCAATAAAAACTCAAAATGAGTGTCACACCTAAACCAAAGGATTTATGCACACATTTCAACATGTATTTTGTTCAGGTTGACCTCCTGAAGCCTAAATGAGCATTTATTTGACTACACAACTCATTCCTATGAAGGTACATTCAAAGTCACAAAACGTGCTCAACTAGGCCTGAAAGTGCATTTAAAGCAATAAAAACTGAAAATGAGTGTCACGCCTAAACCAAAGGACTTATGCACACATTTCAACATGTATTTAGTTCAGGTTGACCTCCTGAAGCCTAAATCACCATTAATTTGACTACACAACTTATTCCTATGAAGATACATTCAGAGTAAAAAAACGGGCTCAACTCGGACTGAAAGTGCATTTAAAGCAATAAAAACTGAAAATCAGTGTCACGCCTAAACCAAAGGACTTATGCACACATTTCAACATGTATTTAGTTCAGGTTGACCTCCTGAAGCCTAAATCACCATTAATTTGACTACACAACTTATTCCTATGAAGATACATTCAGAGTAAAAAAACGGGCTCAACTCGGACTGAAAGTGCATTTAAAGCATAAAAACTGAAAATGAGTGTCACGCCTAAACCAAAGGACTTATGCACACATTTCAACATGTATTTAGTTCAGGTTGACCTCCTGAAGCCTAAATCACCATTAATTTGACTACACAACTTATTCCTATGAAGATACATTCAGAGTAAAAAAACGGGCTCAACTCGGACCGAAAGTGCATTTAAAGCAATAAAAACTGAAAATGAGTGTCACGCCTAAACCAAAGGACTTATGCACACATTTCAACATGTTTTTAGTTCAGGTTGACATCCTGAAGCCTAAATCACCATTAATTTGACTACACAACTTATTCCTATGAAGGAACATTCAAAGTAAAAAAACGGCTCAACTCGGACTGAAAGTGCATTTAAAGCAATAAAAACTGAAAATGAGTGTCACGCCTAAACCAAAGGACTTATGCACACATTTCAACATGTATTTAGTTCAGGTTGACCTCCTGAACCCTAAATGAGCATTAATTTGACTACACAACTCATTCCTATGAAGGTACATTCAAAGTCACAAAACGTGCTCAACTAGGCCTGAAAGTGCATTTAAAGCAATAAAAACTCAAAATGAGTGTCACGCCTAAACCAAAGGACTTATGCACACATTTCAACATGTATTTAGTTCAGGTTGACCTCCTGAAGCCTAAATCACCATTAATTTGACTACACAACTTAATCCTATGAAGATACATTCAAAGTAAAAAAACGGGCTCAACTCGGACTGAAAGTGCAGTTAAAGCAATAAAAACTGAAAATGAGTGTCACGCCAAAACCAAAGGACTTATGCACACATTTCAACATGTATTTAGTTCAGGTTGACCTCCTGAAGCCTAAATGAGCATTTATTTGACTACACAACTCATTCCTATGAAGGTACATTCAAAGTCACAAAACGTGCTCAACTACGCCTGAAAGTGCATTTAAAGCAATAAAAACTCAAAATGAGTGTCACACCTAAACCAAAGGATTTATGCACACATTTCAACATGTATTTTGTTCAGGTTGACCTCCTGAAGCCTAAATGAGCATTTATTTGACTACACAACTCATTCCTATGAAGGTACATTCAAAGTCACAAAACGTGCTCAACTAGGCCTGAAAGTGCATTTAAAGCAATAAAAACTGAAAATGAGTGTCACGCCTAAACCAAAGGACTTATGCACACATTTCAACATGTATTTAGTTCAGGTTGACCTCCTGAAGCCTAAATCACCATTAATTTGACTACACAACTTATTCCTATGAAGATACATTCAGAGTAAAAAAACGGGCTCAACTCGGACTGAAAGTGCATTTAAAGCAATAAAAACTGAAAATGAGTGTCACGCCTAAACCAAAGGACTTATGCACACATTTCAACATGTATTTAGTTCAGGTTGACCTCCTGAAGCCTAAATCACCATTAATTTGACTACACAACTTATTCCTATGAAGATACATTCAGAGTAAAAAAACGGGCTCAACTCGGACTGAAAGTGCATTTAAAGCAATAAAAACTGAAAATGAGTGTCACGCCTAAACCAAAGGACTTATGCACACATTTCAACATGTATTTAGTTCAGGTTGACCTCCTGAACCCTAAATGAGCATTAATTTGACTACACAACTCATTCCTATGAAGGTACATTCAAAGTCACAAAACGTGCTCAACTAGGCCTGAAAGTGCATTTAAAGCAATAAAAACTCAAAATGAGTGTCACGCCTAAACCAAAGGACTTATGCACACATTTCAACATGTATTTAGTTCAGGTTGACCTCCTGAAGCCTAAATCACCATTAATTTGACTACACAACTTATTCCTATGAAGATACATTCAAAGTAAAAAAACGGGCTCAACTCGGACTGAAAGTGCATTTAAAGCAATAAAAACTGAAAATGAGTGTCACGCCTAAACCAAAGGACTTATGCACACATTTCAACATGTATTTAGTTCAGGTTGACGTCCTGAAGCCTAAATGAGCATTAATTTGACTACACAACTTATTCCTATGAAGATACATTCAAAGTAAAAAAACGTGCTCTACTCGGCTTGAAAATGCATTTAAAGCAATAAAAACTCAAAATGAGTGTCACGCCTAAACCAAAGGCCTTATGCACACATTTCAACATGTATTTAGTTCAGGTTGACCTCCTGAACCCTAAATGAGCATTAATTTGACTACACAACTCATTCCTATGAAGGTACATTCAAAGTCACAAAACGTGCTCAACTAGGCCTGAAAGTGCATTTAAAGCAATAAAAACTGAAAATGAGCGTCACGCCTAAACCAAAGGACTTATGCACACATTTCAACATGTATTTAGTTCAGGTTGACCTCCTGAAGCCTAAATCACCATTAATTTGACTACACAACTTAATCCTATGAAGATACATTCAAAGTAAAAAAACGGGCTCAACTCGGACTGAAAGTGCAGTTAAAGCAATAAAAACTGAAAATGAGTGTCACGCCAAAACCAAAGGACTTATGCACACATTTCAACATGTATTTAGTTCAGGTTGACCTCCTGAAGCCTAAATGAGCATTTATTTGACTACACAACTCATTCCTATGAAGGTACATTCAAAGTCACAAAACGTGCTCAACTAGGCCTGAAAGTGCATTTAAAGCAATAAAAACTCAAAATGAGTGTCACACCTAAACCAAAGGATTTATGCACACATTTCAACATGTATTTTGTTCAGGTTGACCTCCTGAAGCCTAAATGAGCATTTATTTGACTACACAACTCATTCCTATGAAGGTACATTCAAAGTCACAAAACGTGCTCAACTAGGCCTGAAAGTGCATTTAAAGCAATAAAAACTGAAAATGAGTGTCACGCCTAAACCAAAGGACTTATGCACACATTTCAACATGTATTTAGTTCAGGTTGACCTCCTGAAGCCTAAATCACCATTAATTTGACTACACAACTTATTCCTATGAAGATACATTCAGAGTAAAAAAACGGGCTCAACTCGGACTGAAAGTGCATTTAAAGCAATAAAAACTGAAAATCAGTGTCACGCCTAAACCAAAGGACTTATGCACACATTTCAACATGTATTTAGTTCAGGTTGACCTCCTGAAGCCTAAATCACCATTAATTTGACTACACAACTTATTCCTATGAAGATACATTCAGAGTAAAAAAACGGGCTCAACTCGGACTGAAAGTGCATTTAAAGCATAAAAACTGAAAATGAGTGTCACGCCTAAACCAAAGGACTTATGCACACATTTCAACATGTATTTAGTTCAGGTTGACCTCCTGAAGCCTAAATCACCATTAATTTGACTACACAACTTATTCCTATGAAGATACATTCAGAGTAAAAAAACGGGCTCAACTCGGACCGAAAGTGCATTTAAAGCAATAAAAACTGAAAATGAGTGTCACGCCTAAACCAAAGGACTTATGCACACATTTCAACATGTTTTTAGTTCAGGTTGACATCCTGAAGCCTAAATCACCATTAATTTGACTACACAACTTATTCCTATGAAGGAACATTCAAAGTAAAAAAACGGCTCAACTCGGACTGAAAGTGCATTTAAAGCAATAAAAACTGAAAATGAGTGTCACGCCTAAACCAAAGGACTTATGCACACATTTCAACATGTATTTAGTTCAGGTTGACCTCCTGAACCCTAAATGAGCATTAATTTGACTACACAACTCATTCCTATGAAGGTACATTCAAAGTCACAAAACGTGCTCAACTAGGCCTGAAAGTGCATTTAAAGCAATAAAAACTCAAAATGAGTGTCACGCCTAAACCAAAGGACTTATGCACACATTTCAACATGTATTTAGTTCAGGTTGACCTCCTGAAGCCTAAATCACCATTAATTTGACTACACAACTTATTCCTATGAAGATACATTCAAAGTAAAAAAACGGGCTCAACTCGGACTGAAAGTGCATTTAAAGCAATAAAAACTGAAAATGAGTGTCACGCCTAAACCAAAGGACTTATGCACACATTTCAACATGTATTTAGTTCAGGTTGACGTCCTGAAGCCTAAATGAGCATTAATTTGACTACACAACTTATTCCTATGAAGATACATTCAAAGTAAAAAAACGTGCTCTACTCGGCTTGAAAATGCATTTAAAGCAATAAAAACTCAAAATGAGTGTCACGCCTAAACCAAAGGCCTTATGCACACATTTCAACATGTATTTAGTTCAGGTTGACCTCCTGAACCCTAAATGAGCATTAATTTGACTACACAACTCATTCCTATGAAGGTACATTCAAAGTCACAAAACGTGCTCAACTAGGCCTGAAAGTGCATTTAAAGCAATAAAAACTGAAAATGAGTGTCACGCCTAAACCAAAGGACTTATGCACACATTTCAACATGTATTTAGTTCAGGTTGACCTCCTGAAGCCTAAATCACCATTAATTTGACTACACAACTTAATCCTATGAAGATACATTCAAAGTAAAAAAACGGGCTCAACTCGGACTGAAAGTGCAGTTAAAGCAATAAAAACTGAAAATGAGTGTCACGCCAAAACCAAAGGACTTATGCACACATTTCAACATGTATTTAGTTCAGGTTGACCTCCTGAAGCCTAAATGAGCATTTATTTGACTACACAACTCATTCCTATGAAGGTACATTCAAAGTCACAAAACGTGCTCAACTAGGCCTGAAAGTGCATTTAAAGCAATAAAAACTCAAAATGAGTGTCACACCTAAACCAAAGGATTTATGCACACATTTCAACATGTATTTTGTTCAGGTTGACCTCCTGAAGCCTAAATGAGCATTTATTTGACTACACAACTCATTCCTATGAAGGTACATTCAAAGTCACAAAACGTGCTCAACTAGGCCTGAAAGTGCATTTAAAGCAATAAAAACTGAAAATGAGTGTCACGCCTAAACCAAAGGACTTATGCACACATTTCAACATGTATTTAGTTCAGGTTGACCTCCTGAAGCCTAAATCACCATTAATTTGACTACACAACTTATTCCTATGAAGATACATTCAGAGTAAAAAAACGGGCTCAACTCGGACTGAAAGTGCATTTAAAGCAATAAAAACTGAAAATGAGTGTCACGCCTAAACCAAAGGACTTATGCACACATTTCAACATGTATTTAGTTCAGGTTGACCTCCTGAAGCCTAAATCACCATTAATTTGACTACACAACTTATTCCTATGAAGATACATTCAGAGTAAAAAAACGGGCTCAACTCGGACTGAAAGTGCATTTAAAGCAATAAAAACTGAAAATGAGTGTCACGCCTAAACCAAAGGACTTATGCACACATTTCAACATGTATTTAGTTCAGGTTGACCTCCTGAACCCTAAATGAGCATTAATTTGACTACACAACTCATTCCTATGAAGGTACATTCAAAGTCACAAAACGTGCTCAACTAGGCCTGAAAGTGCATTTAAAGCAATAAAAACTCAAAATGAGTGTCACGCCTAAACCAAAGGACTTATGCACACATTTCAACATGTATTTAGTTCAGGTTGACCTCCTGAAGCCTAAATCACCATTAATTTGACTACACAACTTATTCCTATGAAGATACATTCAAAGTAAAAAAACGGGCTCAACTCGGACTGAAAGTGCATTTAAAGCAATAAAAACTGAAAATGAGTGTCACGCCTAAACCAAAGGACTTATGCACACATTTCAACATGTATTTAGTTCAGGTTGACGTCCTGAAGCCTAAATGAGCATTAATTTGACTACACAACTTATTCCTATGAAGATACATTCAAAGTAAAAAAACGTGCTCTACTCGGCTTGAAAATGCATTTAAAGCAATAAAAACTCAAAATGAGTGTCACGCCTAAACCAAAGGCCTTATGCACACATTTCAACATGTATTTAGTTCAGGTTGACCTCCTGAACCCTAAATGAGCATTAATTTGACTACACAACTCATTCCTATGAAGGTACATTCAAAGTCACAAAACGTGCTCAACTAGGCCTGAAAGTGCATTTAAAGCAATAAAAACTGAAAATGAGCGTCACGCCTAAACCAAAGGACTTATGCACACATTTCAACATGTATTTAGTTCAGGTTGACCTCCTGAAGCCTAAATCACCATTAATTTGACTACACAACTTAATCCTATGAAGATACATTCAAAGTAAAAAAACGGGCTCAACTCGGACTGAAAGTGCAGTTAAAGCAATAAAAACTGAAAATGAGTGTCACGCCAAAACCAAAGGACTTATGCACACATTTCAACATGTATTTAGTTCAGGTTGACCTCCTGAAGCCTAAATGAGCATTTATTTGACTACACAACTCATTCCTATGAAGGTACATTCAAAGTCACAAAACGTGCTCAACTAGGCCTGAAAGTGCATTTAAAGCAATAAAAACTCAAAATGAGTGTCACACCTAAACCAAAGGATTTATGCACACATTTCAACACGTATTTTGTTCAGGTTGACCTCCTGAAGCCTAAATGAGCATTTATTTGACTACACAACTCATTCCTATGAAGGTACATTCAAAGTCACAAAACGTGCTCAACTAGGCCTGAAAGTGCATTTAAAGCAATAAAAACTGAAAATGAGTGTCACGCCTAAACCAAAGGACTTATGCACACATTTCAACATGTATTTAGTTCAGGTTGACCTCCTGAAGCCTAAATCACCATTAATTTGACTACACAACTTATTCCTATGAAGATACATTCAGAGTAAAAAAACGGGCTCAACTCGGACTGAAAGTGCATTTAAAGCAATAAAAACTGAAAATCAGTGTCACGCCTAAACCAAAGGACTTATGCACACATTTCAACATGTATTTAGTTCAGGTTGACCTCCTGAAGCCTAAATCACCATTAATTTGACTACACAACTTATTCCTATGAAGATACATTCAGAGTAAAAAAACGGGCTCAACTCGGACTGAAAGTGCATTTAAAGCAATAAAAACTGAAAATGAGTGTCACGCCTAAACCAAAGGACTTATGCACACATTTCAACATGTATTTAGTTCAGGTTGACATCCTGAAGCCTAAATCACCATTAATTTGACTACACAACTTATTCCTATGAAGATACATTCAAAGTAAAAAAACGGGCTCAACTCGGACTGAAAGTGCATTTAAAGCAATAAAAACTGAAAATGAGTGTCACGCCTAAACCAAAGGACTTATGCACACATTTCAACATGTATTTAGTTCAGGTTGACGTCCTGAAGCCTAAATGAGCATTAATTTGACTACACAACTTATTCCTATGAAGATACATTCAAAGTAAAAAAACGTGCTCTACTCGGCCTGAAAATGCATTTAAAGCAATAAAAACTCAAAATGAGTGTCGCGCCTAAACCAAAGGCCTTACGCACACATTTCAACATGTTTTTAGTTCAGGTTGACCTCCTGAAGCCTAAATGAGCATTAATTTGACTACACAACTCATTCCTATGAAGGTACATTCAAAGTCACAAAACGTGCTCAACTAGGCCTGAAAGTGCATTTAAAGCAATAAAAATTCAAAATCAGTGTCACGCCTAAACCAAAGGACTTATGCACACATTTCAACATGTATTTAGTTCAGGTTGACATTCTGAAGCCTAAATGAGCATTAATTTGACTACACAACTTATTCCTAAGAAGATACATTCAAAGTAAAAAAACGGGCTCAACTCGGACTGAAAGTGCATTTAAAGCAATAAAAACTGAAAATGAGTGTCACGCCTAAACCAAAGGACTTATGCACACATTTCAACATGTATTTAGTTCAGGTTGACCTCCTGAAGCCTAAATGAGCATTAATTTGACTACACAACTCATTCCTATGAAGGTACATTCAAAGTCACAAAACGTGCTCAACTAGGCCTGAAAGTGCATTTAAAGCAATAAAAACTCAAAATGAGTGTCACGCCTAAACCAAAGGACTTATGCACACATTTCAACATGTATTTAGTTCAGGTTGACCTCCTGAAGGCTAAATCACCATTAATTTGACTACACAACTTAATCCTATGAAGACACATTCAAAGTAAAAAAACGGGCTCAACTCGGACTGAAAGTGCATTTAAAGCATAAAAACTGAAAATGAGTGTCACGCCTAAACCAAAGGACTTATGCACACATTTCAACATGTATTTAGTTCAGGTTGACCTCCTGAAGCCTAAATCACCATTAATTTGACTACACAACTTATTCCTATGAAGATACATTCAGAGTAAAAAAACGGGCTCAACTCGGACCGAAAGTGCATTTAAAGCAATAAAAACTGAAAATGAGTGTCACGCCTAAACCAAAGGACTTATGCACACATTTCAACATGTTTTTAGTTCAGGTTGACATCCTGAAGCCTAAATCACCATTAATTTGACTACACAACTTATTCCTATGAAGGAACATTCAAAGTAAAAAAACGGGCTCAACTCGGACTGAAAGTGCATTTAAAGCAATAAAAACTGAAAATGAGTGTCACGCCTAAACCAAAGGACTTATGCACACATTTCAACATGTATTTAGTTCAGGTTGACCTCCTGAAGCCTAAATGAGCATTTATTTGACTGCACAACTCATTCCTATGAAGGTACATTCAAAGTCACAAAACGTGCTCAACTAGGCCTGAAAGTGCATTTAAAGCAATAAAAACTGAAAATGAGTGTCACGCCTAAACCAAAGGACTTATGCACACATTTCAACATGTATTTAGTTCAGGTTGACCTCCTGAAGCCTAAATCACCATTAATTTGACTACACAACTTAATCCTATGAAGATACATTCAAAGTCACAAAACGTGCTCAACTAGGCCTGAAAGTGCATTTAAAGCAATAAAAACTCAAAATGAGTGTCACGCCTAAACCAAAGGACTTATGCACACATTTCAACATGTATTTAGTTCAGGTTGACCTCCTGAAGCCTAAATCACCATTAATTTGACTACACAACTTAATCCTATGAAGATACATTCAAAGTAAAAAAACGGGCTCAACTCGGACTGAAAGTGCATTTAAAGCAATAAAAACTGAAAATGAGTGTCACGCCTAAACCAAAGGACTTATGCACACATTTCAACATGTATTTAGTTCAGGTTGACGTCCTGAAGCCTAAATGAGCATTAATTTGACTACACAACTTATTCCTATTAAGATACATTCAAAGTAAAAAAACGTGCTCTACTCGGCCTGAAAATGCATTTAAAGCAATAAAAACTCAAAATGAGTGTCACGCCTAAACCAAAGGCCTTATGCACACATTTCAACATGTATTTAGTTCAGGTTGACCTCCTGAAGCCTAAATGAGCATTAATTTGACTACACAACTCATTCCTATGAAGGAACATTCAAAGTAAAAAAACGGGCTCAACTCGGACTGAAAGTGCATTTAAAGCAATAAAAACTGAAAATGAGTGTCACGCCTAAACCAAAGGACTTATGCACACATTTCAACATGTATTTAGTTCAGGTTGACCTCCTGAAGCCTAAATGAGCATTAATTTGACTACACAACTCATTCCTATGAAGGTACATTCAAAGTCACAAAACGTGCTCAACTAGGCCTGAAAGTGCATTTAAAGCAATAAAAACTCAAAATGAGTGTCACGCCTAAACCAAAGGACTTATGTACACATTTCAACATGTATTTAGTTCAGGTTGACCTCCTGAAGCCTAAATGAGCATTAATTTGACTACACAACTCATTCCTATGAAGGTACATTCAAAGTCACAAAACGTGCTCAACTAGGCCTGAAAGTGCATTTAAAGCAATAAAAACTCAAAAGGAGTGTCACGCCTAAACCAAAGGACTTATGCACACATTTCAACATGTATTTAGTTCAGGTTGACCTCCTGAAGCCTAAATCACCATTAATTTGACTACACAACTTATTCCTATGAAGATACATTCAGAGTAAAAAAACGGGCTCAACTCGGACTGAAAGTGCATTTAAAGCAATAAAAACTGAAAATGAGTGTCACGCCTAAACCAAAGGACTTATGCACACATTTCAACATGTATTTAGTTCAGGTTGACCTCCTGAAGCCTAAATCACCATTAATTTGACTACACAACTTATTCCTATGAAGGAACATTCAAAGTAAAAAAAACGGGCTCAACTCGGACTGAAAGTGCATTTAAAGCAATAAAAACTGAAAATGAGTGTCACGCCTAAACCAAAGGACTTATGCACACATTTCAACATGTATTTAGTTCAGGTTGACCTCCTGAAGCCTAAATGAGCATTTATTTGACTGCACAACTCATTCCTATGAAGGTACATTCAAAGTCACAAAACGTGCTCAACTAGGCCTGAAAGTGCATTTAAAGCAATAAAAACTCAAAAGGAGTGTCACGCCTAAACCAAAGGACTTATGCACACATTTCAACATGTATTTAGTTCAGGTTGACCTCCTGAAGCCTAAATCACCATTAATTTGACTACACAACTTATTCCTATGAAGATACATTCAGAGTAAAAAAACGGGCTCAACTCGGACTGAAAGTGCATTTAAAGCAATAAAAACTGAAAATGAGTGTCACGCCTAAACCAAAGGACTTATGCACACATTTCAACATGTATTTAGTTCAGGTTGACCTCCTGAAGCCTAAATCACCATTAATTTGACTACACAACTTATTCCTATGAAGATACATTCAGAGTAAAAAAACGGGCTCAACTCGGACTGAAAGTGCATTTAAAGCAATAAAAATTCAAAATCAGTGTCACGCCTAAACCAAAGGACTTATGCACACATTTCAACATGTATTTAGTTCAGGTTGACATTCTGAAGCCTAAATGAGCATTAATTTGACTACACAACTTATTCCTAAGAAGATACATTCAAAGTAAAAAAACGGCTCAACTCGGACTGAAAGTGCATTTAAAGCAATAAAAACTGAAAATGAGTGTCACGCCTAAACCAAAGGACTTATGCACACATTTCAACATGTATTTAGTTCAGGTTGACCTCCTGAAGCCTAAATGAGCATTAATTTGACTACACAACTCATTCCTATGAAGGTACATTCAAAGTCACAAAACGTGCTCAACTAGGCCTGAAAGTGCATTTAAAGCAATAAAAACTCAAAATGAGTGTCACGCCTAAACCAAAGGACTTATGCACACATTTCAACATGTATTTAGTTCAGGTTGACCTCCTGAAGCCTAAATCACCATTAATTTGACTACACAACTTAATCCTATGAAGACACATTCAAAGTAAAAAAACGGGCTTAACTCGGACTGAAAGTGCATTTAAAGCAATAAAAACTGAAAATGAGTGTCACGCCTAAACCAAAGGACTTATGCACACATTTCAACATGTATTTAGTTCAGGTTGACCTCCTGAAGCCTAAATGAGCATTAATTTGACTACACAACTTATTCCTATGAAGGAACATTCAAAGTAAAAAAAACGGGCTCAACTCGGACTGAAAGTGCATTTAAAGCAATAAAAACTGAAAATGAGTGTCACGCCTAAACCAAAGGACTTATGCACACATTTCAACATGTATTTAGTTCAGGTTGACCTCCTGAAGCCTAAATGAGCATTTATTTGACTGCACAACTCATTCCTATGAAGGTACATTCAAAGTCACAAAACGTGCTCTACTCGGCCTGAAAATGCATTTAAAGCAATAAAAACTCAAAATGAGTGTCGCGCCTAAACCAAAGGCCTTACGCACACATTTCAACATGTATTTAGTTCAGGTTGACCTCCTGAAGCCTAAATGAGCATTAATTTGACTACACAACTCATTCCTATGAAGGAACATTCAAAGTAAAAAAACGGGCTCAACTCGGACTGAAAGTGCATTTAAAGCAATAAAAACTGAAAATGAGTGTCACGCCTAAACCAAAGGACTTATGCACACATTTCAACATGTATTTAGTTCAGGTTGACCTCCTGAAGCCTAAATCACCATTAATTTGACTACACAACTTAATCCTATGAAGATACATTCAAAGTCACAAAACGTGCTCAACTAGGCCTGAAAGTGCATTTAAAGCAATAAAAACTCAAAATGAGTGTCACGCTTAAACCAAAGGACTTATGCACACATTTCAACATGTATTTAGTTCAGGTTGACCTCCTGAAGCCTAAATCACCATTAATTTGACTACACAACTTAATCCTATGAAGATACATTCAAAGTAAAAAAACGGGCTCAACTCGGACTGAAAGTGCATTTAAAGCAATAAAAACTGAAAATGAGTGTCACGCCTAAAACAAAGGACTTATGCACACATTTCAACATGTATTTAGTTCAGGTTGACCTCCTGAAGCCTAAATGAGCATTAATTTGACTACACAACTCATTCCTATGAAGGTACATTCAAAGTCACAAAACGTGCTCAACTAGGCCTGAAAGTGCATTTAAAGCAATAAAAACTCAAAAGGAGTGTCACGCCTAAACCAAAGGACTTATGCACACATTTCAACATGTATTTAGTTCAGGTTGACCTCCTGAAGCCTAAATCACCATTAATTTGACTACACAACTTATTCCTATGAAGATACATTCAGAGTAAAAAAACGGGCTCAACTCGGACTGAAAGTGCATTTAAAGCAATAAAAACTGAAAATGAGTGTCACGCCTAAACCAAAGGACTTATGCACACATTTCAACATGTATTTAGTTCAGGTTGACCTCCTGAAGCCTAAATCACCATTAATTTGACTACACAACTTATTCCTATGAAGATACATTCAGAGTAAAAAAACGGGCTCAACTCGGACTGAAAGTGCATTTAAAGCAATAAAAACTCAAAATGAGTGTCACGCCTAAACCAAAGGACTTATGCACACATTTCAACATGTATTTAGTTCGGGTTGACCTCCTGAAGCCTAAATGAGCATGAATTTGACTACACAACTCATTCCTATGAAGGAACATTCAAAGGAAAAAAACGGGCTCTACTCGGCCTGAAAATGCATTTAAAGCAATAAAAACTCAAAATGAGTGTCGCGCCTAAACCAAAGGCCTTACGCACACATTTCAACATGTATTTAGTTCAGGTTGACCTCCTGAAGCCTAAATGAGCATTAATTTGACTACACAACTCATTCCTATGAAGGAACATTCAAAGTAAAAAAACGGGCTCAACTCGGACTGAAAGTGCATTTAAAGCAATAAAAACTGAAAATGAGTGTCACGCCTAAACCAAAGGACTTATGCACACATTTCAACATGTATTTAGTTCAGGTTGACCTCCTGAAGCCTAAATCACCATTAATTTGACTACACAACTTAATCCTATGAAGATACATTCAAAGTCACAAAACGTGCTCAACTAGGCCTGAAAGTGCATTTAAAGCAATAAAAACTCAAAATGAGTGTCACGCTTAAACCAAAGGACTTATGCACACATTTCAACATGTATTTAGTTCAGGTTGACCTCCTGAAGCCTAAATCACCATTAATTTGACTACACAACTTAATCCTATGAAGATACATTCAAAGTAAAAAAACGGGCTCAACTCGGACTGAAAGTGCATTTAAAGCAATAAAAACTGAAAATGAGTGTCACGCCTAAAACAAAGGACTTATGCACACATTTCAACATGTATTTAGTTCAGGTTGACCTCCTGAAGCCTAAATGAGCATTAATTTGACTACACAACTCATTCCTATGAAGGTACATTCAAAGTCACAAAACGTGCTCAACTAGGCCTGAAAGTGCATTTAAAGCAATAAAAATTCAAAATCAGTGTCACGCCTAAACCAAAGGACTTATGCACACATTTCAACATGTATTTAGTTCAGGTTGACATTCTGAAGCCTAAATGAGCATTAATTTGACTACACAACTTATTCCTAAGAAGATACATTCAAAGTAAAAAAACGGCTCAACTCGGACTGAAAGTGCATTTAAAGCAATAAAAACTGAAAATGAGTGTCACGCCTAAACCAAAGGACTTATGCACACATTTCAACATGTATTTAGTTCAAGTTGACCTCCTGAAGCCTAAATGAGCATTAATTTGACTACACAACTCATTCCTATGAAGGTACATTCAAAGTCACAAAACGTGCTCAACTAGGCCTGAAAGTGCATTTAAAGCAATAAAAACTCAAAATGAGTGTCACGCCTAAACCAAAGGACTTATGCACACATTTCAACATGTATTTAGTTCAGGTTGACCTCCTGAAGCCTAAATCACCATTAATTTGACTACACAACTTAATCCTATGAAGACACATTCAAAGTAAAAAAACGGGCTTAACTCGGACTGAAAGTGCATTTAAAGCAATAAAAACTGAAAATGAGTGTCACGCCTAAACCAAAGGACTTATGCACACATTTCAACATGTATTTAGTTCAGGTTGACCTCCTGAAGCCTAAATGAGCATTAATTTGACTACACAACTTATTCCTATGAAGGAACATTCAAAGTAAAAAAAACGGGCTCAACTCGGACTTAAAGTGCATTTAAAGCAATAAAAACTGAAAATGAGTGTCACGCCTAAACCAAAGGACTTATGCACACATTTCAACATGTATTTAGTTCAGGTTGACCTCCTGAAGCCTAAATGAGCATTTATTTGACTGCACAACTCATTCCTATGAAGGTACATTCAAAGTCACAAAACGTGCTCAACTAGGCCTGAAAGTGCATTTAAAGCAATAAAAACTCAAAAGGAGTGTCACGCCTAAACCAAAGGACTTATGCACACATTTCAACATGTATTTAGTTCGGGTTGACCTCCTGAAGCCTAAATGAGCATGAATTTGACTACACAACTCATTCCTATGAAGGAACATTCAAAGGAAAAAAACGGGCTCTACTCGGCCTGAAAATGCATTTAAAGCAATAAAAACTCAAAATGAGTGTCGCGCCTAAACCAAAGGCCTTACGCACACATTTCAACATGTATTTAGTTCAGGTTGACCTCCTGAAGCCTAAATGAGCATTAATTTGACTACACAACTCATTCCTATGAAGGAACATTCAAAGTAAAAAAACGGGCTCAACTCGGACTGAAAGTGCATTTAAAGCAATAAAAACTGAAAATGAGTGTCACGCCTAAACCAAAGGACTTATGCACACATTTCAACATGTATTTAGTTCAGGTTGACCTCCTGAAGCCTAAATCACCATTAATTTGACTACACAACTTAATCCTATGAAGATACATTCAAAGTCACAAAACGTGCTCAACTAGGCCTGAAAGTGCATTTAAAGCAATAAAAACTCAAAATGAGTGTCACGCCTAAACCAAAGGACTTATGCACACATTTCAACATGTATTTAGTTCAGGTTGACCTCCTGAAGCCTAAATCACCATTAATTTGACTACACAACTTAATCCTATGAAGATACATTCAAAGTAAAAAAACGGGCTCAACTCGGACTGAAAGTGCATTTAAAGCAATAAAAACTGAAAATGAGTGTCACGCCTAAAACAAAGGACTTATGCACACATTTCAACATGTATTTAGTTCAGGTTGACCTCCTGAAGCCTAAATGAGCATTAATTTGACTACACAACTCATTCCTATGAAGGTACATTCAAAGTCACAAAACGTGCTCAACTAGGCCTGAAAGTGCATTTAAAGCAATAAAAATTCAAAATCAGTGTCACGCCTAAACCAAAGGACTTATGCACACATTTCAACATGTATTTAGTTCAGGTTGACATTCTGAAGCCTAAATGAGCATTAATTTGACTACACAACTTATTCCTAAGAAGATACATTCAAAGTAAAAAAACGGCTCAACTCGGACTGAAAGTGCATTTAAAGCAATAAAAACTGAAAATGAGTGTCACGCCTAAACCAAAGGACTTATGCACACATTTCAACATGTATTTAGTTCAGGTTGACCTCCTGAAGCCTAAATGAGCATTAATTTGACTACACAACTCATTCCTATGAAGGTACATTCAAAGTCACAAAACGTGCTCAACTAGGCCTGAAAGTGCATTTAAAGCAATAAAAACTCAAAATGAGTGTCACGCCTAAACCAAAGGACTTATGCACACATTTCAACATGTATTTAGTTCAGGTTGACCTCCTGAAGCCTAAATCACCATTAATTTGACTACACAACTTAATCCTATGAAGACACATTCAAAGTAAAAAAACGGGCTTAACTCGGACTGAAAGTGCATTTAAAGCAATAAAAACTGAAAATGAGTGTCACGCCTAAACCAAAGGACTTATGCACACATTTCAACATGTATTTAGTTCAGGTTGACCTCCTGAAGCCTAAATGAGCATTAATTTGACTACACAACTTATTCCTATGAAGGAACATTCAAAGTAAAAAAAACGGGCTCAACTCGGACTTAAAGTGCATTTAAAGCAATAAAAACTGAAAATGAGTGTCACGCCTAAACCAAAGGACTTATGCACACATTTCAACATGTATTTAGTTCAGGTTGACCTCCTGAAGCCTAAATGAGCATTTATTTGACTGCACAACTCATTCCTATGAAGGTACATTCAAAGTCACAAAACGTGCTCAACTAGGCCTGAAAGTGCATTTAAAGCAATAAAAACTCAAAAGGAGTGTCACGCCTAAACCAAAGGACTTATGCACACATTTCAACATGTATTTAGTTCGGGTTGACCTCCTGAAGCCTAAATGAGCATGAATTTGACTACACAACTCATTCCTATGAAGGAACATTCAAAGGAAAAAAACGGGCTCTACTCGGCCTGAAAATGCATTTAAAGCAATAAAAACTCAAAATGAGTGTCGCGCCTAAACCAAAGGCCTTACGCACACATTTCAACATGTATTTAGTTCAGGTTGACCTCCTGAAGCCTAAATGAGCATTAATTTGACTACACAACTCATTCCTATGAAGGAACATTCAAAGTAAAAAAACGGGCTCAACTCGGACTGAAAGTGCATTTAAAGCAATAAAAACTGAAAATGAGTGTCACGCCTAAACCAAAGGACTTATGCACACATTTCAACATGTATTTAGTTCAGGTTGACCTCCTGAAGCCTAAATCACCATTAATTTGACTACACAACTTAATCCTATGAAGATACATTCAAAGTCACAAAACGTGCTCAACTAGGCCTGAAAGTGCATTTAAAGCAATAAAAACTCAAAATGAGTGTCACGCCTAAACCAAAGGACTTATGCACACATTTCAACATGTATTTAGTTCAGGTTGACCTCCTGAAGCCTAAATCACCATTAATTTGACTACACAACTTATTCCTATGAAGGAACATTCAAAGTAAAAAAAACGGGCTCAACTCGGACTTAAAGTGCATTTAAAGCAATAAAAACTGAAAATGAGTGTCACGCCTAAACCAAAGGACTTATGCACACATTTCAACATGTATTTAGTTCAGGTTGACCTCCTGAAGCCTAAATGAGCATTTATTTGACTGCACAACTCATTCCTATGAAGGTACATTCAAAGTCACAAAACGTGCTCAACTAGGCCTGAAAGTGCATTTAAAGCAATAAAAACTCAAAAGGAGTGTCACGCCTAAACCAAAGGACTTATGCACACATTTCAACATGTATTTAGTTCGGGTTGACCTCCTGAAGCCTAAATGAGCATGAATTTGACTACACAACTCATTCCTATGAAGGAACATTCAAAGGAAAAAAACGGGCTCTACTCGGCCTGAAAATGCATTTAAAGCAATAAAAACTCAAAATGAGTGTCGCGCCTAAACCAAAGGCCTTACGCACACATTTCAACATGTATTTAGTTCAGGTTGACCTCCTGAAGCCTAAATGAGCATTAATTTGACTACACAACTCATTCCTATGAAGGAACATTCAAAGTAAAAAAACGGGCTCAACTCGGACTGAAAGTGCATTTAAAGCAATAAAAACTGAAAATGAGTGTCACGCCTAAACCAAAGGACTTATGCACACATTTCAACATGTATTTAGTTCAGGTTGACCTCCTGAAGCCTAAATCACCATTAATTTGACTACACAACTTAATCCTATGAAGATACATTCAAAGTCACAAAACGTGCTCAACTAGGCCTGAAAGTGCATTTAAAGCAATAAAAACTCAAAATGAGTGTCACGCCTAAACCAAAGGACTTATGCACACATTTCAACATGTATTTAGTTCAGGTTGACCTCCTGAAGCCTAAATCACCATTAATTTGACTACACAACTTAATCCTATGAAGATACATTCAAAGTAAAAAAACGGGCTCAACTCGGACTGAAAGTGCATTTAAAGCAATAAAAACTGAAAATGAGTGTCACGCCTAAAACAAAGGACTTATGCACACATTTCAACATGTATTTAGTTCAGGTTGACCTCCTGAAGCCTAAATGAGCATTAATTTGACTACACAACTCATTCCTATGAAGGTACATTCAAAGTCACAAAACGTGCTCAACTAGGCCTGAAAGTGCATTTAAAGCAATAAAAATTCAAAATCAGTGTCACGCCTAAACCAAAGGACTTATGCACACATTTCAACATGTATTTAGTTCAGGTTGACATTCTGAAGCCTAAATGAGCATTAATTTGACTACACAACTTATTCCTAAGAAGATACATTCAAAGTAAAAAAACGGCTCAACTCGGACTGAAAGTGCATTTAAAGCAATAAAAACTGAAAATGAGTGTCACGCCTAAACCAAAGGACTTATGCACACATTTCAACATGTATTTAGTTCAGGTTGACCTCCTGAAGCCTAAATGAGCATTAATTTGACTACACAACTCATTCCTATGAAGGTACATTCAAAGTCACAAAACGTGCTCAACTAGGCCTGAAAGTGCATTTAAAGCAATAAAAACTCAAAATGAGTGTCACGCCTAAACCAAAGGACTTATGCACACATTTCAACATGTATTTAGTTCAGGTTGACCTCCTGAAGCCTAAATCACCATTAATTTGACTACACAACTTAATCCTATGAAGACACATTCAAAGTAAAAAAACGGGCTTAACTCGGACTGAAAGTGCATTTAAAGCAATAAAAACTGAAAATGAGTGTCACGCCTAAACCAAAGGACTTATGCACACATTTCAACATGTATTTAGTTCAGGTTGACCTCCTGAAGCCTAAATGAGCATTAATTTGACTACACAACTTATTCCTATGAAGGAACATTCAAAGTAAAAAAAACGGGCTCAACTCGGACTTAAAGTGCATTTAAAGCAATAAAAACTGAAAATGAGTGTCACGCCTAAACCAAAGGACTTATGCACACATTTCAACATGTATTTAGTTCAGGTTGACCTCCTGAAGCCTAAATGAGCATTTATTTGACTGCACAACTCATTCCTATGAAGGTACATTCAAAGTCACAAAACGTGCTCAACTAGGCCTGAAAGTGCATTTAAAGCAATAAAAACTCAAAAGGAGTGTCACGCCTAAACCAAAGGACTTATGCACACATTTCAACATGTATTTAGTTCGGGTTGACCTCCTGAAGCCTAAATGAGCATGAATTTGACTACACAACTCATTCCTATGAAGGAACATTCAAAGGAAAAAAACGGGCTCTACTCGGCCTGAAAATGCATTTAAAGCAATAAAAACTCAAAATGAGTGTCGCGCCTAAACCAAAGGCCTTACGCACACATTTCAACATGTATTTAGTTCAGGTTGACCTCCTGAAGCCTAAATGAGCATTAATTTGACTACACAACTCATTCCTATGAAGGAACATTCAAAGTAAAAAAACGGGCTCAACTCGGACTGAAAGTGCATTTAAAGCAATAAAAACTGAAAATGAGTGTCACGCCTAAACCAAAGGACTTATGCACACATTTCAACATGTATTTAGTTCAGGTTGACCTCCTGAAGCCTAAATCACCATTAATTTGACTACACAACTTAATCCTATGAAGATACATTCAAAGTCACAAAACGTGCTCAACTAGGCCTGAAAGTGCATTTAAAGCAATAAAAACTCAAAATGAGTGTCACGCCTAAACCAAAGGACTTATGCACACATTTCAACATGTATTTAGTTCAGGTTGACCTCCTGAAGCCTAAATCACCATTAATTTGACTACACAACTTAATCCTATGAAGATACATTCAAAGTAAAAAAACGGGCTCAACTCGGACTGAAAGTGCATTTAAAGCAATAAAAACTGAAAATGAGTGTCACGCCTAAAACAAAGGACTTATGCACACATTTCAACATGTATTTAGTTCAGGTTGACCTCCTGAAGCCTAAATGAGCATTAATTTGACTACACAACTCATTCCTATGAAGGTACATTCAAAGTCACAAAACGTGCTCAACTAGGCCTGAAAGTGCATTTAAAGCAATAAAAATTCAAAATCAGTGTCACGCCTAAACCAAAGGACTTATGCACACATTTCAACATGTATTTAGTTCAGGTTGACATTCTGAAGCCTAAATGAGCATTAATTTGACTACACAACTTATTCCTAAGAAGATACATTCAAAGTAAAAAAACGGCTCAACTCGGACTGAAAGTGCATTTAAAGCAATAAAAACTGAAAATGAGTGTCACGCCTAAACCAAAGGACTTATGCACACATTTCAACATGTATTTAGTTCAGGTTGACCTCCTGAAGCCTAAATGAGCATTAATTTGACTACACAACTCATTCCTATGAAGGTACATTCAAAGTCACAAAACGTGCTCAACTAGGCCTGAAAGTGCATTTAAAGCAATAAAAACTCAAAATGAGTGTCACGCCTAAACCAAAGGACTTATGCACACATTTCAACATGTATTTAGTTCAGGTTGACCTCCTGAAGCCTAAATCACCATTAATTTGACTACACAACTTAATCCTATGAAGACACATTCAAAGTAAAAAAACGGGCTTAACTCGGACTGAAAGTGCATTTAAAGCAATAAAAACTGAAAATGAGTGTCACGCCTAAACCAAAGGACTTATGCACACATTTCAACATGTATTTAGTTCAGGTTGACCTCCTGAAGCCTAAATGAGCATTAATTTGACTACACAACTTATTCCTATGAAGGAACATTCAAAGTAAAAAAAACGGGCTCAACTCGGACTGAAAGTGCATTTAAAGCAATAAAAACTGAAAATGAGTGTCACGCCTAAACCAAAGGACTTATGCACACATTTCAACATGTATTTAGTTCAGGTTGACCTCCTGAAGCCTAAATGAGCATTTATTTGACTGCACAACTCATTCCTATGAAGGTACATTCAAAGTCACAAAACGTGCTCAACTAGGCCTGAAAGTGCATTTAAAGCAATAAAAACTCAAAAGGAGTGTCACGCCTAAACCAAAGGACTTATGCACACATTTCAACATGTATTTAGTTCAGGTTGACCTCCTGAAGCCTAAATCACCATTAATTTGACTACACAACTTATTCCTATGAAGATACATTCAGAGTAAAAAAACGGGCTCAACTCGGACTGAAAGTGCATTTAAAGCAATAAAAACTGAAAATGAGTGTCACGCCTAAACCAAAGGACTTATGCACACATTTCAACATGTATTTAGTTCAGGTTGACCTCCTGAAGCCTAAATCACCATTAATTTGACTACACAACTTATTCCTATGAAGATACATTCAGAGTAAAAAAACGGGCTCAACTCGGACTGAAAGTGCATTTAAAGCAATAAAAACTGAAAATGAGTGTCACGCCTAAACCAAAGGACTTATGCACACATTTCAACATGTATTTAGTTCAGGTTGACATCCTGAAGCCTAAATCACCATTAATTTGACTACACAACTTATTCCTATGAAGATACATTCAAAGTAAAAAAACGGGCTCAACTCGGACTGAAAGTGCATTTAAAGCAATAAAAACTGAAAATGAGTGTCACGCCTAAACCAAAGGACTTATGCACACATTTCAACATGTATTTAGTTCAGGTTGACGTCCTGAAGCCTAAATGAGCATTAATTTGACTACACAACTTATTCCTATGAAGATACATTCAAAGTAAAAAAACGTGCTCTACTCGGCCTGAAAATGCATTTAAAGCAATAAAAACTCAAAATGAGTGTCGCGCCTAAACCAAAGGCCTTACGCACACATTTCAACATGTATTTAGTTCAGGTTGACCTCCTGAAGCCTAAATGAGCATTAATTTGACTACACAACTCATTCCTATGAAGGTACATTCAAAGTCACAAAACGTGCTCAACTAGGCCTGAAAGTGCATTTAAAGCAATAAAAATTCAAAATCAGTGTCACGCCTAAACCAAAGGACTTATGCACACATTTCAACATGTATTTAGTTCAGGTTGACATTCTGAAGCCTAAATGAGCATTAATTTGACTACACAACTTATTCCTAAGAAGATACATTCAAAGTAAAAAAACGGCTCAACTCGGACTGAAAGTGCATTTAAAGCAATAAAAACTGAAAATGAGTGTCACGCCTAAACCAAAGGACTTATGCACACATTTCAACATGTATTTAGTTCAGGTTGACCTCCTGAAGCCTAAATGAGCATTAATTTGACTACACAACTCATTCCTATGAAGGTACATTCAAAGTCACAAAACGTGCTCAACTAGGCCTGAAAGTGCATTTAAAGCAATAAAAACTCAAAATGAGTGTCACGCCTAAACCAAAGGACTTATGCACACATTTCAACATGTATTTAGTTCAGGTTGACCTCCTGAAGGCTAAATCACCATTAATTTGACTACACAACTTAATCCTATGAAGACACATTCAAAGTAAAAAAACGGGCTCAACTCGGACTGAAAGTGCATTTAAAGCATAAAAACTGAAAATGAGTGTCACGCCTAAACCAAAGGACTTATGCACACATTTCAACATGTATTTAGTTCAGGTTGACCTCCTGAAGCCTAAATCACCATTAATTTGACTACACAACTTATTCCTATGAAGATACATTCAGAGTAAAAAAACGGGCTCAACTCGGACCGAAAGTGCATTTAAAGCAATAAAAACTGAAAATGAGTGTCACGCCTAAACCAAAGGACTTATGCACACATTTCAACATGTATTTAGTTCAGGTTGACCTCCTGAAGCCTAAATGAGCATTTATTTGACTGCACAACTCATTCCTATGAAGGTACATTCAAAGTCACAAAACGTGCTCAACTAGGCCTGAAAGTGCATTTAAAGCAATAAAAACTGAAAATGAGTGTCACGCCTAAACCAAAGGACTTATGCACACATTTCAACATGTATTTAGTTCAGGTTGACCTCCTGAAGCCTAAATCACCATTAATTTGACTACACAACTTAATCCTATGAAGATACATTCAAAGTCACAAAACGTGCTCAACTAGGCCTGAAAGTGCATTTAAAGCAATAAAAACTCAAAATGAGTGTCACGCCTAAACCAAAGGACTTATGCACACATTTCAACATGTATTTAGTTCAGGTTGACCTCCTGAAGCCTAAATCACCATTAATTTGACTACACAACTTAATCCTATGAAGATACATTCAAAGTAAAAAAACGGGCTCAACTCGGACTGAAAGTGCATTTAAAGCAATAAAAACTGAAAATGAGTGTCACGCCTAAACCAAAGGACTTATGCACACATTTCAACATGTATTTAGTTCAGGTTGACGTCCTGAAGCCTAAATGAGCATTAATTTGACTACACAACTTATTCCTATTAAGATACATTCAAAGTAAAAAAACGTGCTCTACTCGGCCTGAAAATGCATTTAAAGCAATAAAAACTCAAAATGAGTGTCACGCCTAAACCAAAGGCCTTATGCACACATTTCAACATGTATTTAGTTCAAGTTGACCTCCTGAAGCCTAAATGAGCATTAATTTGACTACACAACTCATTCCTATGAAGGAACATTCAAAGTAAAAAAACTGGCTCAACTCGGACTGAAAGTGCATTTAAAGCAATAAAAACTGAAAATGAGTGTCACGCCTAAACCAAAGGACTTATGCACACATTTCAACATGTATTTAGTTCAGGTTGACCTCCTGAAGCCTAAATGAGCATTAATTTGACTACACAACTCATTCCTATGAAGGTACATTCAAAGTCACAAAACGTGCTCAACTAGGCCTGAAAGTGCATTTAAAGCAATAAAAACTCAAAATGAGTGTCACGCCTAAACCAAAGGACTTATGTACACATTTCAACATGTATTTAGTTCAGGTTGACCTCCTGAAGCCTAAATGAGCATTAATTTGACTACACAACTCATTCCTATGAAGGTACATTCAAAGTCACAAAACGTGCTCAACTAGGCCTGAAAGTGCATTTAAAGCAATAAAAACTCAAAAGGAGTGTCACGCCTAAACCAAAGGACTTATGCACACATTTCAACATGTATTTAGTTCAGGTTGACCTCCTGAAGCCTAAATCACCATTAATTTGACTACACAACTTATTCCTATGAAGATACATTCAGAGTAAAAAAACGGGCTCAACTCGGACTGAAAGTGCATTTAAAGCAATAAAAACTGAAAATGAGTGTCACGCCTAAACCAAAGGACTTATGCACACATTTCAACATGTATTTAGTTCAGGTTGACCTCCTGAAGCCTAAATCACCATTAATTTGACTACACAACTTATTCCTATGAAGATACATTCAGAGTAAAAAAACGGGCTCAACTCGGACTGAAAGTGCATTTAAAGCAATAAAAACTGAAAATGAGTGTCACGCCTAAACCAAAGGACTTATGCACACATTTCAACATGTATTTAGTTCAGGTTGACATCCTGAAGCCTAAATCACCATTAATTTGACTACACAACTTATTCCTATGAAGATACATTCAAAGTAAAAAAACGGGCTCAACTCGGACTGAAAGTGCATTTAAAGCAATAAAAACTGAAAATGAGTGTCACGCCTAAACCAAAGGCCTTACGCACACATTTCAACATGTATTTAGTTCAGGTTGACCTCCTGAAGCCTAAATGAGCATTAATTTGACTACACAACTCATTCCTATGAAGGTACATTCAAAGTCACAAAACGTGCTCAACTAGGCCTGAAAGTGCATTTAAAGCAATAAAAATTCAAAATCAGTGTCACGCCTAAACCAAAGGACTTATGCACACATTTCAACATGTATTTAGTTCAGGTTGACATTCTGAAGCCTAAATGAGCATTAATTTGACTACACAACTTATTCCTAAGAAGATACATTCAAAGTAAAAAAACGGCTCAACTCGGACTGAAAGTGCATTTAAAGCAATAAAAACTGAAAATGAGTGTCACGCCTAAACCAAAGGACTTATGCACACATTTCAACATGTATTTAGTTCAGGTTGACCTCCTGAAGCCTAAATGAGCATTAATTTGACTACACAACTCATTCCTATGAAGGTACATTCAAAGTCACAAAACGTGCTCAACTAGGCCTGAAAGTGCATTTAAAGCAATAAAAACTCAAAATGAGTGTCACGCCTAAACCAAAGGACTTATGCACACATTTCAACATGTATTTAGTTCAGGTTGACCTCCTGAAGGCTAAATCACCATTAATTTGACTACACAACTTAATCCTATGAAGACACATTCAAAGTAAAAAAACGGGCTCAACTCGGACTGAAAGTGCATTTAAAGCATAAAAACTGAAAATGAGTGTCACGCCTAAACCAAAGGACTTATGCACACATTTCAACATGTATTTAGTTCAGGTTGACCTCCTGAAGCCTAAATCACCATTAATTTGACTACACAACTTATTCCTATGAAGATACATTCAGAGTAAAAAAACGGGCTCAACTCGGACCGAAAGTGCATTTAAAGCAATAAAAACTGAAAATGAGTGTCACGCCTAAACCAAAGGACTTATGCACACATTTCAACATGTATTTAGTTCAGGTTGACCTCCTGAAGCCTAAATGAGCATTTATTTGACTGCACAACTCATTCCTATGAAGGTACATTCAAAGTCACAAAACGTGCTCAACTAGGCCTGAAAGTGCATTTAAAGCAATAAAAACTGAAAATGAGTGTCACGCCTAAACCAAAGGACTTATGCACACATTTCAACATGTATTTAGTTCAGGTTGACCTCCTGAAGCCTAAATCACCATTAATTTGACTACACAACTTAATCCTATGAAGATACATTCAAAGTCACAAAACGTGCTCAACTAGGCCTGAAAGTGCATTTAAAGCAATAAAAACTCAAAATGAGTGTCACGCCTAAACCAAAGGACTTATGCACACATTTCAACATGTATTTAGTTCAGGTTGACCTCCTGAAGCCTAAATCACCATTAATTTGACTACACAACTTAATCCTATGAAGATACATTCAAAGTAAAAAAACGGGCTCAACTCGGACTGAAAGTGCATTTAAAGCAATAAAAACTGAAAATGAGTGTCACGCCTAAACCAAAGGACTTATGCACACATTTCAACATGTATTTAGTTCAGGTTGACGTCCTGAAGCCTAAATGAGCATTAATTTGACTACACAACTTATTCCTATTAAGATACATTCAAAGTAAAAAAACGTGCTCTACTCGGCCTGAAAATGCATTTAAAGCAATAAAAACTCAAAATGAGTGTCACGCCTAAACCAAAGGCCTTATGCACACATTTCAACATGTATTTAGTTCAAGTTGACCTCCTGAAGCCTAAATGAGCATTAATTTGACTACACAACTCATTCCTATGAAGGAACATTCAAAGTAAAAAAACTGGCTCAACTCGGACTGAAAGTGCATTTAAAGCAATAAAAACTGAAAATGAGTGTCACGCCTAAACCAAAGGACTTATGCACACATTTCAACATGTATTTAGTTCAGGTTGACCTCCTGAAGCCTAAATGAGCATTAATTTGACTACACAACTCATTCCTATGAAGGTACATTCAAAGTCACAAAACGTGCTCAACTAGGCCTGAAAGTGCATTTAAAGCAATAAAAACTCAAAATGAGTGTCACGCCTAAACCAAAGGACTTATGTACACATTTCAACATGTATTTAGTTCAGGTTGACCTCCTGAAGCCTAAATGAGCATTAATTTGACTACACAACTCATTCCTATGAAGGTACATTCAAAGTCACAAAACGTGCTCAACTAGGCCTGAAAGTGCATTTAAAGCAATAAAAACTCAAAAGGAGTGTCACGCCTAAACCAAAGGACTTATGCACACATTTCAACATGTATTTAGTTCAGGTTGACCTCCTGAAGCCTAAATCACCATTAATTTGACTACACAACTTATTCCTATGAAGATACATTCAGAGTAAAAAAACGGGCTCAACTCGGACTGAAAGTGCATTTAAAGCAATAAAAACTGAAAATGAGTGTCACGCCTAAACCAAAGGACTTATGCACACATTTCAACATGTATTTAGTTCAGGTTGACCTCCTGAAGCCTAAATCACCATTAATTTGACTACACAACTTATTCCTATGAAGATACATTCAGAGTAAAAAAACGGGCTCAACTCGGACTGAAAGTGCATTTAAAGCAATAAAAACTGAAAATGAGTGTCACGCCTAAACCAAAGGACTTATGCACACATTTCAACATGTATTTAGTTCAGGTTGACATCCTGAAGCCTAAATCACCATTAATTTGACTACACAACTTATTCCTATGAAGATACATTCAAAGTAAAAAAACGGGCTCAACTCGGACTGAAAGTGCATTTAAAGCAATAAAAACTGAAAATGAGTGTCACGCCTAAACCAAAGGACTTATGCACACATTTCAACATGTATTTAGTTCAGGTTGACGTCCTGAAGCCTAAATGAGCATTAATTTGACTACACAACTTATTCCTATTAAGATACATTCAAAGTAAAAAAACGTGCTCTACTCGGCCTGAAAATGCATTTAAAGCAATAAAAACTCAAAATGAGTGTCGCGCCTAAACCAAAGGCCTTACGCACACATTTCAACATGTATTTAGTTCAGGTTGACCTCCTGAAGCCTAAATGAGCATTAATTTGACTACACAACTCATTCCTATGAAGGAACATTCAAAGTAAAAAAACGGGCTCAACTCGGACTGAAAGTGCATTTAAAGCATAAAAACTGAAAATGAGTGTCACGCCTAAACCAAAGGACTTATGCACACATTTCAACATGTATTTAGTTCAGGTTGACCTCCTGAAGCCTAAATCACCATTAATTTGACTACACAACTTATTCCTATGAAGATACATTCAGAGTAAAAAAACGGGCTCAACTCGGACCGAAAGTGCATTTAAAGCAATAAAAACTGAAAATGAGTGTCACGCCTAAACCAAAGGACTTATGCACACATTTCAACATGTTTTTAGTTCAGGTTGACATCCTGAAGCCTAAATCACCATTAATTTGACTACACAACTTATTCCTATGAAGGAACATTCAAAGTAAAAAAACGGGCTCAACTCGGACTGAAAGTGCATTTAAAGCAATAAAAACTGAAAATGAGTGTCACGCCTAAACCAAAGGACTTATGCACACATTTCAACATGTATTTAGTTCAGGTTGACCTCCTGAAGCCTAAATGAGCATTTATTTGACTGCACAACTCATTCCTATGAAGGTACATTCAAAGTCACAAAACGTGCTCAACTAGGCCTGAAAGTGCATTTAAAGCAATAAAAACTGAAAATGAGTGTCACGCCTAAACCAAAGGACTTATGCACACATTTCAACATGTATTTAGTTCAGGTTGACCTCCTGAAGCCTAAATCACCATTAATTTGACTACACAACTTAATCCTATGAAGATACATTCAAAGTCACAAAACGTGCTCAACTAGGCCTGAAAGTGCATTTAAAGCAATAAAAACTCAAAATGAGTGTCACGCCTAAACCAAAGGACTTATGCACACATTTCAACATGTATTTAGTTCAGGTTGACCTCCTGAAGCCTAAATCACCATTAATTTGACTACACAACTTAATCCTATGAAGATACATTCAAAGTAAAAAAACGGGCTCAACTCGGACTGAAAGTGCATTTAAAGCAATAAAAACTGAAAATGAGTGTCACGCCTAAACCAAAGGACTTATGCACACATTTCAACATGTATTTAGTTCAGGTTGACGTCCTGAAGCCTAAATGAGCATTAATTTGACTACACAACTTATTCCTATTAAGATACATTCAAAGTAAAAAAACGTGCTCTACTCGGCCTGAAAATGCATTTAAAGCAATAAAAACTCAAAATGAGTGTCACGCCTAACCCAAAGGCCTTATGCACACATTTCAACATGTATTTAGTTCAGGTTGACCTCCTGAAGCCTAAATGAGCATTAATTTGACTACACAACTCATTCCTATGAAGGAACATTCAAAGTAAAAAAACGGGCTCAACTCGGACTGAAAGTGCATTTAAAGCAATAAAAACTGAAAATGAGTGTCACGCCTAAACCAAAGGACTTATGCACACATTTCAACATGTATTTAGTTCAAGTTGACCTCCTGAAGCCTAAATGAGCATTAATTTGACTACACAACTCATTCCTATGAATGTACATTCAAAGTCACAAAACGTGCTCAACTAGGCCTGAAAGTGCATTTAAAGCAATAAAAACTCAAAATGAGTGTCACGCCTAAACCAAAGGACTTATGTACACATTTCAACATGTATTTAGTTCAGGTTGACCTCCTGAAGCCTAAATGAGCATTAATTTGACTACACAACTCATTCCTATGAAGGTACATTCAAAGTCACAAAACGTGCTCAACTAGGCCTGAAAGTGCATTTAAAGCAATAAAAACTCAAAAGGAGTGTCACGCCTAAACCAAAGGACTTATGCACACATTTCAACATGTATTTAGTTCAGGTTGACCTCCTGAAGCCTAAATCACCATTAATTTGACTACACAACTTATTCCTATGAAGATACATTCAGAGTAAAAAAACGGGCTCAACTCGGACTGAAAGTGCATTTAAAGCAATAAAAACTGAAAATGAGTGTCACGCCTAAACCAAAGGACTTATGCACACATTTCAACATGTATTTAGTTCAGGTTGACCTCCTGAAGCCTAAATCACCATTAATTTGACTACACAACTTATTCCTATGAAGATACATTCAGAGTAAAAAAACGGGCTCAACTCGGACTGAAAGTGCATTTAAAGCAATAAAAACTCAAAATGAGTGTCACGCCTAAACCAAAGGACTTATGCACACATTTCAACATGTATTTAGTTCGGGTTGACCTCCTGAAGCCTAAATGAGCATGAATTTGACTACACAACTCATTCCTATGAAGGAACATTCAAAGGAAAAAAACGGGCTCTACTCGGCCTGAAAATGCATTTAAAGCAATAAAAACTCAAAATGAGTGTCGCGCCTAAACCAAAGGCCTTACGCACACATTTCAACATGTATTTAGTTCAGGTTGACCTCCTGAAGCCTAAATGAGCATTAATTTGACTACACAACTCATTCCTATGAAGGAACATTCAAAGTAAAAAAACGGGCTCAACTCGGACTGAAAGTGCATTTAAAGCAATAAAAACTGAAAATGAGTGTCACGCCTAAACCAAAGGACTTATGCACACATTTCAACATGTATTTAGTTCAGGTTGACCTCCTGAAGCCTAAATCACCATTAATTTGACTACACAACTTAATCCTATGAAGATACATTCAAAGTCACAAAACGTGCTCAACTAGGCCTGAAAGTGCATTTAAAGCAATAAAAACTCAAAATGAGTGTCACGCCTAAACCAAAGGACTTATGCACACATTTCAACATGTATTTAGTTCAGGTTGACCTCCTGAAGCCTAAATCACCATTAATTTGACTACACAACTTAATCCTATGAAGATACATTCAAAGTAAAAAAACGGGCTCAACTCGGACTGAAAGTGCATTTAAAGCAATAAAAACTGAAAATGAGTGTCACGCCTAAAACAAAGGACTTATGCACACATTTCAACATGTATTTAGTTCAGGTTGACCTCCTGAAGCCTAAATGAGCATTAATTTGACTACACAACTCATTCCTATGAAGGTACATTCAAAGTCACAAAACGTGCTCAACTAGGCCTGAAAGTGCATTTAAAGCAATAAAAATTCAAAATCAGTGTCACGCCTAAACCAAAGGACTTATGCACACATTTCAACATGTATTTAGTTCAGGTTGACATTCTGAAGCCTAAATGAGCATTAATTTGACTACACAACTTATTCCTAAGAAGATACATTCAAAGTAAAAAAACGGCTCAACTCGGACTGAAAGTGCATTTAAAGCAATAAAAACTGAAAATGAGTGTCACGCCTAAACCAAAGGACTTATGCACACATTTCAACATGTATTTAGTTCAGGTTGACCTCCTGAAGCCTAAATGAGCATTAATTTGACTACACAACTCATTCCTATGAAGGTACATTCAAAGTCACAAAACGTGCTCAACTAGGCCTGAAAGTGCATTTAAAGCAATAAAAACTCAAAATGAGTGTCACGCCTAAACCAAAGGACTTATGCACACATTTCAACATGTATTTAGTTCAGGTTGACCTCCTGAAGCCTAAATCACCATTAATTTGACTACACAACTTATTCCTATGAAGATACATTCAGAGTAAAAAAACGGGCTCAACTCGGACTGAAAGTGCATTTAAAGCAATAAAAACTGAAAATGAGTGTCACGCCTAAACCAAAGGACTTATGCACACATTTCAACATGTATTTAGTTCAGGTTGACATCCTGAAGCCTAAATCACCATTAATTTGACTACACAACTTATTCCTATGAAGATACATTCAAAGTAAAAAAACGGGCTCAACTCGGACTGAAAGTGCATTTAAAGCAATAAAAACTGAAAATGAGTGTCACGCCTAAACCAAAGGACTTATGCACACATTTCAACATGTATTTAGTTCAGGTTGACGTCCTGAAGCCTAAATGAGCATTAATTTGACTACACAACTTATTCCTATGAAGATACATTCAAAGTAAAAAAACGTGCTCTACTCGGCCTGAAAATGCATTTAAAGCAATAAAAACTCAAAATGAGTGTCGCGCCTAAACCAAAGGCCTTACGCACACATTTCAACATGTATTTAGTTCAGGTTGACCTCCTGAAGCCTAAATGAGCATTAATTTGACTACACAACTCATTCCTATGAAGGTACATTCAAAGTCACAAAACGTGCTCAACTAGGCCTGAAAGTGCATTTAAAGCAATAAAAATTCAAAATCAGTGTCACGCCTAAACCAAAGGACTTATGCACACATTTCAACATGTATTTAGTTCAGGTTGACATTCTGAAGCCTAAATGAGCATTAATTTGACTACACAACTTATTCCTAAGAAGATACATTCAAAGTAAAAAAACGGCTCAACTCGGACTGAAAGTGCATTTAAAGCAATAAAAACTGAAAATGAGTGTCACGCCTAAACCAAAGGACTTATGCACACATTTCAACATGTATTTAGTTCAGGTTGACCTCCTGAAGCCTAAATGAGCATTAATTTGACTACACAACTCATTCCTATGAAGGTACATTCAAAGTCACAAAACGTGCTCAACTAGGCCTGAAAGTGCATTTAAAGCAATAAAAACTCAAAAGGAGTGTCACGCCTAAACCAAAGGACTTATGCACACATTTCAACATGTATTTAGTTCAGGTTGACCTCCTGAAGCCTAAATCACCATTAATTTGACTACACAACTTATTCCTATGAAGATACATTCAGAGTAAAAAAACGGGCTCAACTCGGACTGAAAGTGCATTTAAAGCAATAAAAACTGAAAATGAGTGTCACGCCTAAACCAAAGGACTTATGCACACATTTCAACATGTATTTTGTTCAGGTTGACCTCCTGAAGCCTAAATCACCATTAATTTGACTACACAACTTATTCCTATGAAGATACATTCAGAGTAAAAAAACGGGCTCAACTCGGACTGAAAGTGCATTTAAAGCAATAAAAACTGAAAATGAGTGTCACGCCTAAACCAAAGGACTTATGCACACATTTCAACATGTATTTAGTTCAGGTTGACATCCTGAAGCCTAAATCACCATTAATTTGAATACACAACTTATTCCTATGAAGATACATTCAAAGTAAAAAAACGGGCTCAACTCGGACTGAAAGTGCATTTAAAGCAATAAAAACTGAAAATGAGTGTCACGCCTAAACCAAAGGACTTATGCACACATTTCAACATGTATTTAGTTCAGGTTGACGTCCTGAAGCCTAAATGAGCATTAATTTGACTACACAACTTATTCCTATGAAGATACATTCAAAGTAAAAAAACGTGCTCTACTCGGCCTGAAAATGCATTTAAAGCAATAAAAACTCAAAATGAGTGTCGCGCCTAAACCAAAGGCCTTACGCACACATTTCAACATGTATTTAGTTCAGGTTGACCTCCTGAAGCCTAAATGAGCATTAATTTGACTACACAACTCATTCCTATGAAGGTACATTCAAAGTCACAAAACGTGCTCAACTAGGCCTGAAAGTGCATTTAAAGCAATAAAAATTCAAAATCAGTGTCACGCCTAAACCAAAGGACTTATGCACACATTTCAACATGTATTTAGTTCAGGTTGACATTCTGAAGCCTAAATGAGCATTAATTTGACTACACAACTTATTCCTAAGAAGATACATTCAAAGTAAAAAAACGGCTCAACTCGGACTGAAAGTGCATTTAAAGCAATAAAAACTGAAAATGAGTGTCACGCCTAAACCAAAGGACTTATGCACACATTTCAACATGTATTTAGTTCAGGTTGACCTCCTGAAGCCTAAATGAGCATTAATTTGACTACACAACTCATTCCTATGAAGGTACATTCAAAGTCACAAAACGTGCTCAACTAGGCCTGAAAGTGCATTTAAAGCAATAAAAACTCAAAATGAGTGTCACGCCTAAACCAAAGGACTTATGCACACATTTCAACATGTATTTAGTTCAGGTTGACCTCCTGAAGGCTAAATCACCATTAATTTGACTACACAACTTAATCCTATGAAGACACATTCAAAGTAAAAAAACGGGCTCAACTCGGACTGAAAGTGCATTTAAAGCATAAAAACTGAAAATGAGTGTCACGCCTAAACCAAAGGACTTATGCACACATTTCAACATGTATTTAGTTCAGGTTGACCTCCTGAAGCCTAAATCACCATTAATTTGACTACACAACTTATTCCTATGAAGATACATTCAGAGTAAAAAAACGGGCTCAACTCGGACCGAAAGTGCATTTAAAGCAATAAAAACTGAAAATGAGTGTCACGCCTAAACCAAAGGACTTATGCACACATTTCAACATGTTTTTAGTTCAGGTTGACATCCTGAAGCCTAAATCACCATTAATTTGACTACACAACTTATCCCTATGAAGGAACATTCAAAGTAAAAAAACGGGCTCAACTCGGACTGAAAGTGCATTTAAAGCAATAAAAACTGAAAATGAGTGTCACGCCTAAACCAAAGGACTTATGCACACATTTCAACATGTATTTAGTTCAGGTTGACCTCCTGAAGCCTAAATGAGCATTTATTTGACTGCACAACTCATTCCTATGAAGGTACATTCAAAGTCACAAAACGTGCTCAACTAGGCCTGAAAGTGCATTTAAAGCAATAAAAACTGAAAATGAGTGTCACGCCTAAACCAAAGGACTTATGCACACATTTCAACATGTATTTAGTTCAGGTTGACCTCCTGAAGCCTAAATCACCATTAATTTGACTACACAACTTAATCCTATGAAGATACATTCAAAGTCACAAAACGTGCTCAACTAGGCCTGAAAGTGCATTTAAAGCAATAAAAACTCAAAATGAGTGTCACGCCTAAACCAAAGGACTTATGCACACATTTCAACATGTATTTAGTTCAGGTTGACCTCCTGAAGCCTAAATCACCATTAATTTGACTACACAACTTAATCCTATGAAGATACATTCAAAGTAAAAAAACGGGCTCAACTCGGACTGAAAGTGCATTTAAAGCAATAAAAACTGAAAATGAGTGTCACGCCTAAACCAAAGGACTTATGCACACATTTCAACATGTATTTAGTTCAGGTTGACGTCCTGAAGCCTAAATGAGCATTAATTTGACTACACAACTTATTCCTATTAAGATACATTCAAAGTAAAAAAACGTGCTCTACTCGGCCTGAAAATGCATTTAAAGCAATAAAAACTCAAAATGAGTGTCACGCCTAAACCAAAGGCCTTATGCACACATTTCAACATGTATTTAGTTCAAGTTGACCTCCTGAAGCCTAAATGAGCATTAATTTGACTACACAACTCATTCCTATGAAGGAACATTCAAAGTAAAAAAACGGGCTCAACTCGGACTGAAAGTGCATTTAAAGCAATAAAAACTGAAAATGAGTGTCACGCCTAAACCAAAGGACTTATGCACACATTTCAACATGTATTTAGTTCAGGTTGACCTCCTGAAGCCTAAATGAGCATTTATTTGACTGCACAACTCATTCCTATGAAGGTACATTCAAAGTCACAAAACGTGCTCAACTAGGCCTGAAAGTGCATTTAAAGCAATAAAAACTGAAAATGAGTGTCACGCCTAAACCAAAGGACTTATGCACACATTTCAACATGTATTTAGTTCAGGTTGACCTCCTGAAGCCTAAATGAGCATTTATTTGACTGCACAACTCATTCCTATGAAGGTACATTCAAAGTCACAAAACGTGCTCAACTAGGCCTGAAAGTGCATTTAAAGCAATAAAAACTGAAAATGAGTGTCACGCCTAAACCAAAGGACTTATGCACACATTTCAACATGTATTTAGTTCAGGTTGACCTCCTGAAGCCTAAATCACCATTAATTTGACTACACAACTTAATCCTATGAAGATACATTCAAAGTCACAAAACGTGCTCAACTAGGCCTGAAAGTGCATTTAAAGCAATAAAAACTCAAAATGAGTGTCACGCCTAAACCAAAGGACTTATGCACACATTTCAACATGTATTTAGTTCAGGTTGACCTCCTGAAGCCTAAATCACCATTAATTTGACTACACAACTTAATCCTATGAAGATACATTCAAAGTAAAAAAACGGGCTCAACTCGGACTGAAAGTGCATTTAAAGCAATAAAAACTGAAAATGAGTGTCACGCCTAAACCAAAGGACTTATGCACACATTTCAACATGTATTTAGTTCACGTTGACGTCCTGAAGCCTAAATGAGCATTAATTTGACTACACAACTTATTCCTATTAAGATACATTCAAAGTAAAAAAACGTGCTCTACTCGGCCTGAAAATGCATTTAAAGCAATAAAAACTCAAAATGAGTGTCACGCCTAAACCAAAGGCCTTATGCACACATTTCAACATGTATTTAGTTCAAGTTGACCTCCTGAAGCCTAAATGAGCATTAATTTGACTACACAACTCATTCCTATGAAGGAACATTCAAAGTAAAAAAACGGGCTCAACTCGGACTGAAAGTGCATTTAAAGCAATAAAAACTGAAAATGAGTGTCACGCCTAAACCAAAGGACTTATGCACACATTTCAACATGTATTTAGTTCAGGTTGACCTCCTGAAGCCTAAATGAGCATTAATTTGACTACACAACTCATTCCTATGAAGGTACATTCAAAGTCACAAAACGTGCTCAACTAGGCCTGAAAGTGCATTTAAAGCAATAAAAACTCAAAATGAGTGTCACGCCTAAACCAAAGGACTTATGTACACATTTCAACATGTATTTAGTTCAGGTTGACCTCCTGAAGCCTAAATGAGCATTAATTTGACTACACAACTCATTCCTATGAAGGTACATTCAAAGTCACAAAACGTGCTCAACTAGGCCTGAAAGTGCATTTAAAGCAATAAAAACTCAAAAGGAGTGTCACGCCTAAACCAAAGGACTTATGCACACATTTCAACATGTATTTAGTTCAGGTTGACCTCCTGAAGCCTAAATCACCATTAATTTGACTACACAACTTATTCCTATGAAGATACATTCAGAGTAAAAAAACGGGCTCAACTCGGACTGAAAGTGCATTTAAAGCAATAAAAACTGAAAATGAGTGTCACGCCTAAACCAAAGGACTTATGCACACATTTCAACATGTATTTAGTTCAGGTTGACCTCCTGAAGCCTAAATCACCATTAATTTGACTACACAACTTATTCCTATGAAGATACATTCAGAGTAAAAAAACGGGCTCAACTCGGACTGAAAGTGCATTTAAAGCAATAAAAACTGAAAATGAGTGTCACGCCTAAACCAAAGGACTTATGCACACATTTCAACATGTATTTAGTTCAGGTTGACATCCTGAAGCCTAAATCACCATTAATTTGACTACACAACTTATTCCTATGAAGATACATTCAAAGTAAAAAAACGGGCTCAACTCGGACTGAAAGTGCATTTAAAGCAATAAAAACTGAAAATGAGTGTCACGCCTAAACCAAAGGACTTATGCACACATTTCAACATGTATTTAGTTCAGGTTGACGTCCTGAAGCCTAAATGAGCATTAATTTGACTACACAACTTATTCCTATGAAGATACATTCAAAGTAAAAAAACGTGCTCTACTCGGCCTGAAAATGCATTTAAAGCAATAAAAACTCAAAATGAGTGTCGCGCCTAAACCAAAGGCCTTACGCACACATTTCAACATGTATTTAGTTCAGGTTGACCTCCTGAAGCCTAAATGAGCATTAATTTGACTACACAACTCATTCCTATGAAGGAACATTCAAAGTAAAAAAACGGGCTCAACTCGGACTGAAAGTGCATTTAAAGCATAAAAACTGAAAATGAGTGTCACGCCTAAACCAAAGGACTTATGCACACATTTCAACATGTATTTAGTTCAGGTTGACCTCCTGAAGCCTAAATCACCATTAATTTGACTACACAACTTATTCCTATGAAGATACATTCAGAGTAAAAAAACGGGCTCAACTCGGACCGAAAGTGCATTTAAAGCAATAAAAACTGAAAATGAGTGTCACGCCTAAACCAAAGGACTTATGCACACATTTCAACATGTTTTTAGTTCAGGTTGACATCCTGAAGCCTAAATCACCATTAATTTGACTACACAACTTATTCCTATGAAGGAACATTCAAAGTAAAAAAACGGGCTCAACTCGGACTGAAAGTGCATTTAAAGCAATAAAAACTGAAAATGAGTGTCACGCCTAAACCAAAGGACTTATGCACACATTTCAACATGTATTTAGTTCAGGTTGACCTCCTGAAGCCTAAATGAGCATTTATTTGACTGCACAACTCATTCCTATGAAGGTACATTCAAAGTCACAAAACGTGCTCAACTAGGCCTGAAAGTGCATTTAAAGCAATAAAAACTGAAAATGAGTGTCACGCCTAAACCAAAGGACTTATGCACACATTTCAACATGTATTTAGTTCAGGTTGACCTCCTGAAGCCTAAATCACCATTAATTTGACTACACAACTTAATCCTATGAAGATACATTCAAAGTCACAAAACGTGCTCAACTAGGCCTGAAAGTGCATTTAAAGCAATAAAAACTCAAAATGAGTGTCACGCCTAAACCAAAGGACTTATGCACACATTTCAACATGTATTTAGTTCAGGTTGACCTCCTGAAGCCTAAATCACCATTAATTTGACTACACAACTTAATCCTATGAAGATACATTCAAAGTAAAAAAACGGGCTCAACTCGGACTGAAAGTGCATTTAAAGCAATAAAAACTGAAAATGAGTGTCACGCCTAAACCAAAGGACTTATGCACACATTTCAACATGTATTTAGTTCAGGTTGACGTCCTGAAGCCTAAATGAGCATTAATTTGACTACACAACTTATTCCTATTAAGATACATTCAAAGTAAAAAAACGTGCTCTACTCGGCCTGAAAATGCATTTAAAGCAATAAAAACTCAAAATGAGTGTCACGCCTAAACCAAAGGCCTTATGCACACATTTCAACATGTATTTAGTTCAGGTTGACCTCCTGAAGCCTAAATGAGCATTAATTTGACTACACAACTCATTCCTATGAAGGAACATTCAAAGTAAAAAAACGGGCTCAACTCGGACTGAAAGTGCATTTAAAGCAATAAAAACTGAAAATGAGTGTCACGCCTAAACCAAAGGACTTATGCACACATTTCAACATGTATTTAGTTCAGGTTGACCTCCTGAAGCCTAAATGAGCATTAATTTGACTACACAACTCATTCCTATGAAGGTACATTCAAAGTCACAAAACGTGCTCAACTAGGCCTGAAAGTGCATTTAAAGCAATAAAAACTCAAAATGAGTGTCACGCCTAAACCAAAGGACTTATGTACACATTTCAACATGTATTTAGTTCAGGTTGACCTCCTGAAGCCTAAATGAGCATTAATTTGACTACACAACTCATTCCTATGAAGGTACATTCAAAGTCACAAAACGTGCTCAACTAGGCCTGAAAGTGCATTTAAAGCAATAAAAACTCAAAAGGAGTGTCACGCCTAAACCAAAGGACTTATGCACACATTTCAACATGTATTTAGTTCAGGTTGACCTCCTGAAGCCTAAATCACCATTAATTTGACTACACAACTTATTCCTATGAAGATACATTCAGAGTAAAAAAACGGGCTCAACTCGGACTGAAAGTGCATTTAAAGCAATAAAAACTGAAAATGAGTGTCACGCCTAAACCAAAGGACTTATGCACACATTTCAACATGTATTTAGTTCAGGTTGACCTCCTGAAGCCTAAATCACCATTAATTTGACTACACAACTTATTCCTATGAAGATACATTCAGAGTAAAAAAACGGGCTCAACTCGGACTGAAAGTGCATTTAAAGCAATAAAAACTCAAAATGAGTGTCACGCCTAAACCAAAGGACTTATGCACACATTTCAACATGTATTTAGTTCGGGTTGACCTCCTGAAGCCTAAATGAGCATGAATTTGACTACACAACTCATTCCTATGAAGGAACATTCAAAGGAAAAAAACGGGCTCTACTCGGCCTGAAAATGCATTTAAAGCAATAAAAACTCAAAATGAGTGTCGCGCCTAAACCAAAGGCCTTACGCACACATTTCAACATGTATTTAGTTCAGGTTGACCTCCTGAAGCCTAAATGAGCATTAATTTGACTACACAACTCATTCCTATGAAGGAACATTCAAAGTAAAAAAACGGGCTCAACTCGGACTGAAAGTGCATTTAAAGCAATAAAAACTGAAAATGAGTGTCACGCCTAAACCAAAGGACTTATGCACACATTTCAACATGTATTTAGTTCAGGTTGACCTCCTGAAGCCTAAATCACCATTAATTTGACTACACAACTTAATCCTATGAAGATACATTCAAAGTCACAAAACGTGCTCAACTAGGCCTGAAAGTGCATTTAAAGCAATAAAAACTCAAAATGAGTGTCACGCCTAAACCAAAGGACTTATGCACACATTTCAACATGTATTTAGTTCAGGTTGACCTCCTGAAGCCTAAATCACCATTAATTTGACTACACAACTTAATCCTATGAAGATACATTCAAAGTAAAAAAACGGGCTCAACTCGGACTGAAAGTGCATTTAAAGCAATAAAAACTGAAAATGAGTGTCACGCCTAAAACAAAGGACTTATGCACACATTTCAACATGTATTTAGTTCAGGTTGACCTCCTGAAGCCTAAATGAGCATTAATTTGACTACACAACTCATTCCTATGAAGGTACATTCAAAGTCACAAAACGTGCTCAACTAGGCCTGAAAGTGCATTTAAAGCAATAAAAATTCAAAATCAGTGTCACGCCTAAACCAAAGGACTTATGCACACATTTCAACATGTATTTAGTTCAGGTTGACATTCTGAAGCCTAAATGAGCATTAATTTGACTACACAACTTATTCCTAAGAAGATACATTCAAAGTAAAAAAACGGCTCAACTCGGACTGAAAGTGCATTTAAAGCAATAAAAACTGAAAATGAGTGTCACGCCTAAACCAAAGGACTTATGCACACATTTCAACATGTATTTAGTTCAGGTTGACCTCCTGAAGCCTAAATGAGCATTAATTTGACTACACAACTCATTCCTATGAAGGTACATTCAAAGTCACAAAACGTGCTCAACTAGGCCTGAAAGTGCATTTAAAGCAATAAAAACTCAAAATGAGTGTCACGCCTAAACCAAAGGACTTATGCACACATTTCAACATGTATTTAGTTCAGGTTGACCTCCTGAAGCCTAAATCACCATTAATTTGACTACACAACTTATTCCTATGAAGATACATTCAGAGTAAAAAAACGGGCTCAACTCGGACTGAAAGTGCATTTAAAGCAATAAAAACTGAAAATGAGTGTCACGCCTAAACCAAAGGACTTATGCACACATTTCAACATGTATTTAGTTCAGGTTGACATCCTGAAGCCTAAATCACCATTAATTTGACTACACAACTTATTCCTATGAAGATACATTCAAAGTAAAAAAACGGGCTCAACTCGGACTGAAAGTGCATTTAAAGCAATAAAAACTGAAAATGAGTGTCACGCCTAAACCAAAGGACTTATGCACACATTTCAACATGTATTTAGTTCAGGTTGACGTCCTGAAGCCTAAATGAGCATTAATTTGACTACACAACTTATTCCTATGAAGATACATTCAAAGTAAAAAAACGTGCTCTACTCGGCCTGAAAATGCATTTAAAGCAATAAAAACTCAAAATGAGTGTCGCGCCTAAACCAAAGGCCTTACGCACACATTTCAACATGTATTTAGTTCAGGTTGACCTCCTGAAGCCTAAATGAGCATTAATTTGACTACACAACTCATTCCTATGAAGGTACATTCAAAGTCACAAAACGTGCTCAACTAGGCCTGAAAGTGCATTTAAAGCAATAAAAATTCAAAATCAGTGTCACGCCTAAACCAAAGGACTTATGCACACATTTCAACATGTATTTAGTTCAGGTTGACATTCTGAAGCCTAAATGAGCATTAATTTGACTACACAACTTATTCCTAAGAAGATACATTCAAAGTAAAAAAACGGCTCAACTCGGACTGAAAGTGCATTTAAAGCAATAAAAACTGAAAATGAGTGTCACGCCTAAACCAAAGGACTTATGCACACATTTCAACATGTATTTAGTTCAGGTTGACCTCCTGAAGCCTAAATGAGCATTAATTTGACTACACAACTCATTCCTATGAAGGTACATTCAAAGTCACAAAACGTGCTCAACTAGGCCTGAAAGTGCATTTAAAGCAATAAAAACTCAAAAGGAGTGTCACGCCTAAACCAAAGGACTTATGCACACATTTCAACATGTATTTAGTTCAGGTTGACCTCCTGAAGCCTAAATCACCATTAATTTGACTACACAACTTATTCCTATGAAGATACATTCAGAGTAAAAAAACGGGCTCAACTCGGACTGAAAGTGCATTTAAAGCAATAAAAACTGAAAATGAGTGTCACGCCTAAACCAAAGGACTTATGCACACATTTCAACATGTATTTAGTTCAGGTTGACCTCCTGAAGCCTAAATCACCATTAATTTGACTACACAACTTATTCCTATGAAGATACATTCAGAGTAAAAAAACGGGCTCAACTCGGACTGAAAGTGCATTTAAAGCAATAAAAACTGAAAATGAGTGTCACGCCTAAACCAAAGGACTTATGCACACATTTCAACATGTATTTAGTTCAGGTTGACATCCTGAAGCCTAAATCACCATTAATTTGACTACACAACTTATTCCTATGAAGATACATTCAAAGTAAAAAAACGGGCTCAACTCGGACTGAAAGTGCATTTAAAGCAATAAAAACTGAAAATGAGTGTCACGCCTAAACCAAAGGACTTATGCACACATTTCAACATGTATTTAGTTCAGGTTGACGTCCTGAAGCCTAAATGAGCATTAATTTGACTACACAACTTATTCCTATGAAGATACATTCAAAGTAAAAAAACGTGCTCTACTCGGCCTGAAAATGCATTTAAAGCAATAAAAACTCAAAATGAGTGTCGCGCCTAAACCAAAGGCCTTACGCACACATTTCAACATGTATTTAGTTCAGGTTGACCTCCTGAAGCCTAAATGAGCATTAATTTGACTACACAACTCATTCCTATGAAGGTACATTCAAAGTCACAAAACGTGCTCAACTAGGCCTGAAAGTGCATTTAAAGCAATAAAAATTCAAAATCAGTGTCACGCCTAAACCAAAGGACTTATGCACACATTTCAACATGTATTTAGTTCAGGTTGACATTCTGAAGCCTAAATGAGCATTAATTTGACTACACAACTTATTCCTAAGAAGATACATTCAAAGTAAAAAAACGGCTCAACTCGGACTGAAAGTGCATTTAAAGCAATAAAAACTGAAAATGAGTGTCACGCCTAAACCAAAGGACTTATGCACACATTTCAACATGTATTTAGTTCAGGTTGACCTCCTGAAGCCTAAATGAGCATTAATTTGACTACACAACTCATTCCTATGAAGGTACATTCAAAGTCACAAAACGTGCTCAACTAGGCCTGAAAGTGCATTTAAAGCAATAAAAACTCAAAATGAGTGTCACGCCTAAACCAAAGGACTTATGCACACATTTCAACATGTATTTAGTTCAGGTTGACCTCCTGAAGGCTAAATCACCATTAATTTGACTACACAACTTAATCCTATGAAGACACATTCAAAGTAAAAAAACGGGCTCAACTCGGACTGAAAGTGCATTTAAAGCATAAAAACTGAAAATGAGTGTCACGCCTAAACCAAAGGACTTATGCACACATTTCAACATGTATTTAGTTCAGGTTGACCTCCTGAAGCCTAAATCACCATTAATTTGACTACACAACTTATTCCTATGAAGATACATTCAGAGTAAAAAAACGGGCTCAACTCGGACCGAAAGTGCATTTAAAGCAATAAAAACTGAAAATGAGTGTCACGCCTAAACCAAAGGACTTATGCACACATTTCAACATGTTCTTAGTTCAGGTTGACATCCTGAAGCCTAAATCACCATTAATTTGACTACACAACTTATTCCTATGAAGGAACATTCAAAGTAAAAAAACGGGCTCAACTCGGACTGAAAGTGCATTTAAAGCAATAAAAACTGAAAATGAGTGTCACGCCTAAACCAAAGGACTTATGCACACATTTCAACATGTATTTAGTTCAGGTTGACCTCCTGAAGCCTAAATGAGCATTTATTTGACTGCACAACTCATTCCTATGAAGGTACATTCAAAGTCACAAAACGTGCTCAACTAGGCCTGAAAGTGCATTTAAAGCAATAAAAACTGAAAATGAGTGTCACGCCTAAACCAAAGGACTTATGCACACATTTCAACATGTATTTAGTTCAGGTTGACCTCCTGAAGCCTAAATCACCATTAATTTGACTACACAACTTAATCCTATGAAGATACATTCAAAGTAAAAAAACGGGCTCAACTCGGACTGAAAGTGCATTTAAAGCAATAAAAACTGAAAATGAGTGTCACGCCTAAACCAAAGGACTTATGCACACATTTCAACATGTATTTAGTTCAGGTTGACGTCCTGAAGCCTAAATGAGCATTAATTTGACTACACAACTTATTCCTATTAAGATACATTCAAAGTAAAAAAACGTGCTCTACTCGGCCTGAAAATGCATTTAAAGCAATAAAAACTCAAAATGAGTGTCACGCCTAAACCAAAGGCCTTATGCACACATTTCAACATGTATTTAGTTCAAGTTGACCTCCTGAAGCCTAAATGAGCATTAATTTGACTACACAACTCATTCCTATGAAGGAACATTCAAAGTAAAAAAACGGGCTCAACTCGGACTGAAAGTGCATTTAAAGCAATAAAAACTGAAAATGAGTGTCACGCCTAAACCAAAGGACTTATGCACACATTTCAACATGTATTTAGTTCAGGTTGACCTCCTGAAGCCTAAATGAGCATTAATTTGACTACACAACTCATTCCTATGAAGGTACATTCAAAGTCACAAAACGTGCTCAACTAGGCCTGAAAGTGCATTTAAAGCAATAAAAACTCAAAATGAGTGTCACGCCTAAACCAAAGGACTTATGTACACATTTCAACATGTATTTAGTTCAGGTTGACCTCCTGAAGCCTAAATGAGCATTAATTTGACTACACAACTCATTCCTATGAAGGTACATTCAAAGTCACAAAACGTGCTCAACTAGGCCTGAAAGTGCATTTAAAGCAATAAAAACTCAAAACGAGTGTCACGCCTAAACCAAAGGACTTATGCACACATTTCAACATGTATTTAGTTCAGGTTGACCTCCTGAAGCCTAAATCACCATTAATTTGACTACACAACTTATTCCTATGAAGATACATTCAGAGTAAAAAAACGGGCTCAACTCGGACTGAAAGTGCATTTAAAGCAATAAAAACTGAAAATGAGTGTCACGCCTAAACCAAAGGACTTATGCACACATTTCAACATGTATTTAGTTCAGGTTGACCTCCTGAAGCCTAAATCACCATTAATTTGACTACACAACTTATTCCTATGAAGATACATTCAGAGTAAAAAAACGGGCTCAACTCGGACTGAAAGTGCATTTAAAGCAATAAAAACTGAAAATGAGTGTCACGCCTAAACCAAAGGACTTATGCACACATTTCAACATGTATTTAGTTCAGGTTGACATCCTGAAGCCTAAATCACCATTAATTTGACTACACAACTTATTCCTATGAAGATACATTCAAAGTAAAAAAACGGGCTCAACTCGGACTGAAAGTGCATTTAAAGCAATAAAAACTGAAAATGAGTGTCACGCCTAAACCAAAGGACTTATGCACACATTTCAACATGTATTTAGTTCAGGTTGACGTCCTGAAGCCTAAATGAGCATTAATTTGACTACACAACTTATTCCTATGAAGATACATTCAAAGTAAAAAAACGTGCTCTACTCGGCCTGAAAATGCATTTAAAGCAATAAAAACTCAAAATGAGTGTCGCGCCTAAACCAAAGGCCTTACGCACACATTTCAACATGTATTTAGTTCAGGTTGACCTCCTGAAGCCTAAATGAGCATTAATTTGACTACACAACTCATTCCTATGAAGGAACATTCAAAGTAAAAAAACGGGCTCAACTCGGACTGAAAGTGCATTTAAAGCAATAAAAACTGAAAATGAATGTCACGCCTAAACCAAAGGACTTATGCACACATTTCAACATGTATTTAGTTCAGGTTGACCTCCTGAAGCCTAAATCACCATTAATTTGACTACACAACTTAATCCTATGAAGATACATTCAAAGTCACAAAACGTGCTCAACTAGGCCTGAAAGTGCATTTAAAGCAATAAAAACTCAAAATGAGTGTCACGCCTAAACCAAAGGACTTATGCACACATTTCAACATGTATTTAGTTCAGGTTGACCTCCTGAAGCCTAAATCACCATTAATTTGACTACACAACTTAATCCTATGAAGATACATTCAAAGTAAAAAAACGGGCTCAACTCGGACTGAAAGTGCATTTAAAGCAATAAAAACTGAAAATGAGTGTCACGCCTAAACCAAAGGACTTATGCACACATTTCAACATGTATTTAGTTCAGGTTGACGTCCTGAAGCCTAAATGAGCATTAATTTGACTACACAACTTATTCCTATGAAGATACATTCAAAGTAAAAAAAACGTGCTCTACTCGGCCTGAAAATGCATTTAAAGCAATAAAAACTCAAAATGAGTGTCACGCCTAAACCAAAGGCCTTATGCACACATTTCAACATGTATTTAGTTCAGGTTGACCTCCTGAAGCCTAAATGAGCATTAATTTGACTACACAACTCATTCCTATGAAGGAACATTCAAAGTAAAAAAACGGGCTCAACTCGGACTGAAAGTGCATTTAAAGCAATAAAAACTGAAAATGAGTGTCACGCCTAAACCAAAGGACTTATGCACACATTTCAACATGTATTTAGTTCAGGTTGACCTCCTGAAGCCTAAATGAGTATAATTTGACTACACAACTCATTCCTATGAAGGTACATTAAAAGTCACAAAACGTGCTCAACTAGGCCTGAAAGTGCATTTAAAGCAATAAAAACTCAAAATGAGTGTCACGCCTAAACCAAAGGACTTATGCACACATTTCAACATGTATTTAGTTCAGGTTGACATTCTGAAGCCTAAATGAGCATTAATTTGATCACAGAACTCATTCCTATGAAGATACATTCAAACTCAGAAACGTGCTCTACTCGGCCTGAAAATGCATTTAAAGCAATAAAAACTCAAAATGAGTGTCACGCCTAAACCAAAGGACTTATGCACACATTTCAACATGTATTTAGTTCAGGTTGACCTCCTGAAGCCTAAATGAGTATTAATTTGACTACACAACTCATTCCTATGAAGATACATTCAAAGTAAAAAAAACGTGCTCTACTCGGCCTGAAAATGCATTTAAAGCAATAAAAACTCAAATTGAGTGTCACGCCTAAACCAAAGGACTTATACACACATTTCAGCATGTATTTAGTTCAGGTTGACATTCTGAAGCCTAAATGAGCATTATTTTGTCTATACAACTCATTCCTATGAAGGTACATTAAAAGTCACAAAACGTGCTCAACTAGGCCTGAAAGTGCATTTAAAGCAATAAAAACTCAAAATGAGTGTCACGCCTAAACCAAAGGACTTATGCACACATTTCAACATGTATTTAGTTCAGGTTGACATCCTGAAGCCTAAATCACCATTAATTTGACTACACAACTTATTCCTATGAAGATACATTCAAAGTAAAAAAACGGGCTCAACTCGGACTGAAAGTGCATTTAAAGCAATAAAAACTGAAAATGAGTGTCACGCCTAAACCAAAGGACTTATGCACACATTTCAACATGTATTTAGTTCAGGTTGACGTCCTGAAGCCTAAATGAGCATTAATTTGACTACACAACTTATTCCTATGAAGATACATTCAAAGTAAAAAAACGTGCTCTACTCGGCCTGAAAATGCATTTAAAGCAATAAAAACTCAAAATGAGTGTCACGCCTAAACCAAAGGACTTATGCACACATTTCAACATGTATTTAGTTCAGGTTGACCTCCTGAAGCCTAAATGAGCATTAATTTGACTACACAACTCATTCCTATGAAGGAACATTCAAAGTAAAAAAACGGGCTCAACTCGGACTGAAAGTGCATTTAAAGCAATAAAAACTGAAAATGAGTGTCACGCCTAAACCAAAGGACTTATGCACACATTTCAACATGTATTTAGTTCAGGTTGACCTCCTGAAGCCTAAATCACCATTAATTTGACTACACAACTTAATCCTATGAAGATACATTCAAAGTCACAAAACGTGCTCAACTAGGCCTGAAAGTGCATTTAAAGCAATAAAAACTCAAAATGAGTGTCACGCCTAAACCAAAGGACTTATGCACACATTTCAACATGTATTTAGTTCAGGTTGACCTCCTGAAGCCTAAATCACCATTAATTTGACTACACAACTTAATCCTATGAAGATACATTCAAAGTAAAAAAACGGGCTCAACTCGGACTGAAAGTGCATTTAAAGCAATAAAAACTGAAAATGAGTGTCACGCCTAAAACAAAGGACTTATGCACACATTTCAACATGTATTTAGTTCAGGTTGACCTCCTGAAGCCTAAATGAGCATTAATTTGACTACACAACTCATTCCTATGAAGGTACATTCAAAGTCACAAAACGTGCTCAACTAGGCCTGAAAGTGCATTTAAAGCAATAAAAATTCAAAATCAGTGTCACGCCTAAACCAAAGGACTTATGCACACATTTCAACATGTATTTAGTTCAGGTTGACATTCTGAAGCCTAAATGAGCATTAATTTGACTACACAACTTATTCCTAAGAAGATACATTCAAAGTAAAAAAACGGCTCAACTCGGACTGAAAGTGCATTTAAAGCAATAAAAACTGAAAATGAGTGTCACGCCTAAACCAAAGGACTTATGCACACATTTCAACATGTATTTAGTTCAGGTTGACCTCCTGAAGCCTAAATGAGCATTAATTTGACTACACAACTCATTCCTATGAAGGTACATTCAAAGTCACAAAACGTGCTCAACTAGGCCTGAAAGTGCATTTAAAGCAATAAAAACTCAAAATGAGTGTCACGCCTAAACCAAAGGACTTATGCACACATTTCAACATGTATTTAGTTCAGGTTGACCTCCTGAAGCCTAAATCACCATTAATTTGACTACACAACTTATTCCTATGAAGATACATTCAGAGTAAAAAAACGGGCTCAACTCGGACTGAAAGTGCATTTAAAGCAATAAAAACTGAAAATGAGTGTCACGCCTAAACCAAAGGACTTATGCACACATTTCAACATGTATTTAGTTCAGGTTGACATCCTGAAGCCTAAATCACCATTAATTTGACTACACAACTTATTCCTATGAAGATACATTCAAAGTAAAAAAACGGGCTCAACTCGGACTGAAAGTGCATTTAAAGCAATAAAAACTGAAAATGAGTGTCACGCCTAAACCAAAGGACTTATGCACACATTTCAACATGTATTTAGTTCAGGTTGACGTCCTGAAGCCTAAATGAGCATTAATTTGACTACACAACTTATTCCTATGAAGATACATTCAAAGTAAAAAAACGTGCTCTACTCGGCCTGAAAATGCATTTAAAGCAATAAAAACTCAAAATGAGTGTCGCGCCTAAACCAAAGGCCTTACGCACACATTTCAACATGTATTTAGTTCAGGTTGACCTCCTGAAGCCTAAATGAGCATTAATTTGACTACACAACTCATTCCTATGAAGGTACATTCAAAGTCACAAAACGTGCTCAACTAGGCCTGAAAGTGCATTTAAAGCAATAAAAATTCAAAATCAGTGTCACGCCTAAACCAAAGGACTTATGCACACATTTCAACATGTATTTAGTTCAGGTTGACATTCTGAAGCCTAAATGAGCATTAATTTGACTACACAACTTATTCCTAAGAAGATACATTCAAAGTAAAAAAACGGCTCAACTCGGACTGAAAGTGCATTTAAAGCAATAAAAACTGAAAATGAGTGTCACGCCTAAACCAAAGGACTTATGCACACATTTCAACATGTATTTAGTTCAGGTTGACCTCCTGAAGCCTAAATGAGCATTAATTTGACTACACAACTCATTCCTATGAAGGTACATTCAAAGTCACAAAACGTGCTCAACTAGGCCTGAAAGTGCATTTAAAGCAATAAAAACTCAAAAGGAGTGTCACGCCTAAACCAAAGGACTTATGCACACATTTCAACATGTATTTAGTTCAGGTTGACCTCCTGAAGCCTAAATCACCATTAATTTGACTACACAACTTATTCCTATGAAGATACATTCAGAGTAAAAAAACGGGCTCAACTCGGACTGAAAGTGCATTTAAAGCAATAAAAACTGAAAATGAGTGTCACGCCTAAACCAAAGGACTTATGCACACATTTCAACATGTATTTAGTTCAGGTTGACCTCCTGAAGCCTAAATCACCATTAATTTGACTACACAACTTATTCCTATGAAGATACATTCAGAGTAAAAAAACGGGCTCAACTCGGACTGAAAGTGCATTTAAAGCAATAAAAACTGAAAATGAGTGTCACGCCTAAACCAAAGGACTTATGCACACATTTCAACATGTATTTAGTTCAGGTTGACATCCTGAAGCCTAAATCACCATTAATTTGACTACACAACTTATTCCTATGAAGATACATTCAAAGTAAAAAAACGGGCTCAACTCGGACTGAAAGTGCATTTAAAGCAATAAAAACTGAAAATGAGTGTCACGCCTAAACCAAAGGACTTATGCACACATTTCAACATGTATTTAGTTCAGGTTGACGTCCTGAAGCCTAAATGAGCATTAATTTGACTACACAACTTATTCCTATGAAGATACATTCAAAGTAAAAAAACGTGCTCTACTCGGCCTGAAAATGCATTTAAAGCAATAAAAACTCAAAATGAGTGTCGCGCCTAAACCAAAGGCCTTACGCACACATTTCAACATGTATTTAGTTCAGGTTGACCTCCTGAAGCCTAAATGAGCATTAATTTGACTACACAACTCATTCCTATGAAGGTACATTCAAAGTCACAAAACGTGCTCAACTAGGCCTGAAAGTGCATTTAAAGCAATAAAAATTCAAAATCAGTGTCACGCCTAAACCAAAGGACTTATGCACACATTTCAACATGTATTTAGTTCAGGTTGACATTCTGAAGCCTAAATGAGCATTAATTTGACTACACAACTTATTCCTAAGAAGATACATTCAAAGTAAAAAAACGGCTCAACTCGGACTGAAAGTGCATTTAAAGCAATAAAAACTGAAAATGAGTGTCACGCCTAAACCAAAGGACTTATGCACACATTTCAACATGTATTTAGTTCAGGTTGACCTCCTGAAGCCTAAATGAGCATTAATTTGACTACACAACTCATTCCTATGAAGGTACATTCAAAGTCACAAAACGTGCTCAACTAGGCCTGAAAGTGCATTTAAAGCAATAAAAACTCAAAATGAGTGTCACGCCTAAACCAAAGGACTTATGCACACATTTCAACATGTATTTAGTTCAGGTTGACCTCCTGAAGGCTAAATCACCATTAATTTGACTACACAACTTAATCCTATGAAGACACATTCAAAGTAAAAAAACGGGCTCAACTCGGACTGAAAGTGCATTTAAAGCATAAAAACTGAAAATGAGTGTCACGCCTAAACCAAAGGACTTATGCACACATTTCAACATGTATTTAGTTCAGGTTGACCTCCTGAAGCCTAAATCACCATTAATTTGACTACACAACTTATTCCTATGAAGATACATTCAGAGTAAAAAAACGGGCTCAACTCGGACCGAAAGTGCATTTAAAGCAATAAAAACTGAAAATGAGTGTCACGCCTAAACCAAAGGACTTATGCACACATTTCAACATGTTCTTAGTTCAGGTTGACATCCTGAAGCCTAAATCACCATTAATTTGACTACACAACTTATTCCTATGAAGGAACATTCAAAGTAAAAAAACGGGCTCAACTCGGACTGAAAGTGCATTTAAAGCAATAAAAACTGAAAATGAGTGTCACGCCTAAACCAAAGGACTTATGCACACATTTCAACATGTATTTAGTTCAGGTTGACCTCCTGAAGCCTAAATGAGCATTTATTTGACTGCACAACTCATTCCTATGAAGGTACATTCAAAGTCACAAAACGTGCTCAACTAGGCCTGAAAGTGCATTTAAAGCAATAAAAACTGAAAATGAGTGTCACGCCTAAACCAAAGGACTTATGCACACATTTCAACATGTATTTAGTTCAGGTTGACCTCCTGAAGCCTAAATCACCATTAATTTGACTACACAACTTAATCCTATGAAGATACATTCAAAGTAAAAAAACGGGCTCAACTCGGACTGAAAGTGCATTTAAAGCAATAAAAACTGAAAATGAGTGTCACGCCTAAACCAAAGGACTTATGCACACATTTCAACATGTATTTAGTTCAGGTTGACGTCCTGAAGCCTAAATGAGCATTAATTTGACTACACAACTTATTCCTATTAAGATACATTCAAAGTAAAAAAACGTGCTCTACTCGGCCTGAAAATGCATTTAAAGCAATAAAAACTCAAAATGAGTGTCACGCCTAAACCAAAGGCCTTATGCACACATTTCAACATGTATTTAGTTCAAGTTGACCTCCTGAAGCCTAAATGAGCATTAATTTGACTACACAACTCATTCCTATGAAGGAACATTCAAAGTAAAAAAACGGGCTCAACTCGGACTGAAAGTGCATTTAAAGCAATAAAAACTGAAAATGAGTGTCACGCCTAAACCAAAGGACTTATGCACACATTTCAACATGTATTTAGTTCAGGTTGACCTCCTGAAGCCTAAATGAGCATTAATTTGACTACACAACTCATTCCTATGAAGGTACATTCAAAGTCACAAAACGTGCTCAACTAGGCCTGAAAGTGCATTTAAAGCAATAAAAACTCAAAATGAGTGTCACGCCTAAACCAAAGGACTTATGTACACATTTCAACATGTATTTAGTTCAGGTTGACCTCCTGAAGCCTAAATGAGCATTAATTTGACTACACAACTCATTCCTATGAAGGTACATTCAAAGTCACAAAACGTGCTCAACTAGGCCTGAAAGTGCATTTAAAGCAATAAAAACTCAAAACGAGTGTCACGCCTAAACCAAAGGACTTATGCACACATTTCAACATGTATTTAGTTCAGGTTGACCTCCTGAAGCCTAAATCACCATTAATTTGACTACACAACTTATTCCTATGAAGATACATTCAGAGTAAAAAAACGGGCTCAACTCGGACTGAAAGTGCATTTAAAGCAATAAAAACTGAAAATGAGTGTCACGCCTAAACCAAAGGACTTATGCACACATTTCAACATGTATTTAGTTCAGGTTGACCTCCTGAAGCCTAAATCACCATTAATTTGACTACACAACTTATTCCTATGAAGATACATTCAGAGTAAAAAAACGGGCTCAACTCGGACTGAAAGTGCATTTAAAGCAATAAAAACTGAAAATGAGTGTCACGCCTAAACCAAAGGACTTATGCACACATTTCAACATGTATTTAGTTCAGGTTGACATCCTGAAGCCTAAATCACCATTAATTTGACTACACAACTTATTCCTATGAAGATACATTCAAAGTAAAAAAACGGGCTCAACTCGGACTGAAAGTGCATTTAAAGCAATAAAAACTGAAAATGAGTGTCACGCCTAAACCAAAGGACTTATGCACACATTTCAACATGTATTTAGTTCAGGTTGACGTCCTGAAGCCTAAATGAGCATTAATTTGACTACACAACTTATTCCTATGAAGATACATTCAAAGTAAAAAAACGTGCTCTACTCGGCCTGAAAATGCATTTAAAGCAATAAAAACTCAAAATGAGTGTCGCGCCTAAACCAAAGGCCTTACGCACACATTTCAACATGTATTTAGTTCAGGTTGACCTCCTGAAGCCTAAATGAGCATTAATTTGACTACACAACTCATTCCTATGAAGGAACATTCAAAGTAAAAAAACGGGCTCAACTCGGACTGAAAGTGCATTTAAAGCAATAAAAACTGAAAATGAATGTCACGCCTAAACCAAAGGACTTATGCACACATTTCAACATGTATTTAGTTCAGGTTGACCTCCTGAAGCCTAAATCACCATTAATTTGACTACACAACTTAATCCTATGAAGATACATTCAAAGTCACAAAACGTGCTCAACTAGGCCTGAAAGTGCATTTAAAGCAATAAAAACTCAAAATGAGTGTCACGCCTAAACCAAAGGACTTATGCACACATTTCAACATGTATTTAGTTCAGGTTGACCTCCTGAAGCCTAAATCACCATTAATTTGACTACACAACTTAATCCTATGAAGATACATTCAAAGTAAAAAAACGGGCTCAACTCGGACTGAAAGTGCATTTAAAGCAATAAAAACTGAAAATGAGTGTCACGCCTAAACCAAAGGACTTATGCACACATTTCAACATGTATTTAGTTCAGGTTGACGTCCTGAAGCCTAAATGAGCATTAATTTGACTACACAACTTATTCCTATGAAGATACATTCAAAGTAAAAAAAACGTGCTCTACTCGGCCTGAAAATGCATTTAAAGCAATAAAAACTCAAAATGAGTGTCACGCCTAAACCAAAGGCCTTATGCACACATTTCAACATGTATTTAGTTCAGGTTGACCTCCTGAAGCCTAAATGAGCATTAATTTGACTACACAACTCATTCCTATGAAGGAACATTCAAAGTAAAAAAACGGGCTCAACTCGGACTGAAAGTGCATTTAAAGCAATAAAAACTGAAAATGAGTGTCACGCCTAAACCAAAGGACTTATGCACACATTTCAACATGTATTTAGTTCAGGTTGACCTCCTGAAGCCTAAATGAGTATAATTTGACTACACAACTCATTCCTATGAAGGTACATTAAAAGTCACAAAACGTGCTCAACTAGGCCTGAAAGTGCATTTAAAGCAATAAAAACTCAAAATGAGTGTCACGCCTAAACCAAAGGACTTATGCACACATTTCAACATGTATTTAGTTCAGGTTGACATTCTGAAGCCTAAATGAGCATTAATTTGATCACAGAACTCATTCCTATGAAGATACATTCAAACTCAGAAACGTGCTCTACTCGGCCTGAAAATGCATTTAAAGCAATAAAAACTCAAAATGAGTGTCACGCCTAAACCAAAGGACTTATGCACACATTTCAACATGTATTTAGTTCAGGTTGACCTCCTGAAGCCTAAATGAGTATTAATTTGACTACACAACTCATTCCTATGAAGATACATTCAAAGTAAAAAAACGTGCTCTACTCGGCCTGAAAATGCATTTAAAGCAATAAAAACTCAAATTGAGTGTCACGCCTAAACCAAAGGACTTATACACACATTTCAGCATGTATTTAGTTCAGGTTGACATTCTGAAGCCTAAATGAGCATTATTTTGTCTATACAACTCATTCCTATGAAGGTACATTAAAAGTCACAAAACGTGCTCAACTAGGCCTGAAAGTGCATTTAAAGCAATAAAAACTCAAAATGAGTGTCACGCCTAAACCAAAGGACTTATGCACACATTTCAACATGTATTTAGTTCAGGTTGACATCCTGAAGCCTAAATCACCATTAATTTGACTACACAACTTATTCCTATGAAGATACATTCAAAGTAAAAAAACGGGCTCAACTCGGACTGAAAGTGCATTTAAAGCAATAAAAACTGAAAATGAGTGTCACGCCTAAACCAAAGGACTTATGCACACATTTCAACATGTATTTAGTTCAGGTTGACGTCCTGAAGCCTAAATGAGCATTAATTTGACTACACAACTTATTCCTATGAAGATACATTCAAAGTAAAAAAACGTGCTCTACTCGGCCTGAAAATGCATTTAAAGCAATAAAAACTCAAAATGAGTGTCGCGCCTAAACCAAAGGCCTTACGCACACATTTCAACATGTATTTAGTTCAGGTTGACCTCCTGAAGCCTAAATGAGCATTAATTTGACTACACAACTCATTCCTATGAAGGAACTTTCAAAGTAAAAAAACGGGCTCAACTCGGACTGAAAGTGCATTTAAAGCAATAAAAACTGAAAATGAGTGTCACGCCTAAACCAAAGGACTTATGCACACATTTCAACATGTATTTAGTTCAGGTTGACCTCCTGAAGCCTAAATCACCATTAATTTGACTACACAACTTAATCCTATGAAGATACATTCAAAGTCACAAAACGTGCTCAACTAGGCCTGAAAGTGCATTTAAAGCAATAAAAACTCAAAATGAGTGTCACGCCTAAACCAAAGGACTTATGCACACATTTCAACATGTATTTAGTTCAGGTTGACCTCCTGAAGCCTAAATCACCATTAATTTGACTACACAACTTAATCCTATGAAGATACATTCAAAGTCACACAACGTGCTCAACTAGGCCTGAAAGTGCATTTAAAGCAATAAAAACTCAAAATGAGTGTCACGCCTAAACCAAAGGACTTATGCACACATTTCAACATGTATTTAGTTCAGGTTGACCTCCTGAAGCCTAAATCACCATTAATTTGACTACACAACTTAATCCTATGAAGATACATTCAAAGTAAAAAAACGGGCTCAACTCGGACTGAAAGTGCATTTAAAGCAATAAAAACTCAAAATGAGTGTCACGCCTAAACCAAAGGCCTTATGCACACATTTCAACATGTATTTAGTTCAGGTTGACCTCCTGAAGCCTAAATGAGCATTAATTTGACTACACAACTCATTCCTATGAAGGAACATTCAAAGTAAAAAAACGGGCTCAACTCGGACTGAAAGTGCATTTAAAGCAATAAAAACTGAAAATGAGTGTCACGCCTAAACCAAAGGACTTATGCACACATTTCAACATGTATTTAGTTCAGGTTGACCTCCTGAAGCCTAAATGAGTATAATTTGACTACACAACTCATTCCTATGAAGGTACATTAAAAGTCACAAAACGTGCTCAACTAGGCCTGAAAGTGCATTTAAAGCAATAAAAACTCAAAATGAGTGTCACGCCTAAACCAAAGGACTTATGCACACATTTCAACATGTATTTAGTTCAGGTTGACATTCTGAAGCCTAAATGAGCATTAATTTGATCACAGAACTCATTCCTATGAAGATACATTCAAACTCAGAAACGTGCTCTACTCGGCCTGAAAATGCATTTAAAGCAATAAAAACTCAAAATGAGTGTCACGCCTAAACCAAAGGACTTATGCACACATTTCAACATGTATTTAGTTCAGGTTGACCTCCTGAAGCCTAAATGAGTATTAATTTGACTACACAACTCATTCCTATGAAGATACATTCAAAGTAAAAAAACGTGCTCTACTCGGCCTGAAAATGCATTTAAAGCAATAAAAACTCAAATTGAGTGTCACGCCTAAACCAAAGGACTTATACACACATTTCAGCATGTATTTAGTTCAGGTTGACATTCTGAAGCCTAAATGAGCATTATTTTGTCTATACAACTCATTCCTATGAAGGTACATTCAAAGTCACAAAACGTGCTCAACTAGGCCTGAAAGTGCATTTAAAGCAATAAAATCTCAAAATCAGTTTCACGCCTAAATCAAAGGACTTATGCACACATTTCAACATGTATTTAGTTTAGGTTGACCTCCTGAAGCCTAAATGAGCATTAATTTGATCACACAACTCATTCCCATGAAGATACATTCAAAGTCAGTAAGTGCCCTGCTCTGTCTGAAAATGCATTTAAAGCAATAAAAACTAAAATTGAGTGTCACGCCTAAACCAAAGGACTTATGCACACATTTCAACATGTATTTAGTTCAGGTTGACCTCCTGAAGCCTAAATGAGCATTAATTTGACTACACAACTCATTCCTATGAAGATACATTCAAAGTAAAAAAACGTGCTCTACTCGGCCTGAAAATGCATTTAAAGCAATAAAAACTCAAATTGAGTGTCACTGCTAAACCAAAGGACTTATACACACATTTCAACATGTATTTAGTTCAGGTTGACATTCTGAAGCCTAAATGAGCATTATTTTGTCTATACAACTCATTCCTATGAAGGTACATTCAAAGTCACAAAACGTGCTCAACTAGGCCTGAAAGTGCATTTAAAGCAATAAAATCTCAAAATGAGTTTCACGCCTAAATCAAAGGACTTATGCACACATTTCAACATGTATTTAGTTTAGGTTGACCTCCTGAAGCCTAAATGAGCATTAATTTGATCACACAACTCATTCCCATGAAGATACATTCAAAGTCAGTAAGTGCCCTGCTCTGTCTGAAAATGCATTTGAATCAATAAAAACTAAAATTGAGTGTCATGCCTAAACCAAAGGACGTCTGCACACATTTCAACGTCTAAAGTGTTGTTTCCGATGCCTGCTAGTGTATGTGTGCGTGCGTGTGTGAGAGTGTGTAAGTGTGTGCGTGTGTTTGTGTGTGTTTGTGTGGGTGCGTGCGTGTGTGTGTTGTGCGCACCCCCCCCCCCCAAAAAATAGTACTGTATTCGGATAAAAATGACGAATTACTCAGAGGTTTTAACTTTTGCTTGCACTTGATTTGTTCTGACACCGACGACGTCCACCAATGACAGCCCGAGTGGATCTAGCCCACGTGGTGTGAGAGCAGGGGGAGGTGAAAAGATGCAAAGCCTAGGTGATTGGCTGTGCATCTTTCAGTCTTCCACGTGGGTTAGTCTTTGATCTTCAATCAGTGTCCAAATGTTGTTTACATGCGTAGCGTGTGCGGATGTGTGTGCCTCTCATGAGTTTGTGTGTGTGTTTGCGCGCGCGTGATCGTGTGCCCATACATGTGTGAGTGTTTCTTTGTTCTAAATCATCGTTGGTGTGTTGTTTACGATACGTGCTCGTCTGTGCGTACGTTTGTGTGAGTGTGTGTGCGTGCGTTTGTGTGTGTGCTTGCTGCGTGCTGGCGCGCTCGGAAGCGTGTGTGTCACAGAGAAAGTGAGGGAGCGGGATCGCTGGCCTGTATGTACTCTATGTGAAACACCAGGACATTTGTAATTTCGTCCCTTTCACATTTTTTGGCTTTTTAAAAAATAAAACTTATTTTCATCAATGGTTCATAATGAGTGTCACGCCTAGACCAAATGACTTATGCACACATTTCAACATTTATTTAGTTCAGGTTGACCTCCTGAAGCCTAAATGAGCATTAATTTGACTACACAACTTAATCCTATGAAGATACATTCAAAGTCACAAAACGTGCTCAACTAGGCCTGAAAGTGCATTTAAAGCAATAAAAACTCAAAATGAGTGTCACGCATAAACCAAAGGACTTATGCACACATTTCAACATGTATTTAGTTCAGGTTGACCTCCTGAAGCCTAAATCACCATTAATTTGACTACACAACTTATTCCTATGAAGATACATTCAAAGTAAAAAAACGGGCTCAACTCGGACTGAAAGTGCATTTAAAGCAATAAAAACTGAAAATGAGTGTCACGCCTAAACCAAAGGACTTATGCACACATTTCAACATGTATTTAGTTCAGGTTGACGTCCTGAAGCCTAAATGAGCATTAATTTGACTACACAACTTATTCCTATGAAGATACATTCAAAGTAAAAAAACGTGCTCTACTCGGCCTGAAAATGCATTTAAAGCAATAAAAACTCAAAAAGAGTGTCGCGCCTAAACCAAAGGCCTTACGCACACATTTCAACATGTATTTAGTTCAGGTTGACCTCCTGAAGCCTAAATGAGCATTAATTTGACTACACAACTCATTCCTATGAAGGAACATTCAAAGTAAAAAAACGGGCTCAACTCGGACTGAAAGTGCATTTAAAGCAATAAAAACTGAAAATGAGTGTCACGCCTAAACCAAAGGACTTATGCACACATTTCAACATGTATTTAGTTCAGGTTGACCTCCTGAAGCCTAAATCACCATTAATTTGACTACACAACTTAATCCTATGAAGATACATTCAAAGTCACACAACGTGCTCAACTAGGCCTGAAAGTGCATTTAAAGCAATAAAAACTCAAAATGAGTGTCACGCCTAAACCAAAGGACTTATGCGCACATTTCAACATGTATTTAGTTCAGGTTGACCTCCTGAAGCCTAAATCACCATTAATTTGACTACACAACTTAATCCTATGAAGATACATTCAAAGTAAAAAAACGGGCTCAACTCGGACTGAAAGTGCATTTAAAGCAATAAAAACTGAAAATGAGTGTCACGCCTAAACCAAAGGACTTATGCACACATTTCAACATGTATTTAGTTCAGGTTGACGTCCTGAAGCCTAAATGAGCATTAATTTGACTACACAACTTATTCCTATGAAGATACATTCAAAGTAAAAAAAACGTGCTCTACTCGGCCTGAAAATGCATTTAAAGCAATAAAAACTCAAAATGAGTGTCACGCCTAAACCAAAGGCCTTATGCACACATTTCAACATGTATTTAGTTCAGGTTGACCTCCTGAAGCCTAAATGAGCATTAATTTGACTACACAACTCATTCCTATGAAGGAACATTCAAAGTAAAAAAACGGGCTCAACTCGGACTGAAAGTGCATTTAAAGCAATAAAAACTGAAAATGAGTGTCACGCCTAAACCAAAGGACTTATGCACACATTTCAACATGTATTTAGTTCAGGTTGACCTCCTGAAGCCTAAATGAGTATAATTTGACTACACAACTCATTCCTATGAAGGTACATTAAAAGTCACAAAACGTGCTCAACTAGGCCTGAAAGTGCATTTAAAGCAATAAAAACTCAAAATGAGTGTCACGCCTAAACCAAAGGACTTATGCACACATTTCAACATGTATTTAGTTCAGGTTGACATTCTGAAGCCTAAATGAGCATTAATTTGATCACAGAACTCATTCCTATGAAGATACATTCAAACTCAGAAACGTGCTCTACTCGGCCTGAAAATGCATTTAAAGCAATAAAAACTCAAAATGAGTGTCACGCCTAAACCAAAGGACTTATGCACACATTTCAACATGTATTTAGTTCAGGTTGACCTCCTGAAGCCTAAATGAGTATTAATTTGACTACACAACTCATTCCTATGAAGATACATTCAAAGTAAAAAAACGTGCTCTACTCGGCCTGAAAATGCATTTAAAGCAATAAAAACTCAAATTGAGTGTCACGCCTAAACCAAAGGACTTATACACACATTTCAGCATGTATTTAGTTCAGGTTGACATTCTGAAGCCTAAATGAGCATTATTTTGTCTATACAACTCATTCCTATGAAGGTACATTAAAAGTCACAAAACGTGCTCAACTAGGCCTGAAAGTGCATTTAAAGCAATAAAAACTCAAAATGAGTGTCACGCCTAAACCAAAGGACTTATGCACACATTTCAACATGTATTTAGTTCAGGTTGACATCCTGAAGCCTAAATCACCATTAATTTGACTACACAACTTATTCCTATGAAGATACATTCAAAGTAAAAAAACGGGCTCAACTCGGACTGAAAGTGCATTTAAAGCAATAAAAACTGAAAATGAGTGTCACGCCTAAACCAAAGGACTTATGCACACATTTCAACATGTATTTAGTTCAGGTTGACGTCCTGAAGCCTAAATGAGCATTAATTTGACTACACTACTCATTCCTATGAAGATACATTCAAAGTAAAAAAACGTGCTCTACTCGGCCTGAAAATGCATTTAAAGCAATAAAAACTCAAAATGAGTGTCGCGCCTAAACCAAAGGCCTTACGCACACATTTCAACATGTATTTAGTTCAGGTTGACCTCCTGAAGCCTAAATGAGCATTAATTTGACTACACAACTCATTCCTATGAAGGAACATTCAAAGTAAAAAAACGGGCTCAACTCGGACTGAAAGTGCATTTAAAGCAATAAAAACTGAAAATGAGTGTCACGCCTAAACCAAAGGACTTATGCACACATTTCAACATGTATTTAGTTCAGGTTGACCTCCTGAAGCCTAAATCACCATTAATTTGACTACACAACTTAATCCTATGAAGATACATTCAAAGTCACACAACGTGCTCAACTAGGCCTGAAAGTGCATTTAAAGCAATAAAAACTCAAAATGAGTGTCACGCCTAAACCAAAGGACTTATGCACACATTTCAACATGTATTTAGTTCAGGTTGACCTCCTGAAGCCTAAATCACCATTAATTTGACTACACAACTTAATCCTATGAAGATACATTCAAAGTAAAAAAACGGGCTCAACTCGGACTGAAAGTGCATTTAAAGCAATAAAAACTGAAAATGAGTGTCACGCCTAAACCAAAGGACTTATGCACACATTTCAACATGTATTTAGTTCAGGTTGACGTCCTGAAGCCTAAATGAGCATTAATTTGACTACACAACTTATTCCTATGAAGATACATTCAAAGTAAAAAAAACGTGCTCTACTCGGCCTGAAAATGCATTTAAAGCAATAAAAACTCAAAATGAGTGTCACGCCTAAACCAAAGGCCTTATGCACACATTTCAACATGTATTTAGTTCAGGTTGACCTCCTGAAGCCTAAATGAGCATTAATTTGACTACACAACTCATTCCTATGAAGGAACATTCAAAGTAAAAAAACGGGCTCAACTCGGACTGAAAGTGCATTTAAAGCAATAAAAACTGAAAATGAGTGTCACGCCTAAACCAAAGGACTTATGCACACATTTCAACATGTATTTAGTTCAGGTTGACCTCCTGAAGCCTAAATGAGTATAATTTGACTACACAACTCATTCCTATGAAGGTACATTAAAAGTCACAAAACGTGCTCAACTAGGCCTGAAAGTGCATTTAAAGCAATAAAAACTCAAAATGAGTGTCACGCCTAAACCAAAGGACTTATGCACACATTTCAACATGTATTTAGTTCAGGTTGACATTCTGAAGCCTAAATGAGCATTAATTTGATCACAGAACTCATTCCTATGAAGATACATTCAAACTCAGAAACGTGCTCTACTCGGCCTGAAAATGCATTTAAAGCAATAAAAACTCAAAATGAGTGTCACGCCTAAACCAAAGGACTTATGCACACATTTCAACATGTATTTAGTTCAGGTTGACCTCCTGAAGCCTAAATGAGTATTAATTTGACTACACAACTCATTCCTATGAAGATACATTCAAAGTAAAAAAACGTGCTCTACTCGGCCTGAAAATGCATTTAAAGCAATAAAAACTCAAATTGAGTGTCACGCCTAAACCAAAGGACTTATACACACATTTCAGCATGTATTTAGTTCAGGTTGACATTCTGAAGCCTAAATGAGCATTATTTTGTCTATACAACTCATTCCTATGAAGGTACATTAAAAGTCACAAAACGTGCTCAACTAGGCCTGAAAGTGCATTTAAAGCAATAAAAACTCAAAATGAGTGTCACGCCTAAACCAAAGGACTTATGCACACATTTCAACATGTATTTAGTTCAGGTTGACATCCTGAAGCCTAAATCACCATTAATTTGACTACACAACTTATTCCTATGAAGATACATTCAAAGTAAAAAAACGGGCTCAACTCGGACTGAAAGTGCATTTAAAGCAATAAAAACTGAAAATGAGTGTCACGCCTAAACCAAAGGACTTATGCACACATTTCAACATGTATTTAGTTCAGGTTGACGTCCTGAAGCCTAAATGAGCATTAATTTGACTACACAACTTATTCCTATGAAGATACATTCAAAGTAAAAAAACGTGCTCTACTCGGCCTGAAAATGCATTTAAAGCAATAAAAACTCAAAATGAGTGTCGCGCCTAAACCAAAGGCCTTACGCACACATTTCAACATGTATTTAGTTCAGGTTGACCTCCTGAAGCCTAAATGAGCATTAATTTGACTACACAACTCATTCCTATGAAGGAACTTTCAAAGTAAAAAAACGGGCTCAACTCGGACTGAAAGTGCATTTAAAGCAATAAAAACTGAAAATGAGTGTCACGCCTAAACCAAAGGACTTATGCACACATTTCAACATGTATTTAGTTCAGGTTGACCTCCTGAAGCCTAAATCACCATTAATTTGACTACACAACTTAATCCTATGAAGATACATTCAAAGTCACAAAACGTGCTCAACTAGGCCTGAAAGTGCATTTAAAGCAATAAAAACTCAAAATGAGTGTCACGCCTAAACCAAAGGACTTATGCACACATTTCAACATGTATTTAGTTCAGGTTGACCTCCTGAAGCCTAAATCACCATTAATTTGACTACACAACTTAATCCTATGAAGATACATTCAAAGTAAAAAAACGGGCTCAACTCGGACTAAAAGTGCATTTAAAGCAATAAAAACTGAAAATGAGTGTCACGCCTAAACCAAAGGACTTATGCACACATTTCAACATGTATTTAGTTCAGGTTGACGTCCTGAAGCCTAAATGAGCATTAATTTGACTACACAACTTATTCCTATGAAGATACATTCAAAGTAAAAAAAACGTGCTCTACTCGGCCTGAAAATGCATTTAAAGCAATAAAAACTCAAAATGAGTGTCACGCCTAAACCAAAGGCCTTATGCACACATTTCAACATGTATTTAGTTCAGGTTGACCTCCTGAAGCCTAAATGAGCATTAATTTGACTACACAACTCATTCCTATGAAGGAACATTCAAAGTAAAAAAACGGGCTCAACTCGGACTGAAAGTGCATTTAAAGCAATAAAAACTGAAAATGAGTGTCACGCCTAAACCAAAGGACTTATGCACACATTTCAACATGTATTTAGTTCAGGTTGACCTCCTGAAGCCTAAATGAGTATAATTTGACTACACAACTCATTCCTATGAAGGTACATTAAAAGTCACAAAACGTGCTCAACTAGGCCTGAAAGTGCATTTAAAGCAATAAAAACTCAAAATGAGTGTCACGCCTAAACCAAAGGACTTATGCACACATTTCAACATGTATTTAGTTCAGGTTGACATTCTGAAGCCTAAATGAGCATTAATTTGATCACAGAACTCATTCCTATGAAGATACATTCAAACTCAGAAACGTGCTCTACTCGGCCTGAAAATGCATTTAAAGCAATAAAAACTCAAAATGAGTGTCACGCCTAAACCAAAGGACTTATGCACACATTTCAACATGTATTTAGTTCAGGTTGACCTCCTGAAGCCTAAATGAGTATTAATTTGACTACACAACTCATTCCTATGAAGATACATTCAAAGTAAAAAAACGTGCTCTACTCGGCCTGAAAATGCATTTAAAGCAATAAAAACTCAAATTGAGTGTCACGCCTAAACCAAAGGACTTATACACACATTTCAGCATGTATTTAGTTCAGGTTGACATTCTGAAGCCTAAATGAGCATTATTTTGTCTATACAACTCATTCCTATGAAGGTACATTCAAAGTCACAAAACGTGCTCAACTAGGCCTGAAAGTGCATTTAAAGCAATAAAATCTCAAAATCAGTTTCACGCCTAAATCAAAGGACTTATGCACACATTTCAACATGTATTTAGTTTAGGTTGACCTCCTGAAGCCTAAATGAGCATTAATTTGATCACACAACTCATTCCCATGAAGATACATTCAAAGTCAGTAAGTGCCCTGCTCTGTCTGAAAATGCATTTAAAGCAATAAAAACTAAAATTGAGTGTCACGCCTAAACCAAAGGACTTATGCACACATTTCAACATGTATTTAGTTCAGGTTGACCTCCTGAAGCCTAAATGAGCATTAATTTGACTACACAACTCATTCCTATGAAGATACATTCAAAGTAAAAAAACGTGCTCTACTCGGCCTGAAAATGCATTTAAAGCAATAAAAACTCAAATTGAGTGTCACTGCTAAACCAAAGGACTTATACACACATTTCAACATGTATTTAGTTCAGGTTGACATTCTGAAGCCTAAATGAGCATTATTTTGTCTATACAACTCATTCCTATGAAGGTACATTCAAAGTCACAAAACGTGCTCAACTAGGCCTGAAAGTGCATTTAAAGCAATAAAATCTCAAAATGAGTTTCACGCCTAAATCAAAGGACTTATGCACACATTTCAACATGTATTTAGTTTAGGTTGACCTCCTGAAGCCTAAATGAGCATTAATTTGATCACACAACTCATTCCCATGAAGATACATTCAAAGTCAGTAAGTGCCCTGCTCTGTCTGAAAATGCATTTGAATCAATAAAAACTAAAATTGAGTGTCATGCCTAAACCAAAGGACGTCTGCACACATTTCAACGTCTAAAGTGTTGTTTCCGATGCCTGCTAGTGTATGTGTGCGTGCGTGTGTGAGAGTGTGTAAGTGTGTGCGTGTGTTTGTGTGTGTTTGTGTGGGTGCGTGCGTGTGTGTGTTGTGCGCACCCCCCCCCCCAAAAAATAGTACTGTATTCGGATAAAAATGACGAATTACTCAGAGGTTTTAACTTTTGCTTGCACTTGATTTGTTCTGACACCGACGACGTCCACCAATGACAGCCCGAGTGGATCTAGCCCACGTGGTGTGAGAGCAGGGGGAGGTGAAAAGATGCAAAGCCTAGGTGATTGGCTGTGCATCTTTCAGTCTTCCACGTGGGTTAGTCTTTGATCTTCAATCAGTGTCCAAATGTTGTTTACATGCGTAGCGTGTGCGGATGTGTGTGCCTCTCATGAGTTTGTGTGTGTGTTTGCGCGCGCGTGATCGTGTGCCCATACATGTGTGAGTGTTTCTTTGTTCTAAATCATCGTTGGTGTGTTGTTTACGATACGTGCTCGTCTGTGCGTACGTTTGTGTGAGTGTGTGTGCGTGCGTTTGTGTGTGTGCTTGCTGCGTGCTGGCGCGCTCGGAAGCGTGTGTGTCACAGAGAAAGTGAGGGAGCGGGATCGCTGGCCTGTATGTACTCTATGTGAAACACCAGGACATTTGTAATTTCGTCCCTTTCACATTTTTTGGCTTTTTAAAAAATAAAACTTATTTTCATCAATGGTTCATAATGAGTGTCACGCCTAGACCAAATGACTTATGCACACATTTCAACATTTATTTAGTTCAGGTTGACCTCCTGAAGCCTAAATGAGCATTAATTTGACTACACAACTTAATCCTATGAAGATACATTCAAAGTCACAAAACGTGCTCAACTAGGCCTGAAAGTGCATTTAAAGCAATAAAAACTCAAAATGAGTGTCACGCATAAACCAAAGGACTTATGCACACATTTCAACATGTATTTAGTTTAGGTTGACCTCCTGAAGCCTAAATCACCATTAATTTGACTACACAACTTATTCCTATGAAGATACATTCAAAGTAAAAAAACGGGCTCAACTCGGACTGAAAGTGCATTTAAAGCAATAAAAACTGAAAATGAGTGTCACGCCTAAACCAAAGGACTTATGCACACATTTCAACATGTATTTAGTTCAGGTTGACGTCCTGAAGCCCAAATGAGCATTAATTTGACTACACAACTTATTCCTATGAAGATACATTCAAAGTAAAAAAACGTGCTCTACTCGGCCTGAAAATGCATTTAAAGCAATAAAAACTCAAAATGAGTGTCGCGCCTAAACCAAAGGCCTTATGCACACATTTCAACATGTATTTAGTTCAGGTTGACCTCCTGAAGCCTAAATCATCATTAATTTGACTACACAACTCATTCCTATGAAGGAACATTCAAAGTAAAAAAACGGGCTCAACTCGGACTGAAAGTGCATTTAAAGCAATAAAAACTGAAAATGAGTGTCACGCCTAAACCAAAGGATTTATGCACACATTTCAACATGTATTTAGTTCAGGTTGACCTCCTGAAGCCTAAATGAGCATTAATTTGACTACACAACTCATTCCTATGAAGGTACATTCAAAGTCACAAAACGTGCTCAACTAGGCCTGAAAGTGCATTTAAAGCAATAAAAACTCAAAATGAGTGTCACGCCTAAACCAAAGGACTTATGCACACATTTCAACATGTATTTAGTTCAGGTTGACATGCTGAAGCCTAAATGAGCATTAATTTGACTACACAACTTATTCCTATGAAGATACATTCAAAGTAAAAAAACGGCTCAACTCGGACTGAAAGTGCATTTAAAGCAATAAAAACTGAAAATGAGTGTCACGCCTAAACCAAAGGTCTTATGCACACATTTCAACATGTATTTAGTTCAGGTTGACCTCCTGAAGCCTAAATGAGTATAATTTGACTACACAACTCATTCCTATGAAGGTACATTCAAAGTCACAAAACGTGCTCAACTAGGCCTGAAAGTGCATTTAAAGCAATAAAAACTCAAAATGAGTGTCACGCCTAAACCAAAGGACTTATGCACACATTTCAACATGTATTTAGTTCAGGTTGACCTCCAGAAGCCTAAATCACCATTAATTTGATCACACAACTCATTCCTATGAAGATACATTCAAACTCAGAATCGTGCTCTACTCGGCCTGAAAATGCATTTAAAGCAATAAAAACTCAAAATGAGTGTCACGCCTAAACCAAAGGACTTATGCACACATTTCAACATGTATTTAGTTCAGGTTGACATTCTGAAGCCTAAATGAGCATTAATTTGACTACACAACTTATTCCTATGAAGATACATTCAAAGTAAAAAAACGGACTCAACTCGGACTGAAAGTGCATTTAAAGCAATAAAAACTCAAAATGAGTGTCACGTCTAAACCAAAGGACTTATGCACACATTTCAACATGTATTTAGTTCAGGTTGAACTCCTGAAGCCTAAATGAGCATTTATTTGACTACACAACTCATTCCTATGAAGGTACATTCAAAGTCACAAAACGTGCTCAACTGGGCCTGAAAGTGCATTTAAAGCAATAAAAACTCAAAATGAGTGTCACACCTAAACCAAAGGATTTATGCACACATTTCAACATGTATTTTGTTCAGGTTGACCTCCTGAAGCCTAAATGAGCATTAATTTGACTACACATCCCATTCCTTTGAAGATACATTCAAAGTCACAAAACGTGCTCAACTAGGCCTGAAAGTGCATTTAAAGCAATAAAAACTCAAATTCAGTGTCACGCCTAAACCAAAGGACTTATGCACACATTTCAACATGTATTTAGTTCAGGTTGACCTCCTGAAGCCTAAATCACCATTAATTTGATCACACAACTCATTCCTATGAAGACACATTCAAACTCAGAAACGTGCTCTACTCGGCCTGAAAATGCATTTAAAGCAATAAAAACTCAAAATGAGTGTTACACCTAAACCAAAGGACTTATGCACACATTTCAACGTGTATTTAGTTCAGGTTGACCTCCTGAAGCCTAAATGAGCATTTATTTGACTACACAACTCATTCCTATGAAGGTACATTCAAAGTCACAAAACGTGCTCAACTAGGCCTGAAAGTGCATTTAAAGCAATAAAAACTCAAAAGGAGTGTCACGCCTAAACCAAAGGACTTATGCACACATTTCAACATGTATTTAGTTCAGGTTGACCTCCTGAAGCTTAAATCACCATTAATTTGACTACACAACTTATTCCTATGAAGATACATTCAGAGTAAAAAAACGGGCTCAACTCGGACTGAAAGTGCATTTAAAGCAATAAAAACTGAAAATGAGTGTCACGCCTAAACCAAAGGACTTATGCACACATTTCAACATGTATTTAGTTCAGGTTGACCTCCTGAAGCCTAAATCACCATTAATTTGACTACACAACTTATTCCTATGAAGATACATTCAGAGTAAAAAAACGGGCTCAACTCGGACTGAAAGTGCATTTAAAGCAATAAAAACTGAAAATGAGTGTCACGCCTAAACCAAAGGACTTATGCACACATTTCAACATGTATTTAGTTCAGGTTGACATCCTGAAGCCTAAATCACCATTAATTTGACTACACAACTTATTCCTATGAAGATACATTCAAAGTAAAAAAACGGGCTCAACTCGGACTGAAAGTGCATTTAAAGCAATAAAAACTGAAAATGAGTGTCACGCCTAAACCAAAGGACTTATGCACACATTTCAACATGTATTTAGTTCAGGTTGACGTCCTGAAGCCTAAATGAGCATTAATTTGACTACACAACTTATTCCTATGAAGATACATTCAAAGTAAAAAAACGTGCTCTACTCGGCCTGAAAATGCATTTAAAGCAATAAAAACTCAAAATGAGCGTCGCGCCTAAACCAAAGGCCTTACGCACACATTTCAACATGTATTTAGTTCAGGTTGACCTCCTGAAGCCTAAATGAGTATAATTTGACTACACAACTCATTCCTATGAAGGTACATTCAAAGTCACAAAACGTGCTCAACTAGGCCTGAAAGTGCATTTAAAGCAATAAAAACTCAAAATGAGTGTCACGCCTAAACCAAAGGACTTATGCACACATTTCAACATGTATTTAGTTCAGGTTGACGTCCTGAAGCCTAAATGAGCATTAATTTGACTACACAACTTATTCCTATGAAGATACATTCAAAGTAAAAAAACGGACTCAACTCGGACTGAAAGTGCATTTAAAGCAATAAAAACTCAAAATGAGTGTTGCGCCTAAACCAAAGGCCTTATGCACACATTTCAACATGTATTTAGTTCAGGTTGACCTCCTGAAGCCTAAATGAGTATAATTTGACTACACAACTCATTCCTATGAAGGTACATTCAAAGTCACAAAACGTGCTCAACTAGGCCTGAAAGTGCATTTAAAGCAATAAAAACTCAAAATGAGTGTCACGCCTAAACCAAAGGACTTATGCACACATTTCAACATGTATTTAGTTCAGGTTGACCTCCAGAAGCCTAAATCACCATTAATTTGATCACACAACTCATTCCTATGAAGATACATTCAAACTCAGAATCGTGCTCTACTCGGCCTGAAAATGCATTTAAAGCAATAAAAACTCAAAATGAGTGTCACGCCTAAACCAAAGGACTTATGCACACATTTCAACATGTATTTAGTTCAGGTTGACATTCTGAAGCCTAAATGAGCATTAATTTGACTACACAACTTATTCCTATGAAGATACATTCAAAGTAAAAAAACGGACTCAACTCGGACTGAAAGTGCATTTAAAGCAATAAAAACTCAAAATGAGTGTCACGCCTAAACCAAAGGACTTATGCACACATTTCAACATGTATTTAGTTCAGGTTGAACTCCTGAAGCCTAAATGAGCATTTATTTGACTACACAACTCATTCCTATGAAGGTACATTCAAAGTCACAAAACGTGCTCAACTGGGCCTGAAAGTGCATTTAAAGCAATAAAAACTCAAAATGAGTGTCACACCTAAACCAAAGGATTTATGCACACATTTCAACATGTATTTTGTTCAGGTTGACCTCCTGAAGCCTAAATGAGCATTAATTTGACTACACATCCCATTCCTTTGAAGATACATTCAAAGTCACAAAACGTGCTCAACTAGGCCTGAAAGTGCATTTAAAGCAATAAAAACTCAAATTCAGTGTCACGCCTAAACCAAAGGACTTATGCACACATTTCAACATGTATTTAGTTCAGGTTGACCTCCTGAAGCCTAAATCACCATTAATTTGATCACACAACTCATTCCTATGAAGACACATTCAAACTCAGAAACGTGCTCTACTCGGCCTGAAAATGCATTTAAAGCAATAAAAACTCAAAATGAGTGTTACACCTAAACCAAAGGACTTATGCACACATTTCAACATGTATTTAGTTCAGGTTGACCTCCTGAAGCCTAAATGAGCATTTATTTGACTACACAACTCATTCCTATGAAGGTACATTCAAAGTCACAAAACGTGCTCAACTAGGCCTGAAAGTGCATTTAAAGCAATAAAAACTCAAAAGGAGTGTCACGCCTAAACCAAAGGACTTATGCACACATTTCAACATGTATTTAGTTCAGGTTGACCTCCTGAAGCTTAAATCACCATTAATTTGACTACACAACTTATTCCTATGAAGATACATTCAGAGTAAAAAAACGGGCTCAACTCGGACTGAAAGTGCATTTAAAGCAATAAAAACTGAAAATGAGTGTCACGCCTAAACCAAAGGACTTATGCACACATTTCAACATGTATTTAGTTCAGGTTGACCTCCTGAAGCCTAAATCACCATTAATTTGACTACACAACTTATTCCTATGAAGATACATTCAGAGTAAAAAAACGGGCTCAACTCGGACTGAAAGTGCATTTAAAGCAATAAAAACTGAAAATGAGTGTCACGCCTAAACCAAAGGACTTATGCACACATTTCAACATGTATTTAGTTCAGGTTGACATCCTGAAGCCTAAATCACCATTAATTTGACTACACAACTTATTCCTATGAAGATACATTCAAAGTAAAAAAACGGGCTCAACTCGGACTGAAAGTGCATTTAAAGCAATAAAAACTGAAAATGAGTGTCACGCCTAAACCAAAGGACTTATGCACACATTTCAACATGTATTTAGTTCAGGTTGACCTCCTGAAGCCTAAATCACCATTAATTTGACTACACAACTTATTCCTATGAAGATACATTCAGAGTAAAAAAACGGGCTCAACTCGGACTGAAAGTGCATTTAAAGCAATAAAAACTGAAAATGAGTGTCACGCCTAAACCAAAGGACTTATGCACACATTTCAACATGTATTTAGTTCAGGTTGACCTCCTGAAGCCTAAATCACCATTAATTTGATCACACAACTCATTCCTATGAAGACACATTCAAACTCAGAAACGTGCTCTACTCGGCCTGAAAATGCATTTAAAGCAATAAAAACTCAAAATGAGTGTTACACCTAAACCAAAGGACTTATGCACACATTTCAACATGTATTTAGTTCAGGTTGACCTCCTGAAGCCTAAATGAGCATTTATTTGACTACACAACTCATTCCTATGAAGGTACATTCAAAGTCACAAAACGTGCTCAACTAGGCCTGAAAGTGCATTTAAAGCAATAAAAACTCAAAAGGAGTGTCACGCCTAAACCAAAGGACTTATGCACACATTTCAACATGTATTTAGTTCAGGTTGACCTCCTGAAGCTTAAATCACCATTAATTTGACTACACAACTTATTCCTATGAAGATACATTCAGAGTAAAAAAACGGGCTCAACTCGGACTGAAAGTGCATTTAAAGCAATAAAAACTGAAAATGAGTGTCACGCCTAAACCAAAGGACTTATGCACACATTTCAACATGTATTTAGTTCAGGTTGACCTCCTGAAGCCTAAATCACCATTAATTTGACTACACAACTTATTCCTATGAAGATACATTCAGAGTAAAAAAACGGGCTCAACTCGGACTGAAAGTGCATTTAAAGCAATAAAAACTGAAAATGAGTGTCACGCCTAAACCAAAGGACTTATGCACACATTTCAACATGTATTTAGTTCAGGTTGACATCCTGAAGCCTAAATCACCATTAATTTGACTACACAACTTATTCCTATGAAGATACATTCAAAGTAAAAAAACGGGCTCAACTCGGACTGAAAGTGCATTTAAAGCAATAAAAACTGAAAATGAGTGTCACGCCTAAACCAAAGGACTTATGCACACATTTCAACATGTATTTAGTTCAGGTTGACGTCCTGAAGCCTAAATGAGCATTAATTTGACTACACAACTTATTCCTATGAAGATACATTCAAAGTAAAAAAACGTGCTCTACTCGGCCTGAAAATGCATTTAAAGCAATAAAAACTCAAAATGAGCGTCGCGCCTAAACCAAAGGCCTTACGCACACATTTCAACATGTATTTAGTTCAGGTTGACCTCCTGAAGCCTAAATGAGTATAATTTGACTACACAACTCATTCCTATGAAGGTACATTCAAAGTCACAAAACGTGCTCAACTAGGCCTGAAAGTGCATTTAAAGCAATAAAAACTCAAAATGAGTGTCACGCCTAAACCAAAGGACTTATGCACACATTTCAACATGTATTTAGTTCAGGTTGACCTCCAGAAGCCTAAATCACCATTAATTTGATCACACAACTCATTCCTATGAAGATACATTCAAACTCAGAATCGTGCTCTACTCGGCCTGAAAATGCATTTAAAGCAATAAAAACTCAAAATGAGTGTCACGCCTAAACCAAAGGACTTATGCACACATTTCAACATGTATTTAGTTCAGGTTGACATTCTGAAGCCTAAATGAGCATTAATTTGACTACACAACTTATTCCTATGAAGATACATTCAAAGTAAAAAAACGGACTCAACTCGGACTGAAAGTGCATTTAAAGCAATAAAAACTCAAAATGAGTGTCACGCCTAAACCAAAGGACTTATGCACACATTTCAACATGTATTTAGTTCAGGTTGAACTCCTGAAGCCTAAATGAGCATTTATTTGACTACACAACTCATTCCTATGAAGGTACATTCAAAGTCACAAAACGTGCTCAACTGGGCCTGAAAGTGCATTTAAAGCAATAAAAACTCAAAATGAGTGTCACACCTAAACCAAAGGATTTATGCACACATTTCAACATGTATTTTGTTCAGGTTGACCTCCTGAAGCCTAAATGAGCATTAATTTGACTACACATCCCATTCCTTTGAAGATACATTCAAAGTCACAAAACGTGCTCAACTAGGCCTGAAAGTGCATTTAAAGCAATAAAAACTCAAATTCAGTGTCACGCCTAAACCAAAGGACTTATGCACACATTTCAACATGTATTTAGTTCAGGTTGACCTCCTGAAGCCTAAATCACCATTAATTTGATCACACAACTCATTCCTATGAAGACACATTCAAACTCAGAAACGTGCTCTACTCGGCCTGAAAATGCATTTAAAGCAATAAAAACTCAAAATGAGTGTTACACCTAAACCAAAGGACTTATGCACACATTTCAACATGTATTTAGTTCAGGTTGACCTCCTGAAGCCTAAATGAGCATTTATTTGACTACACAACTCATTCCTATGAAGGTACATTCAAAGTCACAAAACGTGCTCAACTAGGCCTGAAAGTGCATTTAAAGCAATAAAAACTCAAAAGGAGTGTCACGCCTAAACCAAAGGACTTATGCACACATTTCAACATGTATTTAGTTCAGGTTGACCTCCTGAAGCTTAAATCACCATTAATTTGACTACACAACTTATTCCTATGAAGATACATTCAGAGTAAAAAAACGGGCTCAACTCGGACTGAAAGTGCATTTAAAGCAATAAAAACTGAAAATGAGTGTCACGCCTAAACCAAAGGACTTATGCACACATTTCAACATGTATTTAGTTCAGGTTGACCTCCTGAAGCCTAAATCACCATTAATTTGACTACACAACTTATTCCTATGAATATACATTCAGAGTAAAAAAACGGGCTCAACTCGGACTGAAAGTGCATTTAAAGCAATAAAAACTGAAAATGAGTGTCACGCCTAAACCAAAGGACTTATGCACACATTTCAACATGTATTTAGTTCAGGTTGACATCCTGAAGCCTAAATCACCATTAATTTGACTACACAACTTATTCCTATGAAGATACATTCAAAGTAAAAAAACGGGCTCAACTCGGACTGAAAGTGCATTTAAAGCAATAAAAACTGAAAATGAGTGTCACGCCTAAACCAAAGGACTTATGCACACATTTCAACATGTATTTAGTTCAGGTTGACGTCCTGAAGCCTAAATGAGCATTAATTTGACTACACAACTCATTCCTATGAAGGAACATTCAAAGTAAAAAAACGGGCTCAACTCGGACTGAAAGTGCATTTAAAGCAATAAAAACTGAAAATGAGTGTCACGCCTAAACCAAAGGACTTATGCACACATTTCAACATGTATTTAGTTCAGGTTGACCTCCTGAAGCCTAAATCACCATTAATTTGACTACACAACTTAATCCTATGAAGATACATTCAAAGTCACAAAACGTGCTCAACTAGGCCTGAAAGTGCATTTAAAGCAATAAAAACTCAAAATGAGTGTCACGCCTAAACCAAAGGACTTATGCACACATTTCAACATGTATTTAATTCAGGTTGACCTCTTGAAGCCTAAATCACCATTAATTTGACTACACAACTTATTCCTATGAAGGAACATTCAAAGTAAAAAAACGGGCTCAACTCGGACTGAAAGTGCATTTAAAGCAATAAAAACTCAAAATGAGTGTCGCGCCTAAACCAAAGGCCTTACGCACACATTTCAACATGTATTTAGTTCAGGTTGACCTCCTGAAGCCTAAATGAGCATTAATTTGACTACACAACTCATTCCTATGAAGGTACATTCAAAGTCACAAAACGTGCTCAACTAGGCCTGAAAGTGCATTTAAAGCAATAAAAATTCAAAATCAGTGTCACGCCTAAACCAAAGGACTTATGCACACATTTCAACATGTATTTAGTTCAGGTTGACATTCTGAAGCCTAAATGAGCATTAATTTGACTACACAACTTATTCCTAAGAAGATACATTCAAAGTAAAAAAACGGCTCAACTCGGACTGAAAGTGCATTTAAAGCAATAAAAACTGAAAATGAGTGTCACGCCTAAACCAAAGGACTTATGCACACATTTCAACATGTATTTAGTTCAGGTTGACCTCCTGAAGCCTAAATCACCATTAATTTGACTACACAACTTAATCCTATGAAGATACATTCAAAGTAAAAAAACGGGCTCAACTAGGCCTGAAAGTGCATTTAAAGCAATAAAATCTCAAAATGAGTTTCACGCCTAAATCAAAGGACTTATGCACACATTTCAACATGTATTTAGTTTAGGTTGACCTCCTGAAGCCTAAATGAGCATTAATTTGATCACACAACTCATTCCCATGAAGATACATTCAAAGTCAGTAAGTGCCCTGCTCTGTCTGAAAATGCATTTGAATCAATAAAAACTAAAATTGAGTGTCATGCCTAAACCAAAGGACGTCTGCACACATTTCAACGTCTAAAGTGTTGTTTCCGATGCCTGCTAGTGTATGTGTGCGTGCGTGTGTGAGAGTGTGTAAGTGTGTGCGTGTGTTTGTGTGTGTTTGTGTGGGTGCGTGCGTGTGTGTGTTGTGCGCACCCCCCCCCCCCAAAAAAAAGTACTGTATTCGGATAAAAATGACGAATTACTCAGAGGTTTTAACTTTTGCTTGCACTTGATTTGTTCTGACACCGACGACGTCCACCAATGACAGCCCGAGTGGATCTAGCCCACGTGGTGTGAGAGCAGGGGGAGGTGAAAAGATGCAAAGCCTAGGTGATTGGCTGTGCATCTTTCAGTCTTCCACGTGGGTTAGTCTTTGATCTTCAATCAGTGTCCAAATGTTGTTTACATGCGTAGCGTGTGCGGATGTGTGTGCCTCTCATGAGTTTGTGTGTGTGTTTGCGCGCGCGTGATCGTGTGCCCATACATGTGTGAGTGTTTCTTTGTTCTAAATCATCGTTGGTGTGTTGTTTACGATACGTGCTCGTCTGTGCGTACGTTTGTGTGAGTGTGTGTGCGTGCGTTTGTGTGTGTGCTTGCTGCGTGCTGGCGCGCTCGGAAGCGTGTGTGTCACAGAGAAAGAGAGGGAGCGGGATCGCTGGCCTGTATGTACTCTATGTGAAACACACAGGACATTTGTAATTTCACATTTTTCACATTTTTTGGCTTTTTTAAAAATAAAACTTATTTTCATCAATGGTTCATAATGAGTGTCACGCCTAGACCAAATGACTTATGCACACATTTCAACATTTATTTAGTTCAGGTTGACCTCCTGAAGCCTAAATGAGCATTAATTTGACTACACAACTCATTCCTATGAAGGTACATTCAAAGTCACAAAACGTGCTCAACTAGGCCTGAAAGTGCATTTAAAGCAATAAAAACTCAAAATGAGTGTCACGCCTAAACCAAAGGACTTATGCACACATTTCAACATGTATTTAGTTCAGGTTGACCTCCTGAAGCCTAAATGAGCATTAATTTGACTACACAAATCATTCCTATGAAGGTACATTCAAAGTCACAAAACGTGCTCAACTAGGCCTGAAAGTGCATTTAAAGCAATAAAAACTCAAAATGAGTGTCACGCATAAACCAAAGGACTTATGCACACATTTCAACATGTATTTAGTTCAGGTTGACCTCCTGAAGCCTAAATCACCATTAATTTGACTACACAACTTATTCCTATGAAGATACATTCAAAGTAAAAAAACGGGCTCAACTCGGACTGAAAGTGCATTTAAAGCAATAAAAACTGAAAATGAGTGTCACGCCTAAACCAAAGGACTTATGCACACATTTCAACATGTATTTAGTTCAGGTTGACGTCCTGAAGCCTAAATGAGCATTAATTTGACTACACAACTTATTCCTATGAAGATACATTCAAAGTAAAAAAACGTGCTCTACTCGGCCTGAAAGTGCATTTAAAGCAATAAAAACTCAAAATGAGTGTCACGCATAAACCAAAGGACTTATGCACACATTTCAACATGTATTTAGTTCAGGTTGACCTCCTGAAGCCTAAATCACCATTAATTTGACTACACAACTTATTCCTATGAAGATACATTCAAAGTAAAAAAACGGGCTCAACTCGGACTGAAAGTGCATTTAAAGCAATAAAAACTGAAAATGAGTGTCACGCCTAAACCAAAGGACTTATGCACACATTTCAACATGTATTTAGTTCAGGTTGACGTCCTGAAGCCTAAATGAGCATTAATTTGACTACACAACTTATTCCTATGAAGATACATTCAAAGTAAAAAAACGGCTCAACTCGGACTGAGAGTGCATTTAAAGCAATAAAAACTGAAAATGAGTGTCACGCCTAAACCAAAGGACTTATGCACACATTTCAACATGTATTTAGTTCAGGTTGACGTCCTGAAGCCTAAATGAGCATTAATTTGACTACACAACTTATTCCTATGAAGATACATTCAAAGTAAAAAAACGTGCTCTACTCGGCCTGAAAATGCATTTAAAGCAATAAAAACTCAAAATGAGTGTCGCGCCTAAACCAAAGGCCTTATGCACACATTTCAACATGTATTTAGTTCAGGTTGACCTCCTGAAGCCTAAATGAGCATTAATTTGACTACACAACTCATTCCTATGAAGGATCATTCAAAGTAAAAAAACGGGCTCAACTCGGACTGAAAGTGCATTTAAAGCAATAAAAACTGAAAATGAGTGTCACGCCTAAACCAAAGGACTTATGCACACATTTCAACATGTATTTAGTTCAGGTTGACCTCCTGAAGCCTAAATGAGCATTAATTTGACTACACAACTCGTTCCTATGAAGGTACATTCAAAGTCACAAAACGTGCTCAACTAGGCCTGAAAGTGCATTTAAAGCAATAAAAACTGAAAATGAGTGTCACGCCTAAACCAAAGGACTTATGCACACATTTCAACATGTATTTAGTTCAGGTTGACCTCCTGAAGCCTAAATGAGCATTAATTTGACTACACAACTCATTCCTATGAAGGTACATTCAAAGTCACAAAACGTGCTCAACTAGGCCTGAAAGTGCATTTAAAGCAATAAAAACTCAAAATGAGTGTCACGCATAAACCAAAGGACTTATGCACACATTTCAACATGTATTTAGTTCAGGTTGACCTCCTGAAGCCTAAATCACCATTAATTTGAATACACAACTTATTCCTATGAAGATACATTCAAAGTAAAAAAACGGGCTCAACTCGGACTGAAAGTGCATTTAAAGCAATAAAAACTGAAAATGAGTGTCACGCCTAAACCAAAGGACTTATGCACACATTTCAACATGTATTTAGTTCAGGTTGACGTCCTGAAGCCTAAATGAGCATTAATTTGACTACACAACTTATTCCTATGAAGATACATTCAAAGTAAAAAAACGTGCTCTACTCGGCCTGAAAGTGCATTTAAAGCAATAAAAACTCAAAATGAGTGTCACGCATAAACCAAAGGACTTATGCACACATTTCAACATGTATTTAGTTCAGGTTGACCTCCTGAAGCCTAAATCACCATTAATTTGACTACACAACTTATTCCTATGAAGATACATTCAAAGTAAAAAAACGGGCTCAACTCGGACTGAAAGTGCATTTAAAGCAATAAAAACTGAAAATGAGTGTCACGCCTAAACCAAAGGACTTATGCACACATTTCAACATGTATTTAGTTCAGGTTGACGTCCTGAAGCCTAAATGAGCATTAATTTGACTACACAACTTATTCCTATGAAGATACATTCAAAGTAAAAAAAAGTGCTCTACTCGGCCTGAAAATGCATTTAAAGCAATAAAAACTCAAAATGAGTGTCGCGCCTAAACCAAAGGCCTTATGCACACATTTCAACATGTATTTAGTTCAGGTTGACCTCCTGAAGCCTAAATGAGCATTAATTTGACTACACAACTCATTCCTATGAAGGATCATTCAAAGTAAAAAAACGGGCTCAACTCGGACTGAAAGTGCATTTAAAGCAATAAAAACTGAAAATGAGTGTCACGCCTAAACCAAAGGACTTATGCACACATTTCAACATGTATTTAGTTCAGGTTGACCTCCTGAAGCCTAAATGAGCATTAATTTGACTACACAACTCGTTCCTATGAAGGTACATTCAAAGTCACAAAACGTGCTCAACTAGGCCTGAAAGTGCATTTAAAGCAATAAAAACTCAAAATGAGTGTCACGCCTAAACCAAAGGACTTATACACACATTTCAACATGTATTTAGTTCAGGTTGACATGCTGAAGCCTAAATGAGCATTAATTTGACTACACAACTTATTCCTATGAAGATACATTCAAAGTAAAAAAACGGCTCAACTCGGACTGAGAGTGCATTTAAAGCAATAAAAACTGAAAATGAGTGTCACGCCTAAACCAAAGGACTTATGCACACATTTCAACATGTATTTAGTTCAGGTTGACCTCCTGAAGCCTAAATGAGCATTAATTTGACTACACAACTCATTCCTATGAAGGTACATTCAAAGTCACAAAACGTGCTCAACTAGGCCTGAAAGTGCATTTAAAGCAATAAAAACTCAAAATGAGTGTCACGCCTAAACCAAAGGACTTATGCACACATTTCAACATGTATTTAGTTCAGGTTGACCTCCTGAAGCCTAAATGAGCATTAATTTGACTACACAACTCATTCCTATGAAGGTACATTCAAAGTCACAAAACGTGCTCAACTAGGCCTGAAAGTGCCTTTAAAGCAATAAAAACTCAAAATGAGTGTCACGCCTAAACCAAAGGACTTATGCACACATTTCAACATGTATTTAGTTCAGGTTGACCTCCTGAAGCCTAAATCACCATTAATTTGACTACACAACTTAATCCTATGAAGATACATTCAAAGTAAAAAAACGGGCTCAACTCGGACTGAAAGTGCATTTAAAGCAATAAAAACTGAAAATGAGTGTCAAGCCTAAACCAAAGGACTTATGCACACATTTCAACATGTATTTAGTTCAGGTTGACGTCCTGAAGCCTAAATGAGCATTAATTTGACTACACAACTTATTCCTATGAAGATACATTCAAAGTTAAAAAACGTGCTCTACTCGGCCTGAAAATGCATTTAAAGCAATAAAAACTCAAAATGAGTGTCACGCCTAAACCAAAGGCCTTATGCACACATTTCAACACGTATTTAGTTCAGGTTGACCTCCTGAAGCCTAAATGAGCATTAATTTGACTACACAACTCATTCCTATGAAGGAACATTCAAAGTAAAAAAACGGGCTCAACTCGGACTGAAAGTGCATTTAAAGCAATAAAAACTGAAAATGAGTGTCACGCCTAAACCAAAGGACTTATGCACACATTTCAACATGTATTTAGTTCAGGTTGACCTCCTGAAGCCTAAATGAGTATAATTTGACTACACAACTCATTCCTATGAAGGTACATTAAAAGTCACAAAACGTGCTCAACTAGGCCTGAAAGTGCATTTAAAGCAATAAAAACTCAAAATGAGTGTCACGCCTAAACCAAAGGACTTATGCACACATTTCAACATGTATTTAGTTCAGGTTGACATTCTGAAACCTAAATGAGCATTAATTTGATCACACAACTCATTCCTATGAAGATACATTCAAACTCAGAAACGTGCTCTACTCGGCCTGAAAATGCATTTAAAGCAATAAAAACTCAAAATGAGTGTCACGCCTAAACCAAAGGACTTATGCACACATTTCAACATGTATTTAGTTCAGGTTGACCTCCTGAAGCCTAAATGAGCATTAATTTGACTACACAACTCATTCCTATGAAGATACATTCAAAGTAAAAAAACGTGCTCTACTCGGCCTGAAAATGCATTCAAAGCAATAAAAACTCAAATTGAGTGTCACGCCTAAACTAAAGGACTTATACACACATTTCAACATGTATTTAGTTCAGGTTGACATTCTGAAGCCTAAATGAGCATTATTTTGTCTATACAACTCATTCCTATGAAGGTACATTCAAAGTCACAAAACGTGCTCAACTAGGCCTGAAAGTGCATTTAAAGCAATAAAATCTCAAAATGAGTTTCACGCCTAAATCAAAGGACTTATGCACACATTTTAACATGTATTTAGTTTAGGTTGACCTCCTGAAGCCTAAATAAGCATTAATTTGATCACACAACTCATTCCCATGAAGATACATTCAAAGTCAGTAAGTGCCCTGCTCTGTCTGAAAATGCATTTGAATCAATAAAAACTAAAATTGAGTGTCATGCCTAAACCAAAGGACGTCTGCACACATTTCAACGTCTAAAGTGTTGTTTCCGATGCCTGCTAGTGTATGTGTGCGTGCGTGTGTGAGAGTGTGTAAGTGTGTGCGTGTGTTTGTGTGTGTTTGTGTGGGTGCGTGCGTGTGTGTGTTGTGCGCACCCCCCCCCCCAAAAAAGTACTGTATTCGAATAAAAATGACGAATTACTCAGAGGTTTTAACTTTTGCTTGCACTTGATTTGTTCTGACACCGACGACGTCCACCAATGACAGCCCGAGTGGATCTAGCCCACGTGGTGTGAGAGCAGGGGGAGGTGAAAAGATGCAAAGCCTAGGTGATTGGCTGTGCATCTTTCAGTCTTCCACGTGGGTTAGTCTTTGATCTTCAATCAGTGTCCAAATGTTGTTTACATGCGTAGCGTGTGCGGATGTGTGTGCCTCTCATGAGTTTGTGTGTGTGTTTGCGCGCGCGTGATCGTGTGCCCATACATGTGTGAGTGTTTCTTTGATCTAAATCATCGTTGGTGTGTTGTTTACGATACGTGCTCGTCTGTGCGTACGTTTGTGTGAGTGTGTGTGCGTGCGTTTGTGTGTGTGCTTGCTGCGTGCTGGCGCGCTCGGAAGCGTGTGTGTCACAGAGAAAGAGAGGGAGCGGGATCGCTGGCCTGTATGTACTCTATGTGAAACACCAGGACATTTGTAATTTCGTCCCGTTCACATTTTTTGGCTTTTTAAAAAATAAAACTTATTTTCATCAATGGTTCATAATGAGTGTCACGCCTAGACCAAATGACTTATGCACACATTTCAACATTTATTTAGTTCAGGTTGACCTCCTGAAGCCTAAATGAGCATTAATTTGACTACACAACTTAATCCTATGAAGATACATTCAAAGTCACAAAACGTGCTCAACTAGGCCTGAAAGTGCATTTAAAGCAATAAAAACTCAAAATGAGTGTCACGCATAAACCAAAGGACTTATGCACACATTTCAACATGTATTTAGTTCAGGTTGACCTCCTGAAGCCTAAATCACCATTAATTTGACTACACAACTTATTCCTATGAAGATACATTCAAAGTAAAAAAACGGGCTCAACTCGGACTGAAAGTGCATTTAAAGCAATAAAAACTGAAAATGAGTGTCACGCCTAAACCAAAGGACTTATGCACACATTTCAACATGTATTTAGTTCAGGTTGACGTCCTGAAGCCTAAATGAGCATTAATTTGACTACACAACTTATTCCTATGAAGATACATTCAAAGTAAAAAAACGTGCTCTACTCGGCCTGAAAATGCATTTAAAGCAATAAAAACTCAAAATGAGTGTTGCGCCTAAACCAAAGGCCTTATGCACACATTTCAACATGTATTTAGTTCAGGTGGACCTCCTGAAGCCTAAATCATCATTAATTTGACTACACAACTCATTCCTATGAATCAACATTCAAAGTAAAAAAACGGGCTCAACTCGGACTGAAAGTGCATTTAAAGCAATAAAAACTGAAAATGAGTGTCACGCCTAAACCAAAGGACTTATGCACACATTTCAACATGTATTTAGTTCAGGTTGACCTCCTGAAGCCTAAATGAGCATTAATTTGACTACACAACTCATTCCTATGAAGGTACATTCAAAGTCACAAAACGTGCTCAACTAGGCCTGAAAGTGCATTTAAAGCAATAAAAACTCAAAATGAGTGTCACGCCTAAACCAAAGGACTTATGCACACATTTCAACATGTATTTAGTTCAGGTTGACATGCTGAAGCCTAAATGAGCATTAATTTGACTACACAACTTATTCCTATGAAGATACATTCAAAGTAAAAAAACGGGCTCAACTCGGACTGAAAGTGCATTTAAAGCAATAAAAACTGAAAATGAGTGTCACGCCTAAACCAAAGGCCTTATGCACACATTTCAACATGTATTTAGTTCAGGTTGACCTCCTGAAGCCTAAATGAGCATTAATTTGACTACACAACTCATTCCTATGAAGGAACATTCAAAGTAAAAAAACGGGTTCAACTCGGACTGAAAGTGCATTTAAAGCAATAAAAACTAAAAATGAGTGTCACGCCTAAACCAAAGGACTTATGCACACATTTCAACATGTATTTAGTTCAGGTTGACCTCCTGAAGCCTAAATGAGTATAATTTGACTACACAACTCATTCCTATGAAGGTACATTAAAAGTCACAAAACGTGCTCAACTAGGCCTGAAAGTGCATTTAAAGCAATAAAAACTCAAAATGAGTGTCACGCCTAAACCAAAGGACTTATGCACACATTTCAACATGTATTTAGTTCAGGTTGACCTCCAGAAGCCTAAATCACCATTAATTTGATCACACAACTCATTCCTATGAAGATACATTCAAACTCAGAATCGTGCTCTACTCGGCCTGAAAATGCATTTAAAGCAATAAAAACTCAAAATGAGTGTCACGCCTAAACCAAAGGACTTATGCACACATTTCAACATGTATTTAGTTCAGGTTGACATTCTGAAGCCTAAATGAGCATTAATTTGACTACACAACTTATTCCTATGAAGATACATTCAAAGTAAAAAAACGGACTCAACTCGGACTGAAAGTGCATTTAAAGCAATAAAAACTCAAAATGAGTGTCACGCCTAAACCAAAGGACTTATGCACACATTTCAACATGTATTTTGTTCAGGTTGACCTCCTGAAGCCTAAAGGAGCATTAATTTGACTACACATCCCATTCCTTTGAAGATACATTCAAAGTCACAAAACGTGCTCAACTAGGCCTGAAAGTGCATTTAAAGCAATAAAAACTCAAAATGAGTGTCACACCTAAACCAAAGGATTTATGCACACATTTCAACATGTATTTTGTTCAGGTTGACCTCCTGAAGCCTAAAGGAGCATTAATTTGACTACACATCCCATTCCTTTGAAGATACATTCAAAGTCACAAAACGTGCTCAACTAGGCCTGAAAGTGCATTTAAAGCAATAAAAACTCAAAATCAGTGTCACGCCTAAACCAAAGGACTTATGCACACATTTCAACATGTATTTAGTTCAGGTTGACCTCCTGAAGCCTAAATCACCATTAATTTGATCACACAACTCATTCCTATGAAGACACATTCAAACTCAGAAACGTGCTCTACTCGGCCTGAAAATGCATTTAAAGCAATAAAAACTCAAAATGAGTGTTACACCTAAACCAAAGGACTTATGCACACATTTCAACATGTATTTAGTTCAGGTTGACCTCCTGAAGCCTAAATGAGCATTTATTTGACTACACAACTCATTCCTATGAAGGTACATTCAAAGTCACAAAACGTGCTCAACTAGGCCTGAAAGTGCATTTAAAGCAATAAAAACTCAAAATGAGTGTCACACCTAAACCAAAGGATTTATGCACACATTTCAACATGTATTTTGTTCAGGTTGACCTCCTGAAGCCTAAATGAGCATTAATTTGACTACACAACTTATTCCTATGAAGATACATTCAAAGTAAAAAAACGGACTCAACTCGGACTGAAAGTGCATTTAAAGCAATAAAAACTCAAAATGAGTGTCACGCCTAAACCAAAGGACTTATGCACACATTTCAACATGTATTTTGTTCAGGTTGACCTCCTGAAGCCTAAAGGAGCATTAATTTGACTACACATCCCATTCCTTTGAAGATACATTCAAAGTCACAAAACGTGCTCAACTAGGCCTGAAAGTGCATTTAAAGCAATAAAAACTCAAAATGAGTGTCACACCTAAACCAAAGGATTTATGCACACATTTCAACATGTATTTTGTTCAGGTTGACCTCCTGAAGCCTAAAGGAGCATTAATTTGACTACACATCCCATTCCTTTGAAGATACATTCAAAGTCACAAAACGTGCTCAACTAGGCCTGAAAGTGCATTTAAAGCAATAAAAACTCAAAATCAGTGTCACGCCTAAACCAAAGGACTTATGCACACATTTCAACATGTATTTAGTTCAGGTTGACCTCCTGAAGCCTAAATCACCATTAATTTGATCACACAACTCATTCCTATGAAGACACATTCAAACTCAGAAACGTGCTCTACTCGGCCTGAAAATGCATTTAAAGCAATAAAAACTCAAAATGAGTGTTACACCTAAACCAAAGGACTTATGCACACATTTCAACATGTATTTAGTTCAGGTTGACCTCCTGAAGCCTAAATGAGCATTTATTTGACTACACAACTCATTCCTATGAAGGTACATTCAAAGTCACAAAACGTGCTCAACTAGGCCTGAAAGTGCATTTAAAGCAATAAAAACTCAAAATGAGTGTCACACCTAAACCAAAGGATTTATGCACACATTTCAACATGTATTTTGTTCAGGTTGACCTCCTGAAGCCTAAATCACCATTAATTTGACTACACATCCCATTCCTTTGAAGATACATTCAAAGTAAAAAAACGTGCTCTACTCGGCCTGAAAATGCATTTAAAGCAATAAAAACTCAAATTGAGTGTCACACCTAAACCAAAGGATTTATGCACACATTTCAACATGTATTTAGTTCAGGTTGACCTCCTGAAGCCTAAATGAGCATTTATTTGACTACACAACTCATTCCTATGAAGGTACATTCAAAGTCACAAAACGTGCTCAACTAGGCCTGAAAGTGCATTTAAAGCAATAAAAACTCAAAATGAGTGTCACGCCTAAACCAAAGGACTTATGCACACATTTCAACATGTATTTAGTTCAGGTTGACCTCCTGAAGCCTAAATCACCATTAATTTGACTACACAACTTATTCCTATGAAGATACATTCAAAGTAAAAAAACGGGCTCAACTCGGACTGAAAGTGCATTTAAAGCAATAAAAACTGAAAATGAGTGTCACGCCTAAACCAAAGGACTTATGCACACATTTCAACATGTATTTAGTTCAGGTTGACGTCCTGAAGCCTAAATGAGCATTAATTTGACTACACAACTTATTCCTATGAAGATACATTCAAAGTAAAAAAACGTGCTCTACTCGGCCTGAAAATGCATTTAAAGCAATAAAAACTCAAAATGAGTGTCGCGCCTAAACTAAAGGCCTTATGCACACATTTCAACATGTATTTAGTTTAGGTTGACCTCCTGAAGCCTAAATGAGCATTAATTTGACTACACAACTTATTCCTATGAAGGAACATTCAAAGTAAAAAAACGGGCTCAACTCGGACTGAAAGTGCATTTAAAGCAATAAAAACTGAAAATGAGTGTCACGCCTAAACCAAAGGACTTATGCACACATTTCAACATGTATTTAGTTCAGGTTGACCTCCTGAAGCCTAAATGAGCATTAATTTGACTACACAACTCATTCCTATGAAGGTACATTCAAAGTCACAAAACGTGCTCAACTAGGCCTGAAAGTGCATTTAAAGCAATAAAAATTCAAAATGAGTGTCCCGCCTAAACCAAAGGACTTATGCACACATTTCAACATGTATTTAGTTCAGGTTGACATTCTGAAGCCTAAATGAGCATTAATTTGACTACACAACTTATTCCTATGAAGATACATTCAAAGTAAAAAAACGGCTCAACACGGACTGAAAGTGCATTTAAAGCAATAAAAACTGAAAATGAGTGTCACGCTTAAACCAAAGGACTTATGCACACATTTCAACATGTATTTAGTTCAGGTTGACCTCCTGAAGCCTAAATGAGCATTAATTTGGCTACACAACTTAATCCTATGAAGATACATTCAAAGTAAAAAAACGTGCTCTACTCGGCCTGAAAATGCATTTAAAGCAATAAAAACTCAAAATGAGTGTCACGCCTAAACCAAAGGCCTTATGCACACATTTCAACATGTATTTAGTTCAGGTTGACCTCCAGAAGCCTAAATCACCATTAATTTGATCACACAACTCATTCCTATGAAGATACATTCAAACTCAGAATCGTGCTCTACTCGGCCTGAAAATGCATTTAAAGCAATAAAAACTCAAAATGAGTGTCACGCCTAAACCAAAGGACTTATGCACACATTTCAACATGTATTTAGTTCAGGTTGACATTCTGAAGCCTAAATGAGCATTAATTTGACTACACAACTTATTCCTATGAAGATACATTCAAAGTAAAAAAACGGACTCAACTCGGACTGAAAGTGCATTTAAAGCAATAAAAACTCAAAATGAGTGTCACGCCTAAACCAAAGGACTTATGCACACATTTCAACATGTATTTAGTTCAGGTTGACCTCCTGAAGCCTAACTGAGCATTTATTTGACTACACAACTCATTCCTATGAAGGTACATTCAAAGTCACAAAACGTGCTCAACTAGGCCTGAAAGTGCATTTAAAGCAATAAAAACTCAAAATGAGTGTCACACCTAAACCAAAGGATTCATGCACACATTTCAACATGTATTTTGTTCAGGTTGACCTCCTGAAGCCTAAATGAGCATTAATTTGACTACACATCCCATTCCTTTGAAGATACATTCAAAGTCACAAAACGTGCTCAACTAGGCCTGAAAGTGCATTTAAAGCAATAAAAACTCAAAATCAGTGTCACGCCTAAACCAAAGGACTTATGCACACATTTCAATATGTATTTAGTTCAGGTTGACCTCCTGAAGCCTAAATCACCATTAATTTGATCACACAACTCATTCCTATGAAGACACATTCAAACTCAGAAACGTGCTCTACTCGGCCTGAAAATGCATTTAAAGCAATAAAAACTCAAAATGAGTGTTACACCTAAACCAAAGGACTTATGCACACATTTCAACATGTATTTAGTTCAGGTTGACCTCCTGAAGCCTAAATGAGCATTTATTTGACTACACAACTCATTCCTATGAAGGTACATTCAAAGTCACAAAACGTGCTCAACTAGGCCTGAAAGTGCATTTAAAGCAATAAAAACTCAAAATGAGTGTCACACCTAAACCAAAGGATTTATGCACACATTTCAACATGTATTTTGTTCAGGTTGACCTCCTGAAGCCTAAATGAGCATTAATTTGACTACACATCCCATTCCTTTGAAGATACATTCAAAGTAAAAAAACGTGCTCTACTCGGCCTGAAAATGCATTTAAAGCAATAAAAACTCAAATTGAGTGTCACACCTAAACCAAAGGATTTATGCACACATTTCAACATGTATTTAGTTCAGGTTGACCTCCTGAAGCCTAAATGAGCATTTATTTGACTACACAACTCATTCCTATGAAGGTACATTCAAAGTCACAAAACGTGCTCAACTAGGCCTGAAAGTGCATTTAAAGCAATAAAAACTCAAAATGAGTGTCACGCCTAAACCAAAGGACTTATGCACACATTTCAACATGTATTTAGTTCAGGTTGACCTCCTGAAGCCTAAATCACCATTAATTTGACTACGCAACTTATTCCTATGAAGATACATTCAAAGTAAAAAAACGGGCTCAACTCGGACTGAAAGTGCATTTAAAGCAATAAAAACTGAAAATGAGTGTCACGCCTAAACCAAAGGACTTATGCACACATTTCAACATGTATTTAGTTCAGGTTGACGTCCTGAAGCCTAAATGAGCATTAATTTGACTACACAACTTATTCCTATGAAGATACATTCAAAGTAAAAAAACGTGCTCTACTCGGCCTGAAAATGCATTTAAAGCAATAAAAACTCAAAATGAGTGTCGCGCCTAAACCAAAGGCCTTATGCACACATTTCAACATGTATTTAGTTCAGGTTGACCTCCTGAAGCCTAAATGAGCATTAATTTGACTACACAACTTATTCCTATGAAGGAACATTCAAAGTAAAAAAACGGGCTCAACTCGGACTGAAAGTGCATTTAAAGCAATAAAAACTGAAAATGAGTGTCACGCCTAAACCAAAGGACTTATGCACACATTTCAACATGTATTTAGTTCAGGTTGACCTCCTGAAGCCTAAATGAGCATTAATTTGACTACACAACTCATTCCTATGAAGGTAGATTCAAAGTCACAAAACGTGCTCAACTAGGCCTGAAAGTGCATTTAAAGCAATAAAAATTCAAAATGAGTGTCACGCCTAAACCAAAGGACTTATGCACACATTTCAACATGTATTTAGTTCAGGTTGACATTCTGAAGCCTAAATGAGCATTAATTTGACTACACAACTTATTCCTATGAAGATACATTCAAAGTAAAAAAACGGCTCAACACGGACTGAAAGTGCATTTAAAGCAATAAAAACTGAAAATGAGTGTCACGCCTAAACCAAAGGACTTATGCACACATTTCAACATGTATTTAGTTCAGGTTGACCTCCTGAAGCCTAAATGAGCATTAATTTGACTACACAACTCATTCCTATGAAGGTACATTCAAAGTCACAAAACGTGCTCAACTAGGCCTGAAAGTGCATTTAAAGCAATAAAAACTGAAAATGAGTGTCACGCCTAAACCAAAGGACTTATGCACACATTTCAACATGTATTTAGTTCAGGTTGACCTCCTGAAGCCTAAATCACCATTAATTTGACTACACAACTTAATCCTATGAAGATACATTCAAAGTAAAAAAAACGTGCTCTACTCGGCCTGAAAATGCATTTAAAGCAATAAAAACTCAAAATGAGTGTCACGCCTAAACCAAAGGCCTTATGCACACATTTCAACATGTATTTAGTTCAGGTTGACCTCCTGAAGCCTAAATGAGCATTAATTTGACTACACAACTCATTCCTATGAAGGAACATTCAAAGTAAAAAAACGGGCTCAACTCGGACTGAAAGTGCATTTAAAGCAATAAAAACTGAAAATGAGTGTCACGCCTAAACCAAAGGACTTATGCACACATTTCAACATGTATTTAGTTCAGGTTGACATTCTGAAGCCTAAATGAGCATTAATTTGATCACACAACTCATTCCTATGAAGATACATTCAAACTCAGAAACGTGCTCTACTCGGCCTGAAAATGCATTTAAAGCAATAAAAACTCAAATTGAGTGTCACGCCTAAACCAAAGGACTTATACACACATTTCAACATGTATTTAGTTCAGGTTGACATTCTGAAGCCTAAATGAGCATTATTTTGTCTATACAACTCATTCCTATGAAGGTACATTCAAAGTCACAAAACCTGCTCAACTAGGCCTGAAAGTGCATTTAAAGCAATAAAATCTCAAAATGAGTTTCACGCCTAAACCAAAGGCCTTATGCACACATTTCAACATGTATTTAGTTCAGGTTGACCTCCTGAAGCCTAAATGAGCATTAATTTGACTACACAACTTATTCCTATGAAGGAACATTCAAAGTAAAAAAACGGGCTCAACTCGGACTGAAAGTGCATTTAAAGCAATAAAAACTGAAAATGAGTGTCACGCCTAAACCAAAGGACTTATGCACACATTTCAACATGTATTTAGTTCAGGTTGACCTCCTGAAGCCTAAATGAGCATTAATTTGACTACACAACTCATTCCTATGAAGGTACATTCAAAGTCACAAAACGTGCTCAACTAGGCCTGAAAGTGCTTTTAAAGCAATAAAAATTCAAAATGAGTGTCACGCCTAAACCAAAGGACTTATGCACACATTTCAACATGTATTTAGTTCAGGTTGACATTCTGAAGCCTAAATGAGCATTAATTTGACTACACAACTTATTCCTATGAAGATACATTCAAAGTAAAAAAACGGCTCAACACGGACTGAAAGTGCATTTAAAGCAATAAAAACTGAAAATGAGTGTCACGCCTAAACCAAAGGACTTATGCACACATTTCAACATGTATTTAGTTCAGGTTGACCTCCTGAAGCCTAAATGAGCATTAATTTGACTACACAACTCATTCCTATGGAGGTACATTCAAAGTCACAAAACGTGCTCAACTAGGCCTGAAAGTGCATTTAAAGCAATAAAAACTCAAAATGAGTGTCACGCCTAAACCAAAGGACTTATGCACACATTTCAACATGTATTTAGTTCAGGTTGACCTCCTGAAGCCTAAATCACCATTAATTTGACTACACAACTTAATCCTATGAAGATACATTCAAAGTAAAAAAACGTGCTCTACTCGGCCTGAAAATGCATTTAAAGCAATAAAAACTCAAAATGAGTGTCACGCCTAAACCAAAGGCCTTATGCACACATTTCAACATGTATTTAGTTCAGGTTGACCTCCTGAAGCCTAAATGAGCATTAATTTGACTACACAACTCATTCCTATGAAGGAACATTCAAAGTAAAAAAACGGGCTCAACTCGGACTGAAAGTGCATTTAAAGCAATAAAAACTGAAAATGAGTGTCACGCCTAAACCAAAGGACTTATGCACACATTTCAACATGTATTTAGTTCAGGTTGACATTCTGAAGCCTAAATGAGCATTAATTTGATCACACAACTCATTCCTATGAAGATACATTCAAACTCAGAAACGTGCTCTACTCGGCCTGAAAATGCATTTAAAGCAATAAAAACTCAAATTGAGTGTCACGCCTAAACCAAAGGACTTATACACACATTTCAACATGTATTTAGTTCAGGTTGACATTCTGAAGCCTAAATGAGCATTATTTTGTCTATACAACTCATTCCTATGAAGGTACATTCAAAGTCACAAAACGTGCTCAACTAGGCCTGAAAGTGCATTTAAAGCAATAAAAACTCAAAATGAGTGTCACGCCTAAACCAAAGGACTTATGCACACATTTCAACATGTATTTAGTTCAGGTTGACCTCCTGAAGCTTAAATCACCATTAATTTGACTACACAACTTAATCCTATGAAGATACATTCAAAGTAAAAAAACGGGCTCAACTCGGACTGAAAGTGCATTTAAAGCAATAAAAACTGAAAATGAGTGTCACGCCTAAACCAAAGGCCTTATGCACACATTTCAACATGTATTTAGTTCAGGTTGACCTCCTGAAGCCTAAATCACCATTAATTTGACTACACAACTTATTCCTATGAAGATACATTCAATGTAAAAAAACGGGCTCAACTCGGACTGAAAGTGCATTTAAAGCAATAAAAACTGAAAATGAGTGTCACGCCTAAACCAAAGGACTTATGCACACATTTCAACATGTATTTAGTTCAGGTTGACGTCCTGAAGCCTAAATGAGCATTAATTTGACTACACAACTTATTCCTATGAAGATACATTCAAAGTAAAAAAACGTGCTCTACTCGGCCTGAAAATGCATTTAAAGCAATAAAAACTCAAAATGAGTGTCGCGCCTAAACCAAAGGCCTTATGCACACATTTCAACATGTATTTAGTTCAGGTTGACCTCCTGAAGCCTAAATCATCATTAATTTGACTACACAACTCATTCCTATGAAGATACATTCAAAGTAAAAAAACGTGCTCAACTAGGCCTGAAAGTGCATTTAAAGCAATAAAAACTCAAAATGAGTGTCACGCCTAAACCAAAGGACTTATGCACACATTTCAACATGTATTTAGTTCAGGTTGACCTCCTGAAGCCTAAATGAGCATTAATTTGACTACACAACTCATTCCTATGAAGGAACATTCAAAGTAAAAAAACGGGCTCAACTCGGACTGAAAGTGCATTTAAAGCAATAAAAACTGAAAATGAGTGTCACGCCTAAACCAAAGGACTTATGCACACATTTCAACATGTATTTAGTTCAGGTTGACCTCCTGAAGCCTAAATGAGCATTAATTTGACTACACAACTCATTCCTATGAAGGAACATTCAAAGTAAAAAAACGGGCTCAACTCGGACTGAAAGTGCATTTAAAGCAATAAAAACTGAAAATGAGTGTCACGCCTAAACCAAAGGCCTTATGCACACATTTCAACATGTATTTAGTTCAGGTTGACATTCTGAAGCCTAAATGAGCATTATTTTGTCTATACAACTCATTCCTATGAAGGTACATTCAAAGTCACAAAACGTGCTCAACTAGGCCTGAAAGTGCATTTAAAGCAATAAAATCTCAAAATGAGTTTCACGCCTAAATCAAAGGACTTATGCACACATTTCAACATGTATTTAGTTTAGGTTGACCTCCTGAAGCCTAAATGAGCATTAATTTGATCACACAACTCATTCCCATGAAGATACATTCAAAGTCAGCAAGTGCCCTGCTCTGTCTGAAAATGCATTTGAATCAATAAAAACTAAAATTGAGTGTCATGCCTAAACCAAAGGACGTCTGCACACATTTCAACATGTATTTAGTTCAGGTTGACCTCCTGAAGCCTAAATGAGCATTAATTTAACTACACAACTCATTCCTATGAAGGTACATTCAAAGTCACAAAACGTGCTCAACTAGGCCTGAAAGTGCATTTAAAGCAATAAAAACTCAAAATGAGTGTCACGCCTAAACCAAAGGACTTATGCACACATTTCAACATGTATTTAGTTCAGGTTGACATGCTGAAGCCTAAATGAGCATTAATTTGACTACACAACTTATTCCTATGAAGATACATTCAAAGTAAAAAAACGGCTCAACTCGGACTGAAAGTGCATTTAAAGCAATAAAAACTGAAAATGAGTGTCACGCCTAAACCAAAGGACTTATGCACACATTTCAACATGTATTTAGTTCAGGTTGACCTCCTGAAGCCTAAATCATCATTAATTTGACTACACAACTCATTCCTATGAAGGAACATTCAAAGTAAAAAAACGGGCTCAACTCGGACTGAAAGTGCATTTAAAGCAATAAAAACTGAAAATGAGTGTCACGCCTAAACCAAAGGACTTATGCACACATTTCAACATGTATTTAGTTCAGGTTGACCTCCTGAAGCCTAAATGAGCATTAATTTGACTACACAACTCATTCCTATGAAGGTACATTCAAAGTCACAAAACGTGCTCAACTAGGCCTGAAAGTGCATTTAAAGCAATAAAAACTCAAAATGAGTGTCACGCCTAAACCAAAGGACTTATGCACACATTTCAACATGTATTTAGTTCAGGTTGACATGCTGAAGCCTAAATGAGCATTAATTTGACTACACAACTTATTCCTATGAAGATACATTCAAAGTAAAAAAACGGCTCAACTCGGACTGAAAGTGCATTTAAAGCAATAAAAACTGAAATTGAGTGTCACGCCTAAACCAAAGGACTTATGCACACATTTCAACATGTATTTAGTTCAGGTTGACCTCCTGAAGCCTAAATGAGCATTAATTTGACTACACAACTCATTCCTATGAAGGTACATTCAAAGTCACAAAACGTGCTCAACTAGGCCTGAAAGTGCATTTAAAGCAATAAAAACTCAAAATGAGTGTCACGCCTAAACCAAAGGACTTATGCACACATTTCAACATGTATTTAGTTCAGGTTGACCTCCTGAAGCTTAAATCACCATTAATTTGACTACACAACTTAATCCTATGAAGATACATTCAAAGTAAAAAAACGGGCTCAACTCGGACTGAAAGTGCATTTAAAGCAATAAAAACTGAAAATGAGTGTCACGCCTAAACCAAAGGCCTTATGCACACATTTCAACATGTATTTAGTTCAGGTTGACCTCCCGAAGCCTAAATCACCATTAATTTGACTACACAACTTATTCCTATGAAGATACATTCAAAGTAAAAAAACGGGCTCAACTCGGACTGAAAGTGCATTTAAAGCAATAAAAACTGAAAATGAGTGTCACGCCTAAACCAAAGGACTTATGCACACAATTCAACATGTATTTAGTTCAGGTTGACGTCCTGAAGCCTAAATGAGCATTAATTTGACTACACAACTTATTCCTATGAAGATACATTCAAAGTAAAAAAACGTGCTCTACTCGGCCTGAAAATGCATTTAAAGCAATAAAAACTCAAAATGAGTGTCGCGCCTAAACCAAAGGCCTTATGCACACATTTCAACATGTATTTAGTTCAGGTTGACCTCCTGAAGCCTAAATCATCATTAATTTGACTACACAACTCATTCCTATGAAGATACATTCAAAGTAAAAAAACGTGCTCAACTAGGCCTGAAAGTGCATTTAAAGCAATAAAAACTCAAAATGAGTGTCACGCCTAAACCAAAGGACTTATGCACACATTTCAACATGTATTTAGTTCAGGTTGACCTCCTGAAGCCTAAATGAGCATTAATTTGACTACACAACTCATTCCTATGAAGGAACATTCAAAGTAAAAAAACGGGCTCAACTCGGACTGAAAGTGCATTTAAAGCAATAAAAACTGAAAATGAGTGTCACGCCTAAACCAAAGGCCTTATGCACACATTTCAACATGTATTTAGTTCAGGTTGACATTCTGAAGCCTAAATGAGCATTATTTTGTCTATACAACTCATTCCTATGAAGGTACATTCAAAGTCACAAAACGTGCTCAACTAGGCCTGAAAGTGCATTTAAAGCAATAAAATCTCAAAATGAGTTTCACGCCTAAATCAAAGGACTTATGCACACATTTCAACATGTATTTAGTTTAGGTTGACCTCCTGAAGCCTAAATGAGCATTAATTTGATCACACAACTCATTCCCATGAAGATACATTCAAAGTCAGCAAGTGCCCTGCTCTGTCTGAAAATGCATTTGAATCAATAAAAACTAAAATTGAGTGTCATGCCTAAACCAAAGGACGTCTGCACACATTTCAACATGTATTTAGTTCAGGTTGACCTCCTGAAGCCTAAATGAGCATTAATTTAACTACACAACTCATTCCTATGAAGGTACATTCAAAGTCACAAAACGTGCTCAACTAGGCCTGAAAGTGCATTTAAAGCAATAAAAACTCAAAATGAGTGTCACGCCTAAACCAAAGGACTTATGCACACATTTCAACATGTATTTAGTTCAGGTTGACATGCTGAAGCCTAAATGAGCATTAATTTGACTACACAACTTATTCCTATGAAGATACATTCAAAGTAAAAAAACGGCTCAACTCGGACTGAAAGTGCATTTAAAGCAATAAAAACTGAAAATGAGTGTCACGCCTAAACCAAAGGACTTATGCACACATTTCAACATGTATTTAGTTCAGGTTGACCTCCTGAAGCCTAAATGAGCATTAATTTGACTACACAACTCATTCCTATGAAGGTACATTCAAAGTCACAAAACGTGCTCAACTAGGCCTGAAAGTGCATTTAAAGCAATAAAAACTCAAAATGAGTGTCACGCCTAAACCAAAGGACTTATGCACACATTTCAACATGTATTTAGTTCAGGTTGACCTCCTGAAGCCTAAATGAGCATTAATTTGACTACACAACTCATTCCTATGAAGGTACATTCAAAGTCACAAAACGTGCTCAACTAGGCCTGAAAGTGCATTTAAAGCAATAAAAACTCAAAATGAGTGTCACGCCTAAACCAAAGGACTTATGCACACATTTCAACATGTATTTAGTTCAGGTTGACATGCTGAAGCCTAAATGAGCATTAATTTGACTACACAACTTATTCCTATGAAGATACATTCAAAGTAAAAAAACGGCTCAACTCGGACTGAAAGTGCATTTAAAGCAATAAAAACTGAAATTGAGTGTCACGCCTAAACCAAAGGACTTATGCACACATTTCAACATGTATTTAGTTCAGGTTGACCTCCTGAAGCCTAAATGAGCATTAATTTGACTACACAACTCATTCCTATGAAGGTACATTCAAAGTCACAAAACGTGCTCAACTAGGCCTGAAAGTGCATTTAAAGCAATAAAAACTCAAAATGAGTGTCACGCCTAAACCAAAGGACTTATGCACACATTTCAACATGTATTTAGTTCAGGTTGACCTCCTGAAGCTTAAATCACCATTAATTTGACTACACAACTTAATCCTATTAAGATACATTCAAAGTAAAAAAACGGGCTCAACTCGGACTGAAAGTGCATTTAAAGCAATAAAAACTGAAAATGAGTGTCACGCCTAAACCAAAGGCCTTATGCACACATTTCAACATGTATTTAGTTCAGGTTGACCTCCTGAAGCCTAAATCACCATTAATTTGACTACACAACTTATTCCTATGAAGATACATTCAAAGTAAAAAAACGGGCTCAACTCGGACTGAAAGTGCATTTAAAGCAATAAAAACTGAAAATGAGTGTCACGCCTAAACCAAAGGACTTATGCACACATTTCAACATGTATTTAGTTCAGGTTGACGTCCTGAAGCCTAAATGAGCATTAATTTGACTACACAACTTATTCCTATGAAGATACATTCAAAGTAAAAAAACGTGCTCTACTCGGCCTGAAAATGCATTTAAAGCAATAAAAACTCAAAATGAGTGTCGCGCCTAAACCAAAGGCCTTATGCACACATTTCAACATGTATTTAGTTCAGGTTGACCTCCTGAAGCCTAAATCATCATTAATTTGACTACACAACTCATTCCTATGAAGATACATTCAAAGTAAAAAAACGTGCTCAACTAGGCCTGAAAGTGCATTTAAAGCAATAAAAACTCAAAATGAGTGTCACGCCTAAACCAAAGGACTTATGCACACATTTCAACATGTATTTAGTTCAGGTTGACCTCCTGAAGCCTAAATGAGCATTAATTTGACTACACAACTCATTCCTATGAAGGAACATTCAAAGTAAAAAAACGGGCTCAACTCGGACTGAAAGTGCATTTAAAGCAATAAAAACTGAAAATGAGTGTCACGCCTAAACCAAAGGCCTTATGCACACATTTCAACATGTATTTAGTTCAGGTTGACATTCTGAAGCCTAAATGAGCATTATTTTGTCTATACAACTCATTCCTATGAAGGTACATTCAAAGTCACAAAACGTGCTCAACTAGGCCTGAAAGTGCATTTAAAGCAATAAAATCTCAAAATGAGTTTCACGCCTAAATCAAAGGACTTATGCACACATTTCAACATGTATTTAGTTTAGGTTGACCTCCTGAAGCCTAAATGAGCATTAATTTGATCACACAACTCATTCCCATGAAGATACATTCAAAGTCAGCAAGTGCCCTGCTCTGTCTGAAAATGCATTTGAATCAATAAAAACTAAAATTGAGTGTCATGCCTAAACCAAAGGACGTCTGCACACATTTCAACATGTATTTAGTTCAGGTTGACCTCCTGAAGCCTAAATGAGCATTAATTTAACTACACAACTCATTCCTATGAAGGTACATTCAAAGTCACAAAACGTGCTCAACTAGGCCTGAAAGTGCATTTAAAGCAATAAAAACTCAAAATGAGTGTCACGCCTAAACCAAAGGACTTATGCACACATTTCAACATGTATTTAGTTCAGGTTGACATGCTGAAGCCTAAATGAGCATTAATTTGACTACACAACTTATTCCTATGAAGATACATTCAAAGTAAAAAAACGGCTCAACTCGGACTGAAAGTGCATTTAAAGCAATAAAAACTGAAAATGAGTGTCACGCCTAAACCAAAGGACTTATGCACACATTTCAACATGTATTTAGTTCAGGTTGACCTCCTGAAGCCTAAATGAGCATTAATTTGACTACACAACTCATTCCTATGAAGGTACATTCAAAGTCACAAAACGTGCTCAACTAGGCCTGAAAGTGCATTTAAAGCAATAAAAACTCAAAATGAGTGTCACGCCTAAACCAAAGGACTTATGCACACATTTCAACATGTATTTAGTTCAGGTTGACCTCCTGAAGCCTAAATCACCATTAATTTGACTACACAACTTAATCCTATGAAGATACATTCAAAGTAAAAAAAACGTGCTCTACTCGGCCTGAAAATGCATTTAAAGCAATAAAAACTCAAAATGAGTGTCACGCCTAAACCAAAGGCCTTATGCACACATTTCAACATGTATTTAGTTCAGGTTGACCTCCTGAAGCCTAAATGAGCATTAATTTGACTACACAACTCATTCCTATGAAGGAACATTCAAAGTAAAAAAACGGGCTCAACTCGGACTGAAAGTGCATTTAAAGCAATAAAAACTGAAAATGAGTGTCACGCCTAAACCAAAGGACTTATGCACACATTTCAACATGTATTTAGTTCAGGTTGACATTCTGAAGCCTAAATGAGCATTAATTTGATCACACAACTCATTCCTATGAAGATACATTCAAACTCAGAAACGTGCTCTACTCGGCCTGAAAATGCATTTAAAGCAATAAAAACTCAAATTGAGTGTCACGCCTAAACCAAAGGACTTATACACACATTTCAACATGTATTTAGTTCAGGTTGACATTCTGAAGCCTAAATGAGCATTATTTTGTCTATACAACTCATTCCTATGAAGGTACATTCAAAGTCACAAAACCTGCTCAACTAGGCCTGAAAGTGCATTTAAAGCAATAAAATCTCAAAATGAGTTTCACGCCTAAACCAAAGGCCTTATGCACACATTTCAACATGTATTTAGTTCAGGTTGACCTCCTGAAGCCTAAATGAGCATTAATTTGACTACACAACTTATTCCTATGAAGGAACATTCAAAGTAAAAAAACGGGCTCAACTCGGACTGAAAGTGCATTTAAAGCAATAAAAACTGAAAATGAGTGTCACGCCTAAACCAAAGGACTTATGCACACATTTCAACATGTATTTAGTTCAGGTTGACCTCCTGAAGCCTAAATGAGCATTAATTTGACTACACAACTCATTCCTATGAAGGTACATTCAAAGTCACAAAACGTGCTCAACTAGGCCTGAAAGTGCATTTAAAGCAATAAAAACTCAAAATGAGTGTCACGCCTAAACCAAAGGACTTATGCACACATTTCAACATGTATTTAGTTCAGGTTGACCTCCTGAAGCCTAAATCACCATTAATTTGACTACACAACTTAATCCTATGAAGATACATTCAAAGTAAAAAAAAACGTGCTCTACTCGGCCTGAAAATGCATTTAAAGCAATAAAAACTCAAAATGAGTGTCACGCCTAAACCAAAGGCCTTATGCACACATTTCAACATGTATTTAGTTCAGGTTGACCTCCTGAAGCCTAAATGAGCATTAATTTGACTACACAACTCATTCCTATGAAGGAACATTCAAAGTAAAAAAACGGGCTCAACTCGGACTGAAAGTGCATTTAAAGCAATAAAAACTGAAAATGAGTGTCACGCCTAAACCAAAGGACTTATGCACACATTTCAACATGTATTTAGTTCAGGTGTACATTCTGAAGCCTAAATGAGCATTAATTTGATCACACAACTCATTCCTATGAAGATACATTCAAACTCAGAAACGTGCTCTACTCGGCCTGAAAATGCATTTAAAGCAATAAAAACTCAAATTGAGTGTCACGCCTAAACCAAAGGACTTATACACACATTTCAACATGTATTTAGTTCAGGTTGACATTCTGAAGCCTAAATGAGCATTATTTTGTCTATACAACTCATTCCTATGAAGGTACATTCAAAGTCACAAAACCTGCTCAACTAGGCCTGAAAGTGCATTTAAAGCAATAAAATCTCAAAATGAGTTTCACGCCTAAACCAAAGGCCTTATGCACACATTTCAACATGTATTTAGTTCAGGTTGACCTCCTGAAGCCTAAATGAGCATTAATTTGACTACACAACTTATTCCTATGAAGGAACATTCAAAGTAAAAAAACGGGCTCAACTCGGACTGAAAGTGCATTTAAAGCAATAAAAACTGAAAATGAGTGTCACGCCTAAACCAAAGGACTTATGCACACATTTCAACATGTATTTAGTTCAGGTTGACCTCCTGAAGCCTAAATGAGCATTAATTTGACTACACAACTCATTCCTATGAAGGTACATTCAAAGTCACAAAACGTGCTCAACTAGGCCTGAAAGTGCATTTAAAGCAATAAAAATTCAAAATGAGTGTCACGCCTAAACCAAAGGACTTATGCACACATTTCAACATGTATTTAGTTCAGGTTGACATTCTGAAGCCTAAATGAGCATTAATTTGACTACACAACTTATTCCTATGAAGATACATTCAAAGTAAAAAAACGGCTCAACACGGACTGAAAGTGCATTTAAAGCAATAAAAACTGAAAATGAGTGTCACGCCTAAACCAAAGGACTTATGCACACATTTCAACATGTATTTAGTTCAGGTTGACCTCCTGAAGCCTAAATGAGCATTAATTTGACTACACAACTCATTCCTATGAAGGTACATTCAAAGTCACAAAACGTGCTCAACTAGGCCTGAAAGTGCATTTAAAGCAATAAAAACTCAAAATGAGTGTCACGCCTAAACCAAAGGACTTATGCACACATTTCAACATGTATTTAGTTCAGGTTGACCTCCTGAAGCCTAAATCACCATTAATTTGACTACACAACTTAATCCTATGAAGATACATTCAAAGTAAAAAAAACGTGCTCTACTCGGCCTGAAAATGCATTTAAAGCAATAAAAACTCAAAATGAGTGTCACGCCTAAACCAAAGGCCTTATGCACACATTTCAACATGTATTTAGTTCAGGTTGACCTCCTGAAGCCTAAATGAGCATTAATTTGACTACACAACTCATTCCTATGAAGGAACATTCAAAGTAAAAAAACGGGCTCAACTCGGACTGAAAGTGCATTTAAAGCAATAAAAACTGAAAATGAGTGTCACGCCTAAACCAAAGGACTTATGCACACATTTCAACATGTATTTAGTTCAGGTTGACATTCTGAAGCCTAAATGAGCATTAATTTGATCACACAACTCATTCCTATGAAGATACATTCAAACTCAGAAACGTGCTCTACTCGGCCTGAAAATGCATTTAAAGCAATAAAAACTCAAATTGAGTGTCACGCCTAAACCAAAGGACTTATACACACATTTCAACATGTATTTAGTTCAGGTTGACATTCTGAAGCCTAAATGAGCATTATTTTGTCTATACAACTCATTCCTATGAAGGTACATTCAAAGTCACAAAACCTGCTCAACTAGGCCTGAAAGTGCATTTAAAGCAATAAAATCTCAAAATGAGTTTCACGCCTAAACCAAAGGCCTTATGCACACATTTCAACATGTATTTAGTTCAGGTTGACCTCCTGAAGCCTAAATGAGCATTAATTTGACTACACAACTTATTCCTATGAAGGAACATTCAAAGTAAAAAAACGGGCTCAACTCGGACTGAAAGTGCATTTAAAGCAATAAAAACTGAAAATGAGTGTCACGCCTAAACCAAAGGACTTATGCACACATTTCAACATGTATTTAGTTCAGGTTGACCTCCTGAAGCCTAAATGAGCATTAATTTGACTACACAACTCATTCCTATGAAGGTACATTCAAAGTCACAAAACGTGCTCAACTAGGCCTGAAAGTGCATTTAAAGCAATAAAAATTCAAAATGAGTGTCACGCCTAAACCAAAGGACTTATGCACACATTTCAACATGTATTTAGTTCAGGTTGACATTCTGAAGCCTAAATGAGCATTAATTTGACTACACAACTTATTCCTATGAAGATACATTCAAAGTAAAAAAACGGCTCAACACGGACTGAAAGTGCATTTAAAGCAATAAAAACTGAAAATGAGTGTCACGCCTAAACCAAAGGACTTATGCACACATTTCAACATGTATTTAGTTCAGGTTGACCTCCTGAAGCCTAAATGAGCATTAATTTGACTACACAACTCATTCCTATGAAGGTACATTCAAAGTCACAAAACGTGCTCAACTAGGCCTGAAAGTGCATTTAAAGCAATAAAAACTCAAAATGAGTGTCACGCCTAAACCAAAGGACTTATGCACACATTTCAACATGTATTTAGTTCAGGTTGACCTCCTGAAGCCTAAATCACCATTAATTTGACTACACAACTTAATCCTATGAAGATACATTCAAAGTAAAAAAACGTGCTCTACTCGGCCTGAAAATGCATTTAAAGCAATAAAAACTCAAAATGAGTGTCACGCCTAAACCAAAGGCCTTATGCACACATTTCAACATGTATTTAGTTCAGGTTGACCTCCTGAAGCCTAAATGAGCATTAATTTGACTACACAACTCATTCCTATGAAGGAACATTCAAAGTAAAAAAACGGGCTCAACTCGGACTGAAAGTGCATTTAAAGCAATAAAAACTGAAAATGAGTGTCACGCCTAAACCAAAGGACTTATGCACACATTTCAACATGTATTTAGTTCAGGTTGACATTCTGAAGCCTAAATGAGCATTAATTTGATCACACAACTCATTCCTATGAAGATACATTCAAACTCAGAAACGTGCTCTACTCGGCCTGAAAATGCATTTAAAGCAATAAAAACTCAAATTGAGTGTCACGCCTAAACCAAAGGACTTATACACACATTTCAACATGTATTTAGTTCAGGTTGACATTCTGAAGCCTAAATGAGCATTATTTTGTCTATACAACTCATTCCTATGAAGGTACATTCAAAGTCACAAAACGTGCTCAACTAGGCCTGAAAGTGCATTTAAAGCAATAAAATCTCAAAATGAGTTTCACGCCTAAATCAAAGGACTTATGCACACATTTCAACATGTATTTAGTTTAGGTTGACCTCCTGAAGCCTAAATGAGCATTAATTTGATCACACAACTCATTCCCATGAAGATACATTCAAAGTCAGCAAGTGCCCTGCTCTGTCTGAAAATGCATTTGAATCAATAAAAACTAAAATTGAGTGTCATGCCTAAACCAAAGGACGTCTGCACACATTTCAACGTCTAAAGAGTTGTTTCCGATGCCTGCTAGTGTATGTGTGCGTGCGTGTGTGAGAGTGTGCGTGTGTTTGTGTGTGTTTGTGTGGGTGCGTGCGTGTGTGTTGTGCGCACCCCCCCCCCCCCAAAAAAAGTACTGTATTCGGATAAAAATGACGAATTACTCAGAGGTTTTAACTTTTGCTTGCACTTGATTTGTTCTGACACCGACGACGTCCACCAATGACAGCCCGAGTGGATCTAGCCCACGTGGTGTGAGAGCAGGGGGAGGTGAAAAGATGCAAAGCCTAGGTGATTGGCTGTGCATCTTTCAGTCTTCCACGTGGGTTAGTCTTTGATCTTCAATCAGTGTCCAAATGTTGTTTACATGCGTAGCGTGTGCGGATGTGTGTGCCTCTCATGAGTTTGTGTGTGTGTTTGCGCGCGTGATCGTGTGCCCATACATGTGTGAGTGTTTCTTTGATCTAAATCATCGTTGGTGTGTTGTTTACGATACGTGCTCGTCTGTGCGTACGTTTGTGTGAGTGTGTGTGCGTGCGTTTGTGTGTGTGCTTGCTGCGTGCTGGCGCGCTCGGAAGCGTGTGTGTCACAGAGAAAGAGAGGGAGCGGGTTCGCTGGCCTGTATGTGCTCTATGTGAAACACACAAGACAATTGCAATTTCGTCCCTTTCACATTTTTTGGCTTTTTTAAAAATAAAACTTATTTTCATCAATGGTTCATAATGAGTGTCACGCCTAGACCAAATGACTTATGCACACATTTCAACATTTATTTAGTTCAGGTTGACCTCCTGAAGCCTAAATGAGCATTAATTTGACTACACAACTCATTCCTATGAAGGTACATTCAAAGTCACAAAACGTGCTCAACTAGGCCTGAAAGTGCATTTAAAGCAATAAAAACTCAAAATGAGTGTCACGCCTAAACCAAAGGACTTATGCACACATTTGTACATGTATTTAGTTCAGGTTGACCTCCTGAAGCCTAAATCACCATTAATTTGATCACACAACTCATTCCTATGAAGATACATTCAAACTCAGAAACGTGCTCTACTCGGCCTGAAAATGCATTTAAAGCAATAAAAACTGAAAATGAGTGTCACGCCTAAACCAAATGACTTATGCACACATTTCAACATTTATTTAGTTCAGGTTGACCTCCTGAAGCCTAAATGAGCATTAATTTGACTACACAACTCATTCCTATGAAGGTACATTCAAAGTCACAAAACGTGCTCAACTAGGCCTGAAAGTGCATTTAAAGCAATAAAAACTCAAAATGAGTGTCACGCCTAAACCAAAGGACTTATGCACACATTTCAACATGTATTTAGTTCAGGTTGACCTCCTGAAGCCTAAATCACCATTAATTTGACTACACAACTTAATCCTATGAAGATACATTCAAAGTAAAAAAACGGGCTCAACTCGGACTGAAAGTGCATTTAAAGCAATAAAAACTGAAAATGAGTGTCACGCCTAAACCAAAGGACTTATGCACACATTTCAACATGTATTTAGTTCAGGTTGACCTCCTGAAGCCTAAATCACCATTAATTTGACTACACAACTTATTCCTATGAAGATACATTCAAAGTAAAAAAACGGGCTCAACTCGGACTGAAAGTGCATTTAAAGCAATAAAAACTGAAAATGAGTGTCACGCCTAAACCAAAGGACTTATACACACATTTCAACATGTATTTAGTTCAGGTTGACATTCTGAAGCCTAAATGAGCATTATTTTGTCTATACAACTCATTCCTATGAAGGTACATTCAAAGTCACAAAACCTGCTCAACTAGGCCTGAAAGTGCATTTAAAGCAATAAAATCTCAAAATGAGTTTCACGCCTAAACCAAAGGCCTTATGCACACATTTCAACATGTATTTAGTTCAGGTTGACCTCCTGAAGCCTAAATGAGCATTAATTTGACTACACAACTTATTCCTATGAAGGAACATTCAAAGTAAAAAAACGGGCTCAACTCGGACTGAAAGTGCATTTAAAGCAATAAAAACTGAAAATGAGTGTCACGCCTAAACCAAAGGACTTATGCACACATTTCAACATGTATTTAGTTCAGGTTGACCTCCTGAAGCCTAAATGAGCATTAATTTGACTACACAACTCATTCCTATGAAGGTACATTCAAAGTCACAAAACGTGCTCAACTAGGCCTGAAAGTGCATTTAAAGCAATAAAAATTCAAAATGAGTGTCACGCCTAAACCAAAGGACTTATGCACACATTTCAACATGTATTTAGTTCAGGTTGACATTCTGAAGCCTAAATGAGCATTAATTTGACTACACAACTTATTCCTATGAAGATACATTCAAAGTAAAAAAACGGCTCAACACGGACTGAAAGTGCATTTAAAGGAATAAAAACTGAAAATGAGTGTCAGGCCTAAACCAAAGGACTTATGCACACATTTCAACATGTATTTAGTTCAGGTTGACCTCCTGAAGCCTAAATGAGCATTAATTTGACTACACAACTCATTCCTATGAAGGTACATTCAAAGTCACAAAACGTGCTCAACTAGGCCTGAAAGTGCATTTAAAGCAATAAAAATTCAAAATGAGTGTCACGCCTAAACCAAAGGACTTATGCACACATTTCAACATGTATTTAGTTCAGGTTGACCTCCTGAAGCCTAAATCACCATTAATTTGACTACACAACTTAATCCTATGAAGATACATTCAAAGTAAAAAAACGTGCTCTACTCGGCCTGAAAATGCATTTAAAGCAATAAAAACTCAAAATGAGTGTCACGCCTAAACCAAAGGCCTTATGCACACATTTCAACATGTATTTAGTTCAGGTTGACCTCCTGAAGCCTAAATGAGCATTAATTTGACGACACAACTCATTCCTATGAAGGAACATTCAAAGTAAAAAAACGGGCTCAACTCGGACTGAAAGTGCATTTAAAGCAATAAAAACTGAAAATGAGTGTCACGCCTAAACCAAAGGACTTATCAACACATTTCAACATGTATTTAGTTCAGGTTGACATTCTGAAGCCTAAATGAGCATTAATTTGATCACACAACTCATTCCTATGAAGGTACATTCAAAGTCACAAAACGTGCTCAACTAGGCCTGAAAGTGCATTTAAAGCAATAAAATCTCAAAATGAGTTTCACGCCTAAATCAAAGGACTTATGCACACATTTCAACATGTATTTAGTTTAGGTTGACCTCCTGAAGCCTAAATGAGCATTAATTTGATCACACAACTCATTCCCATGAAGATACATTCAAAGTCAGCAAGTGCCCTGCTCTGTCTGAAAATGCATTTGAATCAATAAAAACTAAAATTGAGTGTCATGCCTAAACCAAAGGACGTCTGCACACATTTCAACGTCTAAAGAGTTGTTTCCGATGCCTGCTAGTGTATGTGTGCGTGCGTGTGTGAGAGTGTGTAAGTGTGTGCGTGTGTTTGTGTGTGTTTGTGTGGGTGCGTGAGTGTGTGTTGTGCGCACCCCCCCCCCCCCCCCAAAAAAAGTACTGTATTCGGATAAAAATGACGAATTACTCAGAGGTTTTAACTTTTGCTTGCACTTGATTTGTTCTGACACCGACGACGTCCACCAATGACAGCCCGAGTGGATCTAGCCCACGTGGTGTGAGAGCAGGGGGAGGTGAAAAGATGCAAAGCCTAGGTGATTGGCTGTGCATCTTTCAGTCTTCCACGTGGGTTAGTCTTTGATCTTCAATCAGTGTCCAAATGTTGTTTACATGCGTAGCGTGTGCGGATGTGTGTGCCTCTCATGAGTTTGTGTGTGTGTTTGCGCGCGCGTGATCGTGTGCCCATACATGTGTGAGTGTTTCTTTGATCTAAATCATCGTTGGTGTGTTGTTTACGATACGTGCTCGTCTGTGCGTACGTTTGTGTGAGTGTGTGTGCGTGCGTTTGTGTGTGTGCTTGCTGCGTGCTGGCGCGCTCGGAAGCGTGTGTGTCACAGAGAAAGAGAGGGAGCGGGTTCGCTGGCCTGTATGTGCTCTATGTGAAACACACAAGACAATTGCAATTTCGTCCCTTTCACATTTTTTGGCTTTTTTAAAAATAAAACTTATTTTCATAAATGGTTCATAATGAGTGTCACGCCTAGACCAAATGACTTATGCACACATTTCAACATTTATTTAGTTCAGGTTGACCTCCTGAAACCTAAATGAGCATTAATTTGACTACACAACTCATTCCTATGAAGGTACATTCAAAGTCACAAAACGTGCTCAACTAGGCCTGAAAGTGCATTTAAAGCAATAAAAACTCAAAATGAGTGTCACGCCTAAACCAAAGGACTTATGCACACATTTGTACATGTATTTAGTTCAGGTTGACCTCCTGAAGCCTAAATCACCATTAATTTGATCACACAACTCATTCCTATGAAGATACATTCAAACTCAGAAACGTGCTCTACTCGGCCTGAAAATGCATTTAAAGCAATAAAAACTGAAAATGAGTGTCACGCCTAAACCAAATGACTTATGCACACATTTCAACATTTATTTAGTTCAGGTTGACCTCCTGAAGCCTAAATGAGCATTAATTTGACTACACAACTTATTCCTATGAAGGAACATTCATTCATCTTCCGAGCCGCTTGATCCTCACTAGGGTCGCGGGGGGTGCTGGAGCCTATCCCAGCTGTCTCCGGGCAGTAGGCGGGGGACACCCTGAATCGGTTGCCAGCCAATCGCAGGGCACACAGAGACGAACAACAAACCACGCTCACACTCACACCTAGGGACAATTTAGAGTGTTCAATCAGCCTGCCATGCATATTTTTGGAATGTGGGAGGAAACCGGAGCACCCGGAGAAAACCCACGCAGGCCCGGGGAGAACATGCAAACTCCACACAGGGAGGCCGGAGCTGGAATCGAACCCGGTACCTCTGCACTGTGAAGCCGACGTGCTAACCACTGGACTACCGGGCCGCCTTGAAGGAACATTCAAAGTAAAAAAACGGGCTCAACTCGGACTGAAAGTGCATTTAAAGCAATAAAAACTGAAAATGAGTGTCACGCCTAAACCAAAGGACTTATGCACACATTTCAACATGTATTTAGTTCAGGTTGACCTCCTAAAGCCTAAATGAGCATTAATTTGACTACACAACTCATTCCTATGAAGGTACATTCAAAGTCACAAAACGTGCTCAACTAGGCCTGAAAGTGCATTTAAAGCAATAAAAACTCAAAATGAGTGTCACGCCTAAACCAAAGGACTTATGCACACATTTCAACATGTATTTAGTTCAGGTTGACCTCCTGAAGCCTAAATCACCATTAATTTGACTACACAACTTAATCCTATGAAGATACATTCAAAGTAAAAAAACGGGCTCAACTCGGACTGAAAGTGCATTTAAAGCAATAAAAACTGAAAATGAGTGTCACGCCTAAACCAAAGGACTTATGCACACATTTCAACATGTATTTAGTTCAGGTTGACCTCCTGAAGCCTAAATCACCATTAATTTGACTACACAACTTATTCCTATGAAGATACATTCAAAGTAAAAAAACGGGCTCAACTCGGACTGAAAGTGCATTTAAAGCAATAAAAACTGAAAATGAGTGTCACGCCTAAACCAAAGGACTTATGCACACATTTCAACATGTATTTAGTTCAGGTTGACGTCCTGAAGCCTAAATGAGCATTAATTTGACTACACAACTTATTCCTATGAAGATACATTCAAAGTAAAAAAACGTGCTCTACTCGGCCTGAAAATGCATTTAAAGCAATAAAAACTCAAAATGAGTGTCGCGCCTAAACCAAAGGCCTTACGCACACATTTCAACATGTATTTAGTTCAGGTTGACGTCCTGAAGCCTAAATGAGCATTAATTTGACTACACAACTTATTCCTATGAAGATACATTCAAAGTAAAAAAACGTGCTCAACTAGGCCTGAAAGTGCATTTAAAGCAATAAAAACTCAAAATGAGTGTCACGCCTAAACCAAAGGACTTATGCACACATTTCAACATGTATTTAGTTCAGGTTGACCTCCTGAAGCCTAAATGAGCATTAATTTGACTACACAACTCATTCCTATGAAGGAACATTCAAAGTCACAAAACGTGCTCAACTAGGCCTGAAAGTGCATTTAAAGCAATAAAATCTCAAAATGAGTTTCACGCCTAAATCAAAGGACTTATGCACACATTTCAACATGTATTTAGTTTAGGTTGACCTCCTGAAGCCTAAATGAGCATTAATTTGATCACACAACTCATTCCCATGAAGATACATTCAAAGTCAGCAAGTGCCCTGCTCTGTCTGAAAATGCATTTGAATCAATAAAAACTAAAATTGAGTGTCATGCCTAAACCAAAGGACGTCTGCACACATTTCAACATGTATTTAGTTCAGGTTGACCTCCTGAAGCCTAAATGAGCATTAATTTGACTACACAACTCATTCCTATGAAGGTACATTCAAAGTCACAAAACGTGCTCAACTAGGCCTGAAAGTGCATTTAAAGCAATAAAAACTCAAAATGAGTGTCACGCCTAAACCAAAGGACTTATGCACACATTTCAACATGTATTTAGTTCAGGTTGACATGCTGAAGCCTAAATGAGCATTAATTTGACTACACAACTTATTCCTATGAAGATACATTCAAAGTAAAAAAACGGCTCAACTCGGACTGAAAGTGCATTTAAAGCAATAAAAACTGAAAATGAGTGTCACGCCTAAACCAAAGGACTTATGCACACATTTCAACATGTATTTAGTTCAGGTTGACCTCCTGAAGCCTAAATGAGCATTACTTTGACTACACAACTCATTCCTATGAAGGTACATTCAAAGTCACAAAACGTGTTCAACTAGGCCTGAAAGTGCATTTAAAGCAATAAAAACTCAAAATGAGTGTCACGCCTAAACCAAAGGACTTATGCACACATTTCAACATGTATTTAGTTCAGGTTGACCTCCTGAAGCCTAAATCACCATTAATTTGACTACACAACTTAATCCTATGAAGATACATTCAAAGTAAAAAAACGGGCTCAACTCGGACTGAAAGTGCATTTAAAGCAATAAAAACTGAAAATGAGTGTCACGCCTAAACCAAAGGACTTATGCACACATTTCAACATGTATTTAGTTCAGGTTGACCTCCTGAATCCTAAATGAGCATTAATTTGACTACACAACTCATTCCTATGAAGGTACATTCAAAGTCACAAAACGTGCTCAACTAGGCCTGAAAGTGCATTTAAAGCAATAAAAACTCAAAATGAGTGTCACGCCTAAACCAAAGGACTTATGCACACATTTCAACATGTATTTAGTTCAGGTTGACATGCTGAAGCCTAAATGAGCATTAATTTGACTACACAACTTATTCCTATGAAGATACATTCAAAGTAAAAAAACGGCTCAACTCGGACTGAAAGTGCATTTAAAGCAATAAAAACTGAAAATGAGTGTCACGCCTAAACCAAAGGACTTATGCACACATTTCAACATGTATTTAGTTCAGGTTGACCTCCTGAAGCCTAAATGAGCATTAATTTGACTACACAACTCATTCCTATGAAGGTACATTCAAAGTCACAAAACGTGCTCAACTAGGCCTGAAAGTGCATTTAAAGCAATAAAAACTCAAAATGAGTGTCACGCATAAACCAAAGGACTTATGCACACATTTCAACATGTATTTAGTTCAGGTTGACCTCCTGAAGCCTAAATCACCATTAATTTGACTACACAACTTATTCCTATGAAGATACATTCAAAGTAAAAAAACGGGCTCAACTCGGACTGAAAGTGCATTTAAAGCAATAAAAACTGAAAATGAGTGTCACGCCTAAACCAAAGGACTTATGCACACATTTCAACATGTATTTAGTTCAGGTTGACGTCCTGAAGCCTAAATGAGCATTAATTTGACTACACAACTTATTCCTATGAAGATACATTCAAAGTAAAAAAACGTGCTCTACTCGGCCTGAAAATGCATTTAAAGCAATAAAAACTCAAAATGAGTGTCGCGCCTAAACCAAAGGCCTTATGCACACATTTCAACATGTATTTAGTTCAGGTTGACATTCTGAAGCCTAAATGAGCATTAATTTGACTACACAACTTATTCCTATGAAGATACATTAAAAGTAAAAAAACGTGCTCAACTACGCCTGAAAGTGCATTTAAAGCAATAAAAACTCAAAATGAGTGTCACGCCTAAACCAAAGGACTTATGCACACATTTCAACATGTATTTAGTTCAGGTTGACCTCCTGAAGCCTAAATCACCATTAATTTGACTACACAACTTATTCCTATGAAGATACATTCAAAGTAAAAAAACGGGCTCAACTCGGACTGAAAGTGCATTTAAAGCAATAAAAACTGAAAATGAGTGTCACGCCTAAACCAAAGGACTTATGCACACATTTCAACATGTATTTAGTTCAGGTTGACGTCCTGAAGCCTAAATGAGCATTAATTTGACTACACAACTTATTCCTATGAAGATACATTCAAAGTAAAAAAACGTGCTCTACTCGGCCTGAAAATGCATTTAAAGCAATAAAAACTCAAAATGAGTGTCGCGCCTAAACCAAAGGCCTTATGCACACATTTCAACATGTATTTAGTTCAGGTTGACCTCCTGAAGCCTAAATGAGCATTAATTTGACTACACAACTCATTCCTATGAAGGAATATTCAAAGTAAAAAAACGGGCTCAATTCGGACTGAAAGTGCATTTAAAGCAATAAAAACTGAAAATGAGTGTCACGCCTAAACCAAAGGACTTATGCACACATTTCAACATGTATTTAGTTCAGGTTGACCTCCTGAAGCCTAAATCACCATTAATTTGACTACACAACTTATTCCTATGAAGATACATTCAAAGTAAAAAAACGGGCTCAACTCGGACTGAAAGTGCATTTAAAGCAATAAAAACTGAAAATGAGTGTCACGCCTAAACCAAAGGACTTATGCACACATTTCAACATGTATTTAGTTCAGGTTGACCTCCTGAAGCCTAAATGAGCATTAATTTGACTACACAACTCGTTCCTATGAAGGTACATTCAAAGTCACAAAACGTGCTCAACTAGGCCTGAAAGTGCATTTAAAGCAATAAAAACTCAAAATGAGTGTCACGCCTAAACCAAAGGACTTATACACACATTTCAACATGTATTTAGTTCAGGTTGACATGCTGAAGCCTAAATGAGCATTAATTTGACTACACAACTTATTCCTATGAAGGAATATTCAAAGTAAAAAAACGGGCTCAACTCGGACTGAAAGTGCATTTAAAGCAATAAAAACTGAAAATGAGTGTCACGCCTAAACCAAAGGACTTATGCACACATTTCAACATGTATTTAGTTCAGGTTGACCTCCTGAAGCCTAAATGAGCATTAATTTGACTACACAACTCATTCCTATGAAGGAATATTCAAAGTAAAAAAACGGGCTCAACTCGGACTGAAAGTGCATTTAAAGCAATAAAAACTCAAAATGAGTGTCACGCCTAAACCAAAGGACTTATACACACATTTCAACATGTATTTAGTTCAGGTTGACATGCTGAAGCCTAAATGAGCATTAATTTGACTACACAACTTATTCCTATGAAGATACATTCAAAGTAAAAAAACGGCTCAACTCGGACTGAAAGTGCATTTAAAGCAATAAAAACTGAAAATGAGTGTCACGCCTAAACCAAAGGACTTATGCACACATTTCAACATGTATTTAGTTCAGGTTGACCTCCTGAAGCCTAAATGAGCATTAATTTGACTACACAACTCATTCCTATGAAGGTACATTCAAAGTCACAAAACGTGCTCAACTAGGCCTGAAAGTGCATTTAAAGCAATAAAAACTCAAAATGAGTGTCACGCCTAAACCAAAGGACTTATGCACACATTTCAACATGTATTTAGTTCAGGTTGACCTCCTGAAGCCTAAATGAGCATTAATTTGACTACACAACTCATTCCTATGAAGGTACATTCAAAGTCACAAAACGTGCTCAACTAGGCCTGAAAGTGCATTTAAAGCAATAAAAACTCAAAATGAGTGTCACGCCTAAACCAAAGGACTTATGCACACATTTCAACATGTATTTAGTTCAGGTTGACCTCCTGAAGCCTAAATCACCATTAATTTGACTACACAACTTAATCCTATGAAGATACATTCAAAGTAAAAAAACGGGCTCAACTCGGACTGAAAGTGCATTTAAAGCAATAAAAACTGAAAATGAGTGTCACGCCTAAACCAAAGGACTTATGCACACATTTCAACATGTATTTAGTTTAGGTTGACGTCCTGAAGCCTAAATGAGCATTAATTTGACTACACAACTTATTCCTATGAAGATACATTCAAAGTTAAAAAACGTGCTCTACTCGGCCTGAAAATGCATTTAAAGCAATAAAAACTCAAAATGAGTGTCACGCCTAAACCAAAGGCCTTATGCACACATTTCAACATGTATTTAGTTCAGGTTGACCTCCTGAAGCCTAAATGAGTATAATTTGACTACACAACTCATTCCTATGAAGGTACATTAAAAGTCACAAAACGTGCTCAACTAGGCCTGAAAGTGCATTTAAAGCAATAAAAACTCAAAATGAGTGTCACGCCTAAACCAAAGGACTTATGCACACATTTCAACATTTATTTAGTTCAGGTTGACATTCTGAAGCCTAAATGAGCATTAATTTGATCACACAACTCATTCCTATGAAGATACATTCAAACTCAGAAACGTGCTCTACTCGGCCTGAAAATGCATTTAAAGCAATAAAAACTCAAAATGAGTGTCACGCCTAAACCAAAGGACTTATGCACACATTTCAACATGTATTTAGTTCAGGTTGACCTCCTGAAGCCTAAATGAGCATTAATTTGACTACACAACTCATTCCTATGAAGATACATTCAAAGTAAAAAAACGTGCTCTACTCGGCCTGAAAATGCATTTAAAGCAATAAAAACTCAAATTGAGTGTCACGCCTAAACTAAAGGACTTATACACACATTTCAACATGTATTTAGTTCAGGTTGACATTCTGAAGCCTAAATGAGCATTATTTTGTCTATACAACTCATTCCTATGAAGGTACATTCAAAGTCACAAAACGTGCTCAACTAGGCCTGAAAGTGCATTTAAAGCAATAAAATCTCAAAATGAGTTTCACGCCTAAATCAAAGGACTTATGCACACATTTTAACATGTATTTAGTTTAGGTTGACCTCCTGAAGCCTAAATGAGCATTAATTTGATCACACAACTCATTCCCATGAAGATACATTCAAAGTCAGTAAGTGCCCTGCTCTGTCTGAAAATGCATTTGAATCAATAAAAACTAAAATTGAGTGTCATGCCTAAACCAAAGGACGTCTGCACACATTTCAACGTCTAAAGTGTTGTTTCCGATGCCTGCTAGTGTATGTGTGCGTGCGTGTGTGAGAGTGTGTAAGTGTGTGCGTGTGTTTGTGTGTTTGTGTGGGTGCGTGCGTGTGTGTGTGTTGTGCGCACCCCCCCCCCCCCAAAAAAAGTACTGTATTCGGATAAAAATGACGAATTACTCAGAGGTTTTAACTTTTGCTTGCACTTGATTTGTTCTGACACCGACGACGTCCACCAATGACAGCCCGAGTGGATCTAGCCCACGTGGTGTGAGAGCAGGGGGAGGTGAAAAGATGCAAAGCCTAGGTGATTGGCTGTGCATCTTTCAGTCTTCCACGTGGGTTAGTCTTTGATCTTCAATCAGTGTCCAAATGTTGTTTACATGCGTAGCGTGTGCGGATGTGTGTGCCTCTAATGAGTTTGTGTGTGTGTTTGCGCGCGCGTGATCGTGTGCCCATACATGTGTGAGTGTTTCTTTGATCTAAATCATCGTTGGTGTGTTGTTTACGATACGTGCTCGTCTGTGCGTACGTTTGTGTGAGTGTGTGTGCGTGCGTTTGTGTGTGTGCTTGCTGCGTGCTGGCGCGCTCGGAAGCGTGTGTGTCACAGAGAAAGAGAGGGAGCGGGATCGCTGGCCTGTATGTACTCTATGTGAAACACACAGGACATTTTTAATTTCGTCCCTTTCACATTTTTTGGCTTTTTTAAAAATAAAACTTATTTTCATCAATGGTTCATAATGAGTGTCACGCCTAGACCAAATGACTTATGCACACATTTGAACATTTATTTAGTTCAGGTTGACCTCCTGAAGCCTAAATGAGCATTAATTTGACTACACAACTTAATCCTATGAAGATACATTCAAAGTCACAAAACGTGTTCAACTAGGCCTGAAAGTGCATTTAAAGCAATAAAAACTCAAAATGAGTGTCACGCATAAACCAAAGGACTTATGCACACATTTCAACATGTATTTAGTTCAGGTTGACCTCCTGAAGCCTAAATCACCATTAATTTGACTACACAACTTATTCCTATGAAGATACATTCAAAGTAAAAAAACGGGCTCAACTCGGACTGAAAGTGCATTTAAAGCAATAAAAACTGAAAATGAGTGTCACGCCTAAACCAAAGGACTTATGCACACATTTCAACATGTATTTAGTTCAGGTTGACGTCCTGAAGCCTAAATGAGCATTAATTTGACTACACAACTTATTCCTTATGAAGATACATTCAAAGTAAAAAAACGTGCTCTACTCGGCCTGAAAATGCATTTAAAGCAATAAAAACTCAAAATGAGTGTCGCGCCTAAACCAAAGGCCTTATGCACACATTTCAACATGTATTTAGTTCAGGTTGACATTCTGAAGCCTAAATGAGCATTAATTTGACTACACAACTTATTCCTATGAAGATACATTAAAAGTAAAAAAACGTGCTCAACTACGCCTGAAAGTGCATTTAAAGCAATAAAAACTCAAAATGAGTGTCACGCCTAAACCAAAGGACTTATGCACACATTTCAACATGTATTTAGTTCAGGTTGACCTCCTGAAGCCTAAATCACCATTAATTTGACTACACAACTTATTCCTATGAAGATACATTCAAAGTAAAAAAACGGGCTCAACTCGGACTGAAAGTGCATTTAAAGCAATAAAAACTGAAAATGAGTGTCACGCCTAAACCAAAGGACTTATGCACACATTTCAACATGTATTTAGTTCAGGTTGACGTCCTGAAGCCTAAATGAGCATTAATTTGACTACACAACTTATTCCTATGAAGATACATTCAAAGTAAAAAAACGTGCTCTACTCGGCCTGAAAATGCATTTAAAGCAATAAAAACTCAAAATGAGTGTCGCGCCTAAACCAAAGGCCTTATGCACACATTTCAACATGTATTTAGTTCAGGTTGACCTCCTGAAGCCTAAATGAGCATTAATTTGACTACACAACTCATTCCTATGAAGGAATATTCAAAGTAAAAAAACGGGCTCAACTCGGACTGAAAGTGCATTTAAAGCAATAAAAACTGAAAATGAGTGTCACGCCTAAACCAAAGGACTTATGCACACATTTCAACATGTATTTAGTTCAGGGTGACCTCCTGAAGCCTAAATGAGCATTAATTTGACTACACAACTCATTCCTATGAAGGTACATTCAAAGTCACAAAACGTGCTCAACTAGGCCTGAAAGTGCATTTAAAGCAATAAAAACTCAAAATGAGTGTCACGCCTAAACCAAAGGACTTATGCACACATTTCAACATGTATTTAGTTCAGGTTGACATGCTGAAGCCTAAATGAGCATTAATTTGACTACACAACTTATTCCTATGAAGATACATTCAAAGTAAAAAAACGGCTCAACTCGGACTGAAAGTGCATTTAAAGCAATAAAAACTCAAATTGAGTGTCACGCCTAAACCAAAGGACTTATACACACATTTCAACATGTATTTAGTTCAGGTTGACATTCTGAAGCCTAAATGAGCATTATTTTGTCTATACAACTCATTCCTATGAAGATACATTCAAAGTAAAAAAACGGCTCAACTCGGACTGAAAGTGCATTTAAAGCAATAAAAACTGAAAATGAGTGTCACGCCTAAACCAAAGGACTTATGCACACATTTCAACATGTATTTAGTTCAGGTTGACGTCCTGAAGCCTAAATGAGCATTAATTTGACTACACAACTTATTCCTATGAAGATACATTCAAAGTTAAAAAACGTGCTCTACTCGGCCTGAAAATGCATTTAAAGCAATAAAAACTCAAAATGAGTGTCACGCCTAAACCAAAGGCCTTATGCACACATTTCAACATGTATTTAGTTCAGGTTGACCTCCTGAAGCCTAAATCACCATTAATTTGACTACACAACTTAATCCTATGAAGATACATTCAAAGTACAAAAACGGGCTCAACTCGGACTGAAAGTGCATTTAAAGCAATAAAAACTGAAAATGAGTGTCACGCCTAAACCAAAGGACTTATGCACACATTTCAACATGTATTTAGTTCAGGTTGACGTCCTGAAGCCTAAATGAGCATTAATTTGACTACACAACTTATTCCTATGAAGATACATTCAAAGTTAAAAAACGTGCTCTACTCGGCCTGAAAATGCATTTAAAGCAATAAAAACTCAAAATGAGTGTCACGCCTAAACCAAAGGCCTTATGCACACATTTCAACATGTATTTAGTTCAGGTTGACCTCCTGAAGCCTAAATCACCATTAATTTGACTACACAACTTAATCCTATGAAGATACATTCAAAGTAAAAAAACGGGCTCAACTCGGACTGAAAGTGCATTTAAAGCAATAAAAACTGAAAATGAGTGTCACGCCTAAACCAAAGGACTTATGCACACATTTCAACATGTATTTAGTTCAGGTTGACGTCCTGAAGCCTAAATGAGCATTAATTTGACTACACAACTTATTCCTATGAAGATACATTCAAAGTTAAAAAACGTGCTCTACTCGGCCTGAAAATGCATTTAAAGCAATAAAAACTCAAAATGAGTGTCACGCCTAAACCAAAGGCCTTATGCACACATTTCAACATGTATTTAGTTCAGGTTGACCTCCTGAAGCCTAAATGAGCATTAATTTGACTACACAACTCATTCCTATGAAGGAACATTCAAAGTAAAAAAACGGGCTCAACTCGGAATGAAAGTGCATTTAAAGCAATAAAAACTGAAAATGAGTGTCACACCTAAACCAAAGGACTTATGCACACATTTCAACATGTATTTAGTTCAGGTTGACCTCCTGAAGCCTAAATGAGTATAATTTGACTACACAACTCATTCCTATGAAGGTACATTAAAAGTCACAAAACGTGCTCAACTAGGCCTGAAAGTGCATTTAAAGCAATAAAAACTCAAAATGAGTGTCACGCCTAAACCAAAGGACTTATGCACACATTTCAACATGTATTTAGTTCAGGTTGACATTCTGAAGCCTAAATGAGCATTAATTTGATCACACAACTCATTGCTATGAAGATACATTCAAACTCAGAAACGTGCTCTACTCGGCCTGAAAATGCATTTAAAGCAATAAAAACTCAAAATGAGTTTCACGCCTAAACCAAATGACTTATGCACACATTTCAACATGTATTTAGTTCAGGTTGACCTCCTGAAGCCTAAATGAGCATTAATTTGACTACACAACTCATTCCTATGAAGATACATTCAAAGTAAAAAAACGTGCTCTACTCGGCCTGAAAATGCATTTAAAGCAATAAAAACTCAAATTGAGTGTCACGCCTAAACCAAAGGACTTATACACACATTTCAACATGTATTTAGTTCAGGTTGACATTCTGAAGCCTAAATGAGCATTATTTTGTCTATACAACTCATTCCTATGAAGGTACATTCAAAGTCACAAAACGTGCTCAACTAGGCCTAAAAGTGCATTTAAAGCAATAAAATCTCAAAATGAGTTTCACGCCTAAATCAAAGGACTTATGCACACATTTTAACATGTATTTAGTTTAGGTTGACCTCCTGAAGCCTAAATGAGCATTAATTTGATCACACAACTCATTCCCATGAAGATACATTCAAAGTCAGTAAGTGCCCTGCTCTGTCTGAAAATGCATTTGAATCAATAAAAACTAAAATTGACTGTCATGCCTAAACCAAAGGACGTCTGCACACATTTCAACGTCTAAAGTGTTGTTTCCGATGCCTGCTCGTGTATGTGTGCGTGCGTGTGTGAGAGTGTGTCAGTGTGTGCGTGTGTTTGTGTGTGTTTGTGTGGGTGCGTGCGTGTGTGTGTGTTGTGCGCACCCCCCACCCCCCCCAAAAAAAAGTACTGTATTCGGATAAAAATGACGAATTACTCAGAGGTTTTAACTTTTGCTTGCACTTGATTTGTTCTGACACCGACGACGTCCACCAATGACAGCCCGAGTGGATCTAGCCCACGTGGTGTGAGAGCAGGGGGAGGTGAAAAGATGCAAAGCCTAGGTGATTGGCTGTGCATCTTTCAGTCTTCCACGTGGGTTAGTCTTTGATCTTCAATCAGTGTCCAAATGTTGTTTACATGCGTAGCGTGTGCGGATGTGTGTGCCTCTCATGAGTTTGTGTGTGTGTTTGCGCGCGCGTGATCGTGTGCCCATACATGTGTGAGTGTTTCTTTGATCTAAATCATCGTTGGTGTGTTGTTTACGATACGTGCTCGTCTGTGCGTACGTTTGTGTGAGTGTGTGTGCGTGCGTTTGTGTGTGTGCTTGCTGCGTGCTGGCGCGCTCGGAAGCGTGTGTGTCACAGAGAAAGAGAGGGAGCGGGATCGCTGGCCTGTATGTACTCTATGTGAAACACACAGGACATTTGTAATTTCGTCCCTTTCACATTTTTTGGCTTTTTTAAAAATAAAACTTATTTTCATCAATGGTTCATAATGAGTGTCACGCCTAGACCAAATGACTTATGCACACATTTCAACATTTATTTAGTTCAGGTTGACCTCCTGAAGCCTAAATGAGCATTAATTTGACTACACAACTCATTCCTATGAAGGTACATTCAAAGTCACAAAACGTGCTCAACTAGGCCTGAAAGTGCATTTAAAGCAATAAAAACTCAAAATGAGTGTCACGCATAAACCAAAGGACTTATGCACACATTTCAACATGTATTTAGTTCAGGTTGACCTCCTGAAGCCTAAATCACCATTAATTTGACTACACAACTTATTCCTATGAAGATACATTCAAAGTAAAAAAACGGGCTCAACTCGGACTGAAAGTGCATTTAAAGCAATAAAAACTGAAAAAGAGTGTCACGCCTAAACCAAAGGACTTATGCACACATTTCAACATGTATTTAGTTCAGGTTGACGTCCTGAAGCCTAAATGAGCATTAATTTGACTACACAACTTATTCCTATGAAGATACATTCAAAGTAAAAAAACGTGCTCTACTCGGCCTGAAAGTGCATTTAAAGCAATAAAAACTCAAAATGAGTGTCACGCATAAACCAAAGGACTTATGCACACATTTCAACATGTATTTAGTTCAGGTTGACCTCCTGAAGCCTAAATCACCATTAATTTGACTACACAACTTATTCCTATGAAGATACATTCAAAGTAAAAAAACGGGCTCAACTCGGACTGAAAGTGCATTTAAAGCAATAAAAACTGAAAATGAGTGTCACGCCTAAACCAAAGGACTTATGCACACATTTCAACATGTATTTAGTTCAGGTTGACGTCCTGAAGCCTAAATGAGCATTAATTTGACTACACAACTTATTCCTATGAAGATACATTCAAAGTAAAAAAACGTGCTCTACTCGGCCTGAAAATGCATTTAAAGCAATAAAAACTCAAAATGAGTGTCGCGCCTAAACCAAAGGCCTTATGCACACATTTCAACATGTATTTAGTTCAGGTTGACCTCCTGAAGCCTAAATGAGCATTAATTTGACTACACAACTCATTCCTATGAAGGATCATTCAAAGTAAAAAAACGGGCTCAACTCGGACTGAAAGTGCATTTAAAGCAATAAAAACTGAAAATGAGTGTCACGCCTAAACCAAAGGACTTATGCACACATTTCAACATGTATTTAGTTCAGGTTGACCTCCTGAAGCCTAAATGAGCATTAATTTGACTACACAACTCGTTCCTATGAAGGTACATTCAAAGTCACAAAACGTGCTCAACTAGGCCTGAAAGTGCATTTAAAGCAATAAAAACTCAAAATGAGTGTCACGCCTAAACCAAAGGACTTATACACACATTTCAACATGTATTTAGTTCAGGTTGACATGCTGAAGCCTAAATGAGCATTAATTTGACTACACAACTTATTCCTATGAAGATACATTCAAAGTAAAAAAACGGCTCAACTCGGACTGAAAGTGCATTTAAAGCAATAAAAACTGAAAATGAGTGTCACGCCTAAACCAAAGGACTTATGCACACATTTCAACATGTATTTAGTTCAGGTTGACCTCCTGAAGCCTAAATGAGCATTAATTTGACTACACAACTCATTCCTATGAAGGTACATTCAAAGTCACAAAACGTGCTCAACTAGGCCTGAAAGTGCATTTAAAGCAATAAAAACTCAAAATGAGTGTCACGCCTAAACCAAAGGACTTATGCACACATTTCAACATGTATTTAGTTCAGGTTGACCTCCTGAAGCCTAAATGAGCATTAATTTGACTACACAACTCATTCCTATGAAGGTACATTCAAAGTCACAAAACGTGCTCAACTAGGCCTGAAAGTGCATTTAAAGCAATAAAAACTCAAAATGAGTGTCACGCCTAAACCAAAGGACTTATGCACACATTTCAACATGTATTTAGTTCAGGTTGACCTCCTGAAGCCTAAATCACCATTAATTTGACTACACAACTTAATCCTATGAAGATACATTCAAAGCAAAAAAACGGGCTCAACTCGGACTGAAAGTGCATTTAAAGCAATAAAAACTGAAAATGAGTGTCACGCCTAAACCAAAGGACTTATGCACACATTTCAACATGTATTTAGTTCAGGTTGACGTCCTGAAGCCTAAATGAGCATTAATTTGACTACACAACTTATTCCTATGAAGATACATTCAAAGTTAAAAAACGTGCTCTACTCGGACTGAAAGTGCATTTAAAGCAATAAAAACTGAAAATGAGTGTCACGCCTAAACCAAAGGACTTATGCACACATTTCAACATGTATTTAGTTCAGGTTGACCTCCTGAAGCCTAAATGAGTATAATTTGACTACACAACTCATTCCTATGAAGGTACATTAAAAGTCACAAAACGTGCTCAACTAGGCCTGAAAGTGCATTTAAAGCAATAAAAACTCAAAATGAGTGTCACGCCTAAACCAAAGGACTTATGCACACATTTCAACATGTATTTAGTTCAGGTTGACCTCCTGAAGCCTAAATGAGTATTAATTTGACTACACAACTCATTCCTATGAAGATACATTCAAAGTAAAAAAACGTGCTCTACTCGGCCTGAAAATGCATTTAAAGCAATAAAAACTCAAATTGAGTGTCACGCCTAAACCAAAGGACTTATACACACATTTCAACATGTATTTAGTTCAGGTTGACATTCTGAAGCCTAAATGAGCATTATTTTGTCTATACAACTCATTCCTATGAAGGTACATTCAAAGTCACAAAACGTGCTCAACTAAGCCTGAAAGTGCATTTAAAGCAATAAAATCTCAAAATGAGTTTCACGCCTAAATCAAAGGACTTATGCACACATTTCAACATGTATTTAGTTTAGGTTGACCTCCTGAAGCCTAAATGAGCATTAATTTGATCACACAACTCATTCCCATGAAGATACATTCAAAGTCAGTAAGTGCCCTGCTCTGTCTGAAAATGCATTTAAAGCAATAAAAACTCAAAATGAGTGTCGCGCCTAAACCAAAGGCCTTATGCACACATTTCAACATGTATTTAGTTCAGGTTGACATTCTGAAGCCTAAATGAGCATTAATTTGACTACACAACTTATTCCTATGAAGATACATTAAAAGTAAAAAAACGTGCTCAACTACGCCTGAAAGTGCATTTAAAGCAATAAAAACTCAAAATGAGTGTCACGCCTAAACCAAAGGACTTATGCACACATTTCAACATGTATTTAGTTCAGGTTGACCTCCTGAAGCCTAAATCACCATTAATTTGACTACACAACTTATTCCTATGAAGGTACATTCAAAGTCACAAAACGTGCTCAACTAGGCCTGAAAGTGCATTTAAAGCAATAAAAACTCAAAATGAGTGTCACGCCTAAACCAAAGGACTTATGCACACATTTCAACATGTATTTAGTTCAGGTTGACGTCCTGAAGCCTAAATGAGCATTAATTTGACTACACAACTTATTCCTATGAAGATACATTCAAAGTTAAAAAACGTGCTCTACTCGGCCTGAAAATGCATTTAAAGCAATAAAAACTCAAAATGAGTGTCACGCCTAAACCAAAGGCCTTATGCACACATTTCAACATGTATTTAGTTCAGGTTGACCTCCTGAAGCCTAAATCACCATTAATTTGACTACACAACTTAATCCTATGAAGATACATTCAAAGTAAAAAAACGGGCTCAACTCGGACTGAAAGTGCATTTAAAGCAATAAAAACTGAAAATGAGTGTCACGCCTAAACCAAAGGACTTATGCACACATTTCAACATGTATTTAGTTCAGGTTGACGTCCTGAAGCCTAAATGAGCATTAATTTGACTACACAACTTATTCCTATGAAGATACATTCAAAGTTAAAAAACGTGCTCTACTCGGCCTGAAAATGCATTTAAAGCAATAAAAACTCAAAATGAGTGTCACGCCTAAACCAAAGGCCTTATGCACACATTTCAACATGTATTTAGTTCAGGTTGACCTCCTGAAGCCTAAATGAGCATTAATTTGACTACACAACTCATTCCTATGAAGGAACATTCAAAGTAAAAAAACGGGCTCAACTCGGACTGAAAGTGCATTTAAAGCAATAAAAACTGAAAATGAGTGTCACGCCTAAACCAAAGGACTTATGCACACATTTCAACATGTATTTAGTTCAGGTTGACCTCCTGAAGCCTAAATGAGTATAATTTGACTACACAACTCATTCCTATGAAGGTACATTAAAAGTCACAAAACGTGCTCAACTAGGCCTGAAAGTGCATTTAAAGCAATAAAAACTCAAAATGAGTGTCACGCCTAAACCAAAGGACTTATGCACACATTTCAACATGTATTTAGTTCAGGTTGACATGCTGAAGCCTAAATGAGCATTAATTTGACTACACAACTTATTCCTATGAAGATACATTCAAAGTAAAAAAACGGCTCAACTCGGACTGAAAGTGCATTTAAAGCAATAAAAACTGAAAATGAGTGTCACGCCTAAACCAAAGGACTTATGCACACATTTCAACATGTATTTAGTTCAGGTTGACCTCCTGAAGCCTAAATGAGTATTAATTTGACTACACAACTCATTCCTATGAAGATACATTCAAAGTAAAAAAACGTGCTCTACTCGGCCTGAAAATGCATTTAAAGCAATAAAAACTCAAATTGAGTGTCACGCCTAAACCAAAGGACTTATACACACATTTCAACATGTATTTAGTTCAGGTTGACATTCTGAAGCCTAAATGAGCATTATTTTGTCTATACAACTCATTCCTATGAAGGTACATTCAAAGTCACAAAACGTGCTCAACTAGGCCTGAAAGTGCATTTAAAGCAATAAAATCTCAAAATGAGTTTCACGCCTAAATCAAAGGACTTATGCACACATTTCAACATGTATTTAGTTTAGGTTGACCTCCTGAAGCCTAAATGAGCATTAATTTGATCACACAACTCATTCCCATGAAGATACATTCAAAGTCAGTAAGTGCCCTGCTCTGTCTGAAAATGCATTTAAAGCAATAAAAACTAAAATTGAGTGTCACGCCTAAACCAAAGGACTTATGCACACATTTCAACGTCTAAAGTGTTGTTTCCGATGCCTGCTAGTGTATGTGTGCGTGCGTGTGTGAGAGTGTGTAAGTGTGTGCGTGTGTTTGTGTGTGTTTGTGTGTTGTGCGCACCCCCCCCCCCAAAAAAAGTACTGTATTCGGATAAAAATGACGAATTACTCAGAGGTTTTAACTTTTGCTTGCACTTGATTTGTTCTGACACCGACGACGTCCACCAATGACAGCCCGAGTGGATCTAGCCCACGTGGTGTGAGAGCAGGGGGAGGTGAAAAGATGCAAAGCCTAGGTGATTGGCTGTGCATCTTTCAGTCTTCCACGTGGGTTAGTCTTTGATCTTCAATCAGTGTCCAAATGTTGTTTACATGCGTAGCGTGTGCGGATGTGTGTGCCTCTCATGAGTTTGTGTGTGTGTTTGCGCGCGCGTGATCGTGTGCCCATACATGTGTGAGTGTTTCTTTGATCTAAATCATCGTTGGTGTGTTGTTTACGATACGTGCTCGTCTGTGCGTACGTTTGTGTGAGTGTGTGTGCGTGCGTTTGTGTGTGTGCTTGCTGCGTGCTGGCGCGCTCGGAAGCGTGTGTGTCACAGAGAAAGAGAAGGAGCGGGATCGCTGGCCTGTATGTACTCTATGTGAAACACACAGGACATTTGTAATTTCGTCCCTTTCACATTTTTTGGCTTTTTTAAAAATAAAACTTATTTTCATCAATGGTTCATAATGAGTGTCACGCCTAGACCAAATGACTTATGCACACATTTCAACATTTATTTAGTTCAGGTTGACCTCCTGAAGCCTAAATGAGCATTAATTTGACTACACAACTTAATCCTATGAAGATACATTCAAAGTAAAAAAACGGGCTCAACTCGGACTGAAAGTGCATTTAAAGCAATAAAAACTGAAAATGAGTGTCACGCCTAAACCAAAGGACTTATGCACACATTTCAACATGTATTTAGTTCAGGTTGACGTCCTGAAGCCTAAATGAGCATTAATTTGACTACACAACTTATTCCTATGAAGATACATTCAAAGTTAAAAAAACGTGCTCTACTCGGCCTGAAAATGCATTTAAAGCAATAAAAACTCAAAATGAGTGTCACGCCTAAACCAAATGCCTTATGCACACATTTCAACATGTATTTAGTTCAGGTTGACCTCCTGAAGCCTAAATGAGCATTAATTTGACTACACAACTCATTCCTATGAAGGAACATTCAAAGTAAAAAAACGGGCTCAACTCGGACTGAAAGTGCATTTAAAGCAATAAAAACTGAAAATGAGTGTCACGCCTAAACCAAAGGACTTATGCACACATTTCAACATGTATTTAGTTCAGGTTGACCTCCTGAAGCCTAAATGAGTATAATTTGACTACACAACTCATTCCTATGAAGGTACATTAAAAGTCACAAAACGTGCTCAACTAGGCCTGAAAGTGCATTTAAAGCAATAAAAACTCAAAATGAGTGTCACGCCTAAACCAAAGGACTTATGCACACATTTCAACATGTATTTAGTTCAGGTTGACATGCTGAAGCCTAAATGAGCATTAATTTGACTACACAACTTATTCCTATGAAGATACATTCAAAGTAAAAAAACGGCTCAACTCGGACTGAAAGTGCATTTAAAGCAATAAAAACTGAAAATGAGTGTCACGCCTAAACCAAAGGACTTATGCACACATTTCAACATGTATTTAGTTCAGGTTGACCTCCTGAAGCCTAAATGAGTATTAATTTGACTACACAACTCATTCCTATGAAGATACATTCAAAGTAAAAAAACGTGCTCTACTCGGCCTGAAAATGCATTTAAAGCAATAAAAACTCAAATTGAGTGTCACGCCTAAACCAAAGGACTTATACACACATTTCAACATGTATTTAGTTCAGGTTGACATTCTGAAGCCTAAATGAGCATTATTTTGTCTATACAACTCATTCCTATGAAGGTACATTCAAAGTCACAAAACGTGCTCAACTAGGCCTGAAAGTGCATTTAAAGCAATAAAATCTCAAAATGAGTTTCACGCCTAAATCAAAGGACTTATGCACACATTTCAACATGTATTTAGTTTAGGTTGACCTCCTGAAGCCTAAATGAGCATTAATTTGATCACACAACTCATTCCCATGAAGATACATTCAAAGTCAGTAAGTGCCCTGCTCTGTCTGAAAATGCATTTAAAGCAATAAAAACTAAAATTGAGTGTCACGCCTAAACCAAAGGACTTATGCACACATTTCAACGTCTAAAGTGTTGTTTCCGATGCCTGCTAGTGTATGTGTGCGTGCGTGTGTGAGAGTGTGTAAGTGTGTGCGTGTGTTTGTGTGTGTTTGTGTGTTGTGCGCACCCCCCCCCCCAAAAAAAGTACTGTATTCGGATAAAAATGACGAATTACTCAGAGGTTTTAACTTTTGCTTGCACTTGATTTGTTCTGACACCGACGACGTCCACCAATGACAGCCCGAGTGGATCTAGCCCACGTGGTGTGAGAGCAGGGGGAGGTGAAAAGATGCAAAGCCTAGGTGATTGGCTGTGCATCTTTCAGTCTTCCACGTGGGTTAGTCTTTGATCTTCAATCAGTGTCCAAATGTTGTTTACATGCGTAGCGTGTGCGGATGTGTGTGCCTCTCATGAGTTTGTGTGTGTGTTTGCGCGCGCGTGATCGTGTGCCCATACATGTGTGAGTGTTTCTTTGATCTAAATCATCGTTGGTGTGTTGTTTACGATACGTGCTCGTCTGTGCGTACGTTTGTGTGAGTGTGTGTGCGTGCGTTTGTGTGTGTGCTTGCTGCGTGCTGGCGCGCTCGGAAGCGTGTGTGTCACAGAGAAAGAGAAGGAGCGGGATCGCTGGCCTGTATGTACTCTATGTGAAACACACAGGACATTTGTAATTTCGTCCCTTTCACATTTTTTGGCTTTTTTAAAAATAAAACTTATTTTCATCAATGGTTCATAATGAGTGTCACGCCTAGACCAAATGACTTATGCACACATTTCAACATTTATTTAGTTCAGGTTGACCTCCTGAAGCCTAAATGAGCATTAATTTGACTACACAACTTAATCCTATGAAGATACATTCAAAGTAAAAAAACGGGCTCAACTCGGACTGAAAGTGCATTTAAAGCAATAAAAACTGAAAATGAGTGTCACGCCTAAACCAAAGGACTTATGCACACATTTCAACATGTATTTAGTTCAGGTTGACGTCCTGAAGCCTAAATGAGCATTAATTTGACTACACAACTTATTCCTATGAAGATACATTCAAAGTTAAAAAAACGTGCTCTACTCGGCCTGAAAATGCATTTAAAGCAATAAAAACTCAAAATGAGTGTCACGCCTAAACCAAATGCCTTATGCACACATTTCAACATGTATTTAGTTCAGGTTGACCTCCTGAAGCCTAAATGAGCATTAATTTGACTACACAACTCATTCCTATGAAGGAACATTCAAAGTAAAAAAACGGGCTCAACTCGGACTGAAAGTGCATTTAAAGCAATAAAAACTGAAAATGAGTGTCACGCCTAAACCAAAGGACTTATGCACACATTTCAACATGTATTTAGTTCAGGTTGACCTCCTGAAGCCTAAATGAGTATAATTTGACTACACAACTCATTCCTATGAAGGTACATTAAAAGTCACAAAACGTGCTCAACTAGGCCTGAAAGTGCATTTAAAGCAATAAAAACTCAAAATGAGTGTCACGCCTAAACCAAAGGACTTATGCACACATTTCAACATGTATTTAGTTCAGGTTGACATTCTGAAGCCTAAATGAGCATTAATTTGATCACAGAACTCATTCCTATGAAGATATATTCAAACTCAGAAACGTGCTCTACTCGGCCTGAAAATGCATTTAAAGCAATAAAAACTCAAAATGAGTGTCACGCCTAAACCAAAGGACTTATGCACACATTTCAACATGTATTTAGTTCAGGTTGACCTCCTGAAGCCTAAATGAGTATTAATTTGACTACACAACTCATTCCTATGAAGATACATTCAAAGTAAAAAAACGTGCTCTACTCGGCCTGAAAATGCATTTAAAGCAATAAAAACTCAAATTGAGTGTCACGCCTAAACCAAAGGACTTATACACAGATTTCAACATGTATTTAGTTCAGGTTGACATTCTGAAGCCTAAATGAGCATTATTTTGTCTATACAACTCATTCCTATGAAGGTACATTCAAAGTCACAAAACGTGCTCAACTAGGCCTGAAAGTGCATTTAAAGCAATAAAATCTCAAAATGAGTTTCACGCCTAAATCAAAGGACTTATGCACACATTTCAACATGTATTTAGTTTAGGTTGACCTCCTGAAGCCTAAATGAGCATTAATTTGATCACACAACTCATTCCCATGAAGATACATTCAAAGTCAGTAAGTGCCCTGCTCTGTCTGAAAATGCATTTAAAGCAATAAAAACTAAAATTGAGTGTCACGCCTAAACCAAAGGACTTATGCACACATTTCGACGTCTAAAGTGTTGTTTCCGATGCCTGCTAGTGTGTGTGTGCGTGCGTGTGTGAGAGTGTGTAAGTGTGTGCGTGTGTTTGTGTGTGTTTGTGTGTTGTGCGCACCCCCCCCCCCAAAAAAGTACTGTATTCGGATAAAAATGACGAATTACTCAGAGGTTTTAACTTTTGCTTGCACTTGATTTGTTCTGACACCGACGACGTCCACCAATGACAGCCCGAGTGGATCTAGCCCACGTGGTGTGAGAGCAGGGGGAGGTGAAAAGATGCAAAGCCTAGGTGATTGGCTGTGCATCTTTCAGTCTTCCACGTGGGTTAGTCTTTGATCTTCAATCAGTGTCCAAATGTTGTTTACATGCGTAGCGTGTGCGGATGTGTGTGCCTCTCATGAGTTTGTGTGTGTGTTTGCGCGCGCGTGATCGTGTGCCCATACATGTGTGAGTGTTTCTTTGATCTAAATCATCGTTGGTGTGTTGTTTACGATACGTGCTCGTCTGTGCGTACGTTTGTGTGAGTGTGTGTGCGTGCGTTTGTGTGTGTGCTTGCTGCGTGCTGGCGCGCTCGGAAGCGTGTGTGTCACAGAGAAAGAGAAGGAGCGGGATCGCTGGCCTGTATGTACTCTATGTGAAACACACAGGACATTTGTAATTTCGTCCCTTTCACATTTTTTGGCTTTTTTAAAAATAAAACTTATTTTCATCAATGATTCATAATGAGTGTCACGCCTAGACCAAATGACTTATGCACACATTTCAACATTTATTTAGTTCAGGTTGACCTCCTGAAGCCTAAATGAGCATTAATTTGACTACACAACTTAATCCTATGAAGATACATTCAAAGTAAAAAAACGGGCTCAACTCGGACTGAAAGTGCATTTAAAGCAATAAAAACTGAAAATGAGTGTCACGCCTAAACCAAAGGACTTATGCACACATTTCAACATGTATTTAGTTCAGGTTGACGTCCTGAAGCCTAAATGAGCATTAATTTGACTACACAACTTATTCCTATGAAGATACATTCAAAGTTAAAAAAACGTGCTCTACTCGGCCTGAAAATGCATTTAAAGCAATAAAAACTCAAAATGAGTGTCACGCCTAAACCAAATGCCTTATGCACACATTTCAACATGTATTTAGTTCAGGTTGACCTCCTGAAGCCTAAATGAGCATTAATTTGACTACACAACTCATTCCTATGAAGATACATTCAAAGTAAAAAAACGGGCTCAACTCGGACTGAAAGTGCATTTAAAGCAATAAAAACTGAAAATGAGTGTCACGCCTAAACCAAAGGACTTATGCACACATTTCAACATGTATTTAGTTCAGGTTGACCTCCTGAAGCCTAAATGAGCATTAATTTGACTACACAACTCATTCCTATGAAGGTACATTCAAAGTCACAAAACGTGCTCAACTAGGCCTGAAAGTGCATTTAAAGCAATAAAAACTCAAAATGAGTGTCACGCCTAAACCAAAGGACTTATGCACACATTTCAACATGTATTTAGTTCAGGTTGACCTCCTGAAGCCTAAATGAGCATTAATTTGACTACACAACTCATTCCTATGAAGGTACATTCAAAGTCACAAAACGTGCTCAACTAGGCCTGAAAGTGCATTTAAAGCAATAAAAACTCAAAATGAGTGTCACGCCTAAACCAAAGGACTTATGCACACATTTCAACATGTATTTAGTTCAGGTTGACCTCCTGAAGCCTAAATCACCATTAATTTGACTACACAACTTAATCCTATGAAGATACATTCAAAGTAAAAAAACGGGCTCAACTCGGACTGAAAGTGCATTTAAAGCAATAAAAACTGAAAATGAGTGTCACGCCTAAACCAAAGGACTTATGCACACATTTCAACATGTATTTAGTTCAGGTTGACGTCCTGAAGCCTAAATGAGTATAATTTGACTACACAACTCATTCCTATGAAGGTACATTAAAAGTCACAAAACGTGCTCAACTAGGCCTGAAAGTGCATTTAAAGCAATAAAAACTCAAAATGAGTGTCACGCCTAAACCAAAGGACTTATGCACACATTTCAACATGTATTTAGTTCAGGTTGACCTCCTGAAGCCTAAATGAGCATTAATTTGACTACACAACTCATTCCTATGAAGGTACATTCAAAGTCACAAAACGTGCTCAACTAGGCCTGAAAGTGCATTTAAAGCAATAAAAACTCAAAATGAGTGTCACGCCTAAACCAAAGGACTTATGCACACATTTCAACATGTATTTAGTTCAGGTTGACCTCCTGAAGCTTAAATCACCATTAATTTGACTACACAACTTAATCCTATGAAGATACATTCAAAGTAAAAAAACGGGCTCAACTCGGACTGAAAGTGCATTTAAAGCAATAAAAACTGAAAATGAGTGTCACGCCTAAACCAAAGGCCTTATGCACACATTTCAACATGTATTTAGTTCAGGTTGACCTCCTGAAGCCTAAATGAGCATTAATTTGACTACACAACTCATTCCTATGAAGGAACATTCAAAGTAAAAAAACGGGCTCAACTCGGACTGAAAGTGCATTTAAAGCAATAAAAACTGAAAATGAGTGTCACGCCTAAACCAAAGGACTTATGCACACATTTCAACATGTATTTAGTTCAGGTTGACCTCCTGAAGCCTAAATGAGTATAATTTGACTACACAACTCATTCCTATGAAGGTACATTAAAAGTCACAAAACGTGCTCAACTAGGCCTGAAAGTGCATTTAAAGCAATAAAAACTCAAAATGAGTGTCACGCCTAAACCAAAGGACTTATGCACACATTTCAACATGTATTTAGTTCAGGTTGACCATCAGAAGCCTAAATCACCATTAATTTGATCACACAACTCATTCCTATGAAGATACATTCAAACTCATAATCGTGCTCTACTCGGCCTGAAAATGCATTTAAAGCAATAAAAACTCAAAATGAGTGTCACGCCTAAACCAAAGGACTTATGCACACATTTCAACATGTATTTAGTTCAGGTTGACATTCTGAAGCCTAAATGAGCATTAATTTGACTACACAACTTATTCCTATGAAGATACATTCAAAGTAAAAAAACGGACTCAACTCGGACTGAAAGTGCATTTAAAGCAATAAAAACTCAAATTGAGTGTCACGCCTAAACTAAAGGACTTATACACACATTTCAACATGTATTTAGTTCAGGTTGACATTCTGAAGCCTAAATGAGCATTATTTTGTCTATACAACTCATTCCTATGAAGGTACATTCAAAGTCACAAAACGTGCTCAACTAGGCCTGAAAGTGCATTTAAAGCAATAAAATCTCAAAATGAGTTTCACGCCTAAATCAAAGGACTTATGCACACATTTTAACATGTATTTAGTTTAGGTTGACCTCCTGAAGCCTAAATGAGCATTAATTTGATCACACAACTCATTCCCATGAAGATACATTCAAAGTCAGTAAGTGCCCTGCTCTGTCTGAAAATGCATTTGAATCAATAAAAACTAAAATTGAGTGTCATGCCTAAACCAAAGGACGTCTGCACACATTTCAACGTCTAAAGTGTTGTTTCCGATGCCTGCTAGTGTATGTGTGCGTGCGTGTGTGAGAGTGTGTAAGTGTGTGCGTGTGTTTGTGTGTGTTTGTGTGGGTGCGTGCGTGTGTGTGTTGTGCGCACCCCCCCCCCCCCCCCCAAAAAAGTACTGTATTCGAATAAAAATGACGAATTACTCAGAGGTTTTAACTTTTGCTTGCACTTGATTTGTTCTGACACCGACGACGTCCACCAATGACAGCCCGAGTGGATCTAGCCCACGTGGTGTGAGAGCAGGGGGAGGTGAAAAGATGCAAAGCCTAGGTGATTGGCTGTGCATCTTTCAGTCTTCCACGTGGGTTAGTCTTTGATCTTCAATCAGTGTCCAAATGTTGTTTACATGCGTAGCGTGTGCGGATGTGTGTGCCTCTCATGAGTTTGTGTGTGTGTTTCCGCGCGCGTGATCGTGTGCCCATACATGTGTGAGTGTTTCTTTGATCTAAATCATCGTTGGTGTGTTGTTTACGATACGAGCTCGTCTGTGCGTACGTTTGTGTGAGTGTGTGTGCGTGCGTTTGTGTGTGTGCTTGCTGCGTGCTGGCGCGCTCGGAAGCGTGTGTGTCACAGAGAAAGAGAGGGAGCGGGATCGCTGGCCTGTATGTACTCTATGTGAAACACACAGGACATTTGTAATTTCGTCCCTTTCACATTTTTTGGCTTTTTAAAAAATAAAACTTATTTTCATCAATGGTTCATAATGAGTGTCACGCCTAGACCAAATGACTTATGCACACATTTCAACCTCTTGGCCTCTTGGACACTCTCAACCTGTCCAAGAGGCCTGCTGCCCGCCGCAATCGCCGCCGGGCCGGCCCGCACCCTGCCATTGAGACTGAACGTGTATTATTTATTTTTTTAACTTGGCCGCCGGGCCGGGGCGGGCATCGCCCCCGGTACCTCCAGCCGCTACTATTTCCGCGGGCCGTGTTCCAACACTATTCACCCCGGCCAAGAGGCCTATTCCCCGGCCCGCACCCCGCCATTGAGACTGCACGGGAATTATTATTTTTTTAACTTGGCCGCCGGGCCGGGGCGGGCTTCGCCCCCGGTACCTCCAGCCGCTTCTATTTACGCGCGCCGAGTTCCAACATATTAGCCCCGGCCAAGAGGCCTCTTCCCCGGCCACACTCGTCCGCCGGGCCGGCCCGCACCCCGCCATTGAGACTGCACGGGAATTATTATTTTTTTATCTCTCAACCTGTCCAAGAGGCCTGCTGCCCGCCGCACTCGCCGCCGGGCCGGCCCGCACCCCGCCATTGAGACTGCATGGGAATTATTATTTTTTTATCTCTCAACCTGTCCAAGAGAACTGCTGCCCGCCGCAATCGCAGCCGGGCCGGCCCGCACCCCGCCATTGAGACTGAACGGAATTATTATTTTTTTTAACTCGGCCGCCGGGCCGGGGCGGGCTTCGCCCCCGGTACCTCCAGACGCTACTATTTCCGCGGGCCGCGTTCCAACACTATTAACCCCGTTCAAGAGGCCTCTTCCCCGGCCACACTCGGCCACCGGGCCGGCCCGCACCCTGCCATTGAGACTGAAGGGATTATTTATTTTTTTAACTTGGCCGCCGGGCCGGGGCGGGCTTCGCCCCCGGTACCTCCAGCCGCTACTATTTCCGCGGGCCGCGTTCCAACACTATTCACCCCGGCCAAGAGGCCTCTTCCCCGGCCACACTCGTCCGCCGGGCCGGCCCGCACCCTGCCATTGAGACTGCATGGGAAGTATTATTTTTTTATCCCTCAACCTGTCCAAGAGGCCTGCTGCCCGCCGCAATCGCCGCCGGGCCGGCCCGCACCCTGCCATTGAGACTGAACGGGGATTATTTATTTTTTTAACTTGGCCGCCGGGCCGGGGCGGGCTTCGCCCCTGGTACCTCCAGCCGCTACTATTTCCGCGGGCCGCGTTCCAACACTATTCACACCGGCCAAGAGGCCTCTTCCCCGGCCACACTCGTCCGCCGGGCCGGCCCGCACCCCGCCATTGAGACTGCACGGGAATTATTATTTTTTTATCTCTCAACCTGTCCAAGAGGCCGGCTGCCCGCCGCACTCGCCGCCGGGCAGGCCCGCACCCCGCCATTGAGACTGCACGGGAATTATTATTTTTTTATCTCTCAACCTGTCCAAGAGGCCTCTTCCCCGGCCACACTCGTCCGCCGGGCCGGCCCGCACCCCGCCATTGAGACTGCACGGGAATTATTTTTTTTTTTATCTCTCAAACTGTCCAAGAGGCCTGCTGCCCGCCGCAATCGCCGCCGGGCCGGCCCGACTGAACGGGGATTATTATTTTTTTATCTCTCAACCTGTCCAAGAGGCCTGCTGCCCGCCGCACTCGCCGCTGGGCCGGCCCGCACCCCGCCATTGAGACTGCATTGGAATTATTATTTTTTTATCTCTCAACCTGTCCAAGAGGCCTGCTACCCGCCGCAATCGCCGCCGGGCCGGCCCGCACCCTGCCATTGAGACTGAACAGGGATTATTTATTTTTTTAACTTGGCCGCCGGGCCGGGGCGGGCATCGCCCCCGGTACCTCCAGCCGCTACTATTTCCGCGGGCCGCGTTCCAACACTATTCACCCCGGCCAAGAGGCCTCTTCCCCGGCCACACTCGTCCGCCGGGCCGGCCCGCACCCCACCATTGAGACTGAACGGGATTATTATTTTTTTTAACTCGGCCGCCGGGCCGGGGCGGGCTTCGCCCCCGGTACCTCCAGCCGCTACTATTTCCGCGGGCCGCGTTCCAACACTATTAACCCCGGCCAAGAGGCCTCTTCCCCGGCCACACTCGTCCTCCGGGCCGGCCCGCACCCCGCCATTGAGACTACACGGGGATTATTTATTTTTTTAGCTTGGCCGCCGGGCCGGGGCGGGCATCGCCCCCGGTACCTCCAGCCGCTACTATTTCCGCGGGCCGCGTTCCAACACTATTCACCCCGGCCAAGAGGCCTATTCCCCGGCCCGCACCCCGCCATTGAGACTGCACGGGAATTATTATTTTTTTATCTCTCAACCTGTCCAAGAGGCCTGCTGCCCGCCGCACTCGCCGCCGGGCAGGCCCGCACCAGGCCATTGAGACTGCACGGGAATTATTATTTTTTTATCTCTCAACCTGTCCAAGAGGCCTGCTGCCCTCTGCACTCGCCGCCGGGCCGGCCCGCACCCCGCCATTGAGACTGAACGGGGATTATTATTTTTTTATCTCTCAACCTGTCCAAGAGGCCTGCTGCCCGCCGCAATCGCCGCCGGGCCGGCCCGACTGAACGGGGATTATTATTTTTTTATCTCTCAACCTGTCCAAGAGGCCTGCTGCCCGCCGCAATCGCCGCCGGGCCGGCCCGCACCCCGCCATTGAGACTGAACGGGGATTATTATTTTTTTTAACTCGGCCGCCGGGCCGGGGCGGGCTTCGCCCCCGGTACCTCCAGCCGCTACTATTTCCGCGGGCCGCGTTCCAACACTATTAACCCCGGCCAAGAGGCCTATTCCCCGGCCCGCACATCGCCATTGAGACTGCACGGGAATTATTATTTTTTTATCTCTCAACCTGTCCAAGAGGCCTGCTGCCCGCCGCACTCGCCGCCGGGCAGGCCCGCACCCCGCCATTGAGACTGCACGGGAATTATTATTTTTTTATCTCTCAACCTGTCCAAGAGGCCTGCTGCCCGCCGCAATCGCCGCCGGGCCGGCCCGCACCCCGCCATTGAGACTGAACGGGGATTATTATTTTTTTTATCTCTCAACCTGTCCAAGAGGCATGCTGCCCGCCGCACTCGCCGCCGGGCCGGCCCGCACCCCGCCATTGAGACTGAACGGGGATTATTATTTTTTTTAACTCGGCCTCCGGGCCGGGGCGGGCTTCGCCCCCGGTACCTCCAGCCGCTTCTATTTACGCGCGCCGCGTTCCAACATATTCACCCCGGCCAAGAGGCCTATTCCCCGGCCCGCACCCCGCCATTGAGACTGCATGGGAATTATTATTTTTTTATCTCTCAACCTGTCCAAGAGGCCTGCTGCCCGCCGCAATCGCCGCCGGGCCGGCCCGCACCCGCCATTGAGACTGAACGGGGATTATTTATTTTTTTAACTTGGCCGCCGGGCCGGGGCGGGCATCGCCCCCGGTACCTCCAGCCGCTACTATTTCCGCGGGCCGTGTTCCAACACCATTCACTCGCCGCCGGGCAGGCCCGCACCCCGCCAAGAGGCCTATTCCCCGGCTATTCCCCGGCCACACTCCTCCGCCGGGCCGGCCCGCACCCCGCCATTGAGACTGCACGGGAATTATTATTTTTTTATCTCTCAACCTGTCCAAGAGGGCTGCTGCCCGCCGCACTCGCCGCCGGGCCGGCCCGCACCCCGCCATTGAGACTGAACGGGGATTATTATTTTTTTTAACTCGGCCTCCGGGCCGGGGCGGGCTTCGCCCCCGGTACCTCCAGCCGCTTCTATTTACGCGCGCGTTCCAACATATTCACCCCGGCCAAGAGGCCTCTTCCCCGGCCACACTCGTCCGCCGGACCGGCCCGCACCCCGCCATTGAGACTGCATGGGAATTATTATTTTTTTATCTCTCAACCTGTCCAAGAGAACTGCTGCCCGCCGCAATCGCCGCCGGGCCGGCCCGCACCCCGCCATTGAGACTGAACGGAATTATTATTTTTTTTAACTCGGCCGCCGGGCCGGGGCGGGCTTCGCCCCCGGTACCTCCAGACGCTACTATTTCCGCGGGCCGCGTTCCAACACTATTAACCCCGTTCAAGAGGCCTTTTCCCCGGCCACACTCGGCCACCGGGCCGGCCCGCACCCGCCATTGAGACTGAACGGGGATTATTTATTTTTTTAACTTGGCCGCCGGGCCGGGGCGGGCATCGCCCCCGGTACCTCCAGCCGCTACTATTTCCGCGGGCCGTGTTCCAACACTATTCACCCCGGCCAAGAGGCCTATTCCCCGGCCCGCACCCCGCCATTGAGACTGCACGGGAATTATTATTTTTTTATCTCTCAACCTGTCCAAGAGGCCTGCTGCCCGCCGCACTCGCCGCCGGGCCGGCCCGCACCCTGCCATTGAGACTGAACGGGGATTATTTATTTTTTTAACTCGGCCTCCGGGCCGGGGCGGGCTTCGCCCCCGGTACCTCCAGCCGCTTCTATTTACGCGCGCCGCGTTCCAACATATTCACCCCGGCCCGCACCCCGCCATTGAGACTGCACGGGAATTATTATTTTTTTATCTCTCAACCTGTCCAAGAGGCCTGCTGCCCGCCGCACTCGCCGCCGGGCCGGCCCGCACCCTGCCATTGAGACTGAACGGGGATTATTTATTTTTTTAACTTGGCCGCCGGCCCGGGGCGGGCATCGCCCCCGGTACCTCCAGCCGCTACTATTTCCGCGGGCCGTGTTCCAACACTATTCACCCCGGCCAAGAGGCCTATTCCCCGGCCCGCACCCCGCCATTGAGACTGCATGGGAATTATTATTTTTTTATCTCTCAACCTGTCCAAGAGGCCTGCTGCCCGCCGCAATCGCCGCCGGGCCGGCCCGCACCCTGCCATTGAGACTGAACGGGAATTATTATTTTTTTATCTCTCAACCTGTCCAAGAGGCCTGCTGCCCGCCGCACTCGCCGCCGGGCCGGCCCGCACCCCGCCATTGAGACTGAACGGGGATTATTATTTTTTTTAACTCGGCCTCCGGGCCGGGGCGGGCTTCGCCCCCGGTACCTCCAGCCGCTTCTATTTACGCGCGCCGCGTTCCAACATATTCACCCCGGCCAAGAGGCCTCTTTACCGGCCACACTCGTCCGCCGGGCCGGCCCGCACCCCGCCATTGAGACTGCACGGGAATTATTATTTTTTTATCTCTCAACCTGTCCAAGAGGCCTGCTGCCCGCCGCACTCGCCGCCGGGCCGGCCCGCACCCCGCCATTGAGACTGAACGGGGATTATTATTTTTTTTAACTCGGCCTTCGGGCCGGGGCGGGCTTCGCCCCCGGTACCTCCAGCCGCTTCTATTTACGCGCGCCGCGTTCCAACATATTCACCCCGGCCAAGAGGCCTCTTCCCCGGCCACACTCGTCCGCCGGGCCGGCCCGCACCCCGCCATTGAGACTGCACGGGAATTATTATTTTTTTATCTCTCAACCTGTCCAAGAGGCCTGCTGCCCGCCGCACTCGCCGCCGGGCCGGCCCGCACCCTGCCATTGAGACTGAACGGGGATTATTTATTTTTTTAACTTGGCCGCCGGCCCGGGGCGGGCATCGCCCCCGGTACCTCCAGCCGCTACTATTTCCGCGGGCCGTGTTCCAACACTATTCACCCCGGCCAAGAGGCCTATTCCCCGGCCCGCACCCCGCCATTGAGACTGCATGGGAATTATTATTTTTTTATCTCTCAACCTGTCCAAGAGACCTGCTGCCCACCGCAATCGCCGCCGGGCCGGCCCGCACCCTGCCATTGAGACTGAACGGGGATTATTTATTTTTTTAACTCGGCCTCCGGGCCGGGGCGGGCTTCGCCCCCGGTACCTCCAGCCGCTTCTATTTACGCGCGCCGCGTTCCAACATATTCACCCCGGCCAAGAGGCCTATTCCCCGGCCCACACCCCGCCATTGAGACTACATGGGAATTATTATTTTTTTATCTCTCAACCTGTCCAAGAGGCCTGCTGCCCGCCGCACTCGCCGCCGGGCCGGCCCGCACCCCGCCATTGAGACTGAACGGGGATTATTATTTTTTTTAACTGGGCCGCCGGGCCGGGGCGGGCATCGCCCCCGGTACCTCCAGCCGCTACTATTTCCGCGGGCCGTGTTCCAACACTATTCACCCCGGCCAAGAGGCCTATTCCCCGGCCCGCACCCCGCCATTGAGACTGCACGGGAATTATTATTTTTTTATCTCTCAACCTGTCCAAGAGGCCTGCTGCCCGCCGCACTCGCCGCCGGGCCGGCCCGCACCCCGCCATTGAGACTGCATGGGAATTATTATTTTTTTATCTCTCAACCTGTCCAAGAGAACTGCTGCCCGCCGCAGTCGCCGCCGGGCCGGCCCGCACCCCGCCATTGAGACTGAACGGAATTATTATTTTTTTTAACTCGGCCGCCGGGGCGGGCTTCGCCCCCGGTACCTCCAGCCGCTACTATTTCCGCGGGCCGCGTTCCAACACTATTAATCCCGGCCAAGAGGCCTCTTCCCCGGCCACACTCGGCCACCGGGCCGGCCCGCACCCTGCCATTGAGACTGAACGGGATTATTTATTTTTTTAACTTGGCCGCCGGGCCGGGGCGGGCTTCGCCCCCGGTACCTCCAGCCGCTACTATTTACGCGCGCCGCGTTCCAACATATTCACCCCGGCCAAGAGGCCTCTTCCCCGGCCACACTCGTCCGCCGGGCCGGCCCGCACCCCGCCGTTGAGACTGCACGGGAATTATTATTTTTTTATCTCTCAACCTGTCCAAGAGGCCTGCTGCCCGCCGCACTCGCCGCCGGGCCGGCCCGTACCCCGCCATTGAGACTGCATGGGAATTATTATTTTTTTATCTCTCAACCTGTCCAAGAGAACTGCTGCCCGCCGCAATCGCCGCCGGGCCGGCCGCACCCCGCCATTGAGACTGAACGGAATTATTTATTTTTTTTACTTGGCCGCCGGGGCGGGCTTCGCCCCCGGTACCTCCAGCCGCTACTATTTCCGCGGGCCGCGTTCCAACACTATTCACCCCGGCCAAGAGGCCTCTTCCACGGCCACACTCGTCCGCCGGGCCGGCCCGCACCCCGCCATTGAGACTGCATGGGAATTATTATTTTTTTATCTCTCAACCTGTCCAAGAGGCCTGCTGCCCGCCGCACTCGCCGCCGGGCCGGCCCGCACCCCGCCATTGAGACTGCATGGGAATTATTATTTTTTTTAACTCGGCCGCCGGGCCGGGGCGGGCTTCGCCCCAGGTACCTCCAGACGCTACTATTTCCGCGGGCCGCGTTCCAACACTATTAACCCCGGCCAAGAGGCCTCTTCCCCGGCCACACTCGGCCACCGGGCCGGCCCGCACCCTGCCATTGAGACTGAAGGGATTATTTATTTTTTTAACTTGGCCGCCGGGCCGGGGCGGGCTTCGCCCCCGGTACCTCCAGCCGCTACTATTTCCGCGGGCCGCGTTCCAACACTATTCACCCCGGCCAAGAGGCCTCTTCCCCGGCCACACTCGTCCGCCGGGCCGGCCCGCACCCCGCCATTGAGACTGCATGGGAATTCTTATTTTTTTATCTCTCAACCTGTCCAAGAGAACTGCTGCCCGCCGCAATCGCCGCCGGGCCGGCCCGCACCCTGCCATTGAGACTGAACGGGGATTATTTATTTTTTTAACTTGGCCGCCGGCCCGGGGCGGGCATCGCCCCCGGTACCTCCAGCCGCTACTATTTCCGCCGGCCGTGTTCCAACACTATTCACCCCGGCCAAGAGGCCTCTTCCACGGCCACACTCGTCCGCCGGGCCGGCCCGCACCCCGCCATTGAGACTGCATGGGAATTATTATTTTTTTATCTCTCAACCTGTCCAAGAGGCCTGCTGCCCGCCGCACTCGCCGCCGGGCCGGCCCGCACCCCGCCATTGAGACTGCATGGGAATTATTATTTTTTTATCTCTCAACCTATCCAAGAGAACTGCTGCCCGCCGCAATCGCCGCCGGGCCGGCCCGCACCCCGCCATTGAGACTGAACGGAATTATTATTTTTTTTAACTCGGCCGCCGGGCCGGGGCGGGCTTCGCCCCAGGTACCTCCAGACGCTACTATTTCCGCGGGCCGCGTTCCAACACTATTAACCCCGGCCAAGAGGCCTCTTCCCCGGCCACACTCGGCCACCGGGCCGGCCCGCACCCTGCCATTGAGACTGAAGGGATTATTTATTTTTTTAACTTGGCCGCCGGGCCGGGGCGGGCTTCGCCCCCGGTACCTCCAGCCGCTACTATTTCCGCGGGCCGCGTTCCAACACTATTCACCCCGGCCAAGAGGCCTCTTCCCCGGCCACACTCGTCCGCCGGGCCGGCCCGCACCCCGCCATTGAGACTGCATGGGAATTCTTATTTTTTTATCTCTCAACCTGTCCAAGAGGCCTGCTGCCCGCCGCAATCGCCGCCGGGCCGGCCCGCACCCTGCCATTGAGACTGAACGGGGATTATTTATTTTTTTAACTTGGCCGCCGGCCCGGGGCGGGCATCGCCCCCGGTACCTCCAGCCGCTACTATTTCCGCCGGCCGTGTTCCAACACTATTCACCCCGGCCAAGAGGCCTATTCCCCGGCCCGCACCCCGCCATTGAGACTGCATGGGAATTATTATTTTTTTATCTCTCAACCTGTCCAAGAGGCCTGCTGCCCGCCGCAATCGCCGCCGGGCCGGCCCGCACCCTGCCATTGAGACTGAACGTGTATTATTTATTTTTTTAACTTGGCCGCCGGGCCGGGGCGGGCATCGCCCCCGGTACCTCCAGCCGCTACTATTTCCGCGGGCCGTGTTCCAACACTATTCACCCCGGCCAAGAGGCCTATTCCCCGGCCCGCACCCCGCCATTGAGACTGCACGGGAATTATTATTTTTTTAACTTGGCCGCCGGGCCGGGGCGGGCTTCGCCCCCGGTACCTCCAGCTGCTTCTATTTACGCGCGCCGAGTTCCAACATATTAGCCCCGGCCAAGAGGCCTCTTCCCCGGCCACACTCGTCCGCCGGGCCGGCCCGCACCCCGCCATTGAGACTGCACGGGAATTATTATTTTTTTATCTCTCAACCTGTCCAAGAGGCCTGCTGCCCGCCGCACTCGCCGCCGGGCCGGCCCGCACCCCGCCATTGAGACTGCATGGGAATTATTATTTTTTTATCTCTCAACCTGTCCAAGAGAACTGCTGCCCGCCGCAATCGCCGCCGGGCCGGCCCGCACCCCGCCATTGAGACTGAACGGAATTATTATTTTTTTTAACTCGGCCGCCGGGCCGGGGCGGGCTTCGCCCCCGGTACCTCCAGACGCTACTATTTCCGCGGGCCGCGTTCCAACACTATTAACCCCGTTCAAGAGGCCTCTTCCCCGGCCACACTCGGCCACCGGGCCGGCCCGCACCCCGCCATTGAGACTGAACGGAATTATTATTTTTTTTAACTCGGCCGCCGGGCCGGGGCGGGCTTCGCCCCCGGTACCTCCAGCCGCTACTATTTCCGCGGGCCGCGTTCCAACACTATTCACCCCGGCCAAGAGGCCTCTTCCCCGGCCACACTCGTCCGCCGGGCCGGCCCGCACCCTGCCATTGAGACTGCATGGGAATTATTATTTTTTTATCCCTCAACCTGTCCAAGAGGCCTGCTGCCCGCCGCAATCGCCGCCGGGCCGGCCCGCACCCTGCCATTGAGACTGAACGGGGATTATTTATTTTTTTAACTTGGCCGCCGGGCCGGGGCGGGCTTCGCCCCTGGTACCTCCAGCCGCTACTATTTCCGCGGGCCGCGTTCCAACACTATTCACACCGGCCAAGAGGCCTCTTCCCCGGCCACACTCGTCCGCCGGGCCGGCCCGCACCCCGCCATTGAGACTGCACGGGAATTATTATTTTTTTATCTCTCAACCTGTCCAAGAGGCCGGCTGCCCGCCGCACTCGCCGCCGGGCAGGCCCGCACCCCGCCATTGAGACTGCACGGGAATTATTATTTTTTTATCTCTCAACCTGTCCAAGAGGCCTCTTCCCCGGCCACACTCGTCCGCCGGGCCGGCCCGCACCCCGCCATTGAGACTGCACGGGAATTATTTTTTTTTTTATCTCTCAACCTGTCCAAGAGGCCTGCTGCCCGCCGCACTCGCCGCCGGGCCGGCCCGCACCCCGCCATTGAGACTGCACGGGAATTATTATTTTTTTTATCTCTCAAACTGTCCAAGAGGCCTGCTGCCCGCCGCAATCGCCGCCGGGCCGGCCCGACTGAACGGGGATTATTATTTTTTTATCTCTCAACCTGTCCAAGAGGCCTGCTGCCCGCCGCACTCGCCGCTGGGCCGGCCCGCACCCTGCCATTGAGACTGAACAGGGATTATTTATTTTTTTAACTTGGCCGCCGGGCCGGGGCGGGCATCGCCCCCGGTACCTCCAGCCGCTACTATTTCCGCGGGCCGCGTTCCAACACTATTCACCCCGGCCAAGAGGCCTCTTCCCCGGCCACACTCGTCCGCCGGGCCGGCCCGCACCCCGCCATTGAGACTGAACGGGATTATTATTTTTTTTAACTCGGCCGCCGGGCCGGGGCGGGCTTCGCCCCCGGTACCTCCAGCCGCTACTATTTCCGCGGGCCGCGTTCCAACACTATTAACCCCGGCCAAGAGGCCTCTTCCCCGGCCACACTCGTCCTCCGGGCCGGCCCGCACCCCGCCATTGAGACTGCATGGGAATTATTATTTTTTTATCTCTCAACCTGTCCAAGAGGCCTGCTGCCCGCCGCACTCGCCGCCGGGCAGGCCCGCACCCCGCCATTGAGACTGCACGGGAATTATTATTTTTTTATCTCTCAACCTGTCCAAGAGGCCTGCTGCCCGCCGCAATCGCCGCCGGGCCGGCCCGCACCCCGCCATTGAGACTGAACGGGGATTATTATTTTTTTTATCTCTCAACCTGTCCAAGAGGCCTGCTGCCCGCCGCACTCGCCGCCGGGCCGGCCCGCACCCCGCCATTGAGACTGAACGGGGATTATTATTTTTTTTAACTCGGCCTCCGGGCCGGGGCGGGCTTCGCCCCCGGTACCTCCAGCCGCTTCTATTTACGCGCGCCGCGTTCCAACATATTCACCCCGGCCAAGAGGCCTATTCCCCGGCCCGCACCCCGCCATTGAGACTGCATGGGAATTATTATTTTTTTATCTCTCAACCTGTCCAAGAGGCCTGCTGCCCGCCGCAATCGCCGCCGGGCCGGCCCGCACCCTGCCATTGAGACTGAACGGGGATTATTTATTTTTTTAACTTGGCCGCCGGGCCGGGGCGGGCATCGCCCCCGGTACCTCCAGCCGCTACTATTTCCGCGGGCCGTGTTCCAACACCATTCACCCCGGCCAAGAGGCCTATTCCCCGGCCACACTCCTCCGCCGGGCCGGCCCGCACCCCGCCATTGAGACTGCACGGGAATTATTATTTTTTTATCTCTCAACCTGTCCAAGAGGTCTGCTGCCCGCCGCACTCGCCGCCGGGCCGGCCCGCACCCCGCCATTGAGACTGAACGGGGATTATTATTTTTTTTAACTCGGCCTCCGGGCCGGGGCGGGCTTCGCCCCCGGTACCTCCAGCCGCTTCTATTTACGCGCGCGTTCCAACATATTCACCCCGGCCAAGAGGCCTCTTCCCCGGCCACACTCGTCCGCCGGGCCGGCCCGCACCCCGCCATTGAGATTGCACGGGAATTATTATTTTTTTATCTCCCAACCTGTCCAAGAGGCCTGCTGCCCGCCGCAATCGCCGCCGGGCCGGCCCGCACCCTGCCATTGAGACTGAACGGGGATTATTTATTTTTTTAACTTGGCCGCCGGCCCGGGGCGGGCATCGCCCCCGGTACCTCCAGCCGCTACTATTTCCGCGGGCCGTGTTCCAACACTATTCACCCCGGCCAAGAGGCCTCTTCCCCGGCCCGCACCCCGCCATTGAGACTGCATGGGAATTATTATTTTTTTATCTCTCAACCTGTCCAAGAGGCCTGCTGCCCGCCGCAATCGCCGCCGGGCCGGCCCGCACCCTGCCATTGAGACTGAACGGGATTATTTATTTTTTTAACTTGGCCGCCGGGCCGGGGCGGGCATCGCCCCCGGTACCTCCAGCCGCTACTATTTCCGCGGGCCGTGTTCCAACACTATTCACCCCGGCCAAGAGGCCTATTCCCCGGCCCGCACCCCGCCATTGAGACTGCACGGGAATTATTATTTTTTTATCTCTCAACCTGTCCAAGAGGCCTGCTGCCCGCCGCACTCGCCGCCGGGCCGGCCCGCACCCTGCCATTGAGACTGAACGGGGATTATTTATTTTTTTAACTCGGCCTCCGGGCCGGGGCGGGCTTCGCCCCCGGTACCTCCAGCCGCTTCTATTTACGCGCGCCGCGTTCCAACATATTCACCCCGGCCAAGAGGCCTCTTCCCCGGCCACACTCGGCCACCGGGCCGGCCCGCACCCTGCCATTGAGACTGAAGGGATTATTTATTTTTTTAACTTGGCCGCCGGGCCGGGGCGGGCTTCGCCCCCGGTACCTCCAGCCGCTACTATTTCCGCGGGCCGCGTTCCAACACTATTCACCCCGGCCAAGAGGCCTCTTCCCCGGCCACACTCGTCCGCCGGGCCGGCCCGCACCCCGCCATTGAGACTGCATGGGAATTCTTATTTTTTTATCTCTCAACCTGTCCAAGAGAACTGCTGCCCGCCGCAATCGCCGCCGGGCCGGCCCGCACCCTGCCATTGAGACTGAACGGGGATTATTTATTTTTTTAACTTGGCCGCCGGCCCGGGGCGGGCATCGCCCCCGGTACCTCCAGCCGCTACTATTTCCGCCGGCCGTGTTCCAACACTATTCACCCCGGCCAAGAGGCCTCTTCCACGGCCACACTCGTCCGCCGGGCCGGCCCGCACCCCGCCATTGAGACTGCATGGGAATTATTATTTTTTTATCTCTCAACCTGTCCAAGAGGCCTGCTGCCCGCCGCACTCGCCGCCGGGCCGGCCCGCACCCCGCCATTGAGACTGCATGGGAATTATTATTTTTTTATCTCTCAACCTATCCAAGAGAACTGCTGCCCGCCGCAATCGCCGCCGGGCCGGCCCGCACCCCGCCATTGAGACTGAACGGAATTATTATTTTTTTTAACTCGGCCGCCGGGCCGGGGCGGGCTTCGCCCCAGGTACCTCCAGACGCTACTATTTCCGCGGGCCGCGTTCCAACACTATTAACCCCGGCCAAGAGGCCTCTTCCCCGGCCACACTCGGCCACCGGGCCGGCCCGCACCCTGCCATTGAGACTGAAGGGATTATTTATTTTTTTAACTTGGCCGCCGGGCCGGGGCGGGCTTCGCCCCCGGTACCTCCAGCCGCTACTATTTCCGCGGGCCGCGTTCCAACACTATTCACCCCGGCCAAGAGGCCTCTTCCCCGGCCACACTCGTCCGCCGGGCCGGCCCGCACCCCGCCATTGAGACTGCATGGGAATTCTTATTTTTTTATCTCTCAACCTGTCCAAGAGGCCTGCTGCCCGCCGCAATCGCCGCCGGGCCGGCCCGCACCCTGCCATTGAGACTGAACGGGGATTATTTATTTTTTTAACTTGGCCGCCGGCCCGGGGCGGGCATCGCCCCCGGTACCTCCAGCCGCTACTATTTCCGCCGGCCGTGTTCCAACACTATTCACCCCGGCCAAGAGGCCTATTCCCCGGCCCGCACCCCGCCATTGAGACTGCATGGGAATTATTATTTTTTTATCTCTCAACCTGTCCAAGAGGCCTGCTGCCCGCCGCAATCGCCGCCGGGCCGGCCCGCACCCTGCCATTGAGACTGAACGTGTATTATTTATTTTTTTAACTTGGCCGCCGGGCCGGGGCGGGCATCGCCCCCGGTACCTCCAGCCGCTACTATTTCCGCGGGCCGTGTTCCAACACTATTCACCCCGGCCAAGAGGCCTATTCCCCGGCCCGCACCCCGCCATTGAGACTGCACGGGAATTATTATTTTTTTAACTTGGCCGCCGGGCCGGGGCGGGCTTCGCCCCCGGTACCTCCAGCTGCTTCTATTTACGCGCGCCGAGTTCCAACATATTAGCCCCGGCCAAGAGGCCTCTTCCCCGGCCACACTCGTCCGCCGGGCCGGCCCGCACCCCGCCATTGAGACTGCACGGGAATTATTATTTTTTTATCTCTCAACCTGTCCAAGAGGCCTGCTGCCCGCCGCACTCGCCGCCGGGCCGGCCCGCACCCCGCCATTGAGACTGCATGGGAATTATTATTTTTTTATCTCTCAACCTGTCCAAGAGAACTGCTGCCCGCCGCAATCGCCGCCGGGCCGGCCCGCACCCCGCCATTGAGACTGAACGGAATTATTATTTTTTTTAACTCGGCCGCCGGGCCGGGGCGGGCTTCGCCCCCGGTACCTCCAGACGCTACTATTTCCGCGGGCCGCGTTCCAACACTATTAACCCCGTTCAAGAGGCCTCTTCCCCGGCCACACTCGGCCACCGGGCCGGCCCGCACCCCGCCATTGAGACTGAACGGAATTATTATTTTTTTTAACTCGGCCGCCGGGCCGGGGCGGGCTTCGCCCCCGGTACCTCCAGCCGCTACTATTTCCGCGGGCCGCGTTCCAACACTATTCACCCCGGCCAAGAGGCCTCTTCCCCGGCCACACTCGTCCGCCGGGCCGGCCCGCACCCTGCCATTGAGACTGCATGGGAATTATTATTTTTTTATCCCTCAACCTGTCCAAGAGGCCTGCTGCCCGCCGCAATCGCCGCCGGGCCGGCCCGCACCCTGCCATTGAGACTGAACGGGGATTATTTATTTTTTTAACTTGGCCGCCGGGCCGGGGCGGGCTTCGCCCCTGGTACCTCCAGCCGCTACTATTTCCGCGGGCCGCGTTCCAACACTATTCACACCGGCCAAGAGGCCTCTTCCCCGGCCACACTCGTCCGCCGGGCCGGCCCGCACCCCGCCATTGAGACTGCACGGGAATTATTATTTTTTTATCTCTCAACCTGTCCAAGAGGCCGGCTGCCCGCCGCACTCGCCGCCGGGCAGGCCCGCACCCCGCCATTGAGACTGCACGGGAATTATTATTTTTTTATCTCTCAACCTGTCCAAGAGGCCTCTTCCCCGGCCACACTCGTCCGCCGGGCCGGCCCGCACCCCGCCATTGAGACTGCACGGGAATTATTTTTTTTTTTATCTCTCAACCTGTCCAAGAGGCCTGCTGCCCGCCGCACTCGCCGCCGGGCCGGCCCGCACCCCGCCATTGAGACTGCACGGGAATTATTATTTTTTTTATCTCTCAAACTGTCCAAGAGGCCTGCTGCCCGCCGCAATCGCCGCCGGGCCGGCCCGACTGAACGGGGATTATTATTTTTTTATCTCTCAACCTGTCCAAGAGGCCTGCTGCCCGCCGCACTCGCCGCTGGGCCGGCCCGCACCCTGCCATTGAGACTGAACAGGGATTATTTATTTTTTTAACTTGGCCGCCGGGCCGGGGCGGGCATCGCCCCCGGTACCTCCAGCCGCTACTATTTCCGCGGGCCGCGTTCCAACACTATTCACCCCGGCCAAGAGGCCTCTTCCCCGGCCACACTCGTCCGCCGGGCCGGCCCGCACCCCGCCATTGAGACTGAACGGGATTATTATTTTTTTTAACTCGGCCGCCGGGCCGGGGCGGGCTTCGCCCCCGGTACCTCCAGCCGCTACTATTTCCGCGGGCCGCGTTCCAACACTATTAACCCCGGCCAAGAGGCCTCTTCCCCGGCCACACTCGTCCTCCGGGCCGGCCCGCACCCCGCCATTGAGACTGCATGGGAATTATTATTTTTTTATCTCTCAACCTGTCCAAGAGGCCTGCTGCCCGCCGCACTCGCCGCCGGGCAGGCCCGCACCCCGCCATTGAGACTGCACGGGAATTATTATTTTTTTATCTCTCAACCTGTCCAAGAGGCCTGCTGCCCGCCGCAATCGCCGCCGGGCCGGCCCGCACCCCGCCATTGAGACTGAACGGGGATTATTATTTTTTTTATCTCTCAACCTGTCCAAGAGGCCTGCTGCCCGCCGCACTCGCCGCCGGGCCGGCCCGCACCCCGCCATTGAGACTGAACGGGGATTATTATTTTTTTTAACTCGGCCTCCGGGCCGGGGCGGGCTTCGCCCCCGGTACCTCCAGCCGCTTCTATTTACGCGCGCCGCGTTCCAACATATTCACCCCGGCCAAGAGGCCTATTCCCCGGCCCGCACCCCGCCATTGAGACTGCATGGGAATTATTATTTTTTTATCTCTCAACCTGTCCAAGAGGCCTGCTGCCCGCCGCAATCGCCGCCGGGCCGGCCCGCACCCTGCCATTGAGACTGAACGGGGATTATTTATTTTTTTAACTTGGCCGCCGGGCCGGGGCGGGCATCGCCCCCGGTACCTCCAGCCGCTACTATTTCCGCGGGCCGTGTTCCAACACCATTCACCCCGGCCAAGAGGCCTATTCCCCGGCCACACTCCTCCGCCGGGCCGGCCCGCACCCCGCCATTGAGACTGCACGGGAATTATTATTTTTTTATCTCTCAACCTGTCCAAGAGGTCTGCTGCCCGCCGCACTCGCCGCCGGGCCGGCCCGCACCCCGCCATTGAGACTGAACGGGGATTATTATTTTTTTTAACTCGGCCTCCGGGCCGGGGCGGGCTTCGCCCCCGGTACCTCCAGCCGCTTCTATTTACGCGCGCGTTCCAACATATTCACCCCGGCCAAGAGGCCTCTTCCCCGGCCACACTCGTCCGCCGGGCCGGCCCGCACCCCGCCATTGAGATTGCACGGGAATTATTATTTTTTTATCTCCCAACCTGTCCAAGAGGCCTGCTGCCCGCCGCAATCGCCGCCGGGCCGGCCCGCACCCTGCCATTGAGACTGAACGGGGATTATTTATTTTTTTAACTTGGCCGCCGGCCCGGGGCGGGCATCGCCCCCGGTACCTCCAGCCGCTACTATTTCCGCGGGCCGTGTTCCAACACTATTCACCCCGGCCAAGAGGCCTCTTCCCCGGCCCGCACCCCGCCATTGAGACTGCATGGGAATTATTATTTTTTTATCTCTCAACCTGTCCAAGAGGCCTGCTGCCCGCCGCAATCGCCGCCGGGCCGGCCCGCACCCTGCCATTGAGACTGAACGGGATTATTTATTTTTTTAACTTGGCCGCCGGGCCGGGGCGGGCATCGCCCCCGGTACCTCCAGCCGCTACTATTTCCGCGGGCCGTGTTCCAACACTATTCACCCCGGCCAAGAGGCCTATTCCCCGGCCCGCACCCCGCCATTGAGACTGCACGGGAATTATTATTTTTTTATCTCTCAACCTGTCCAAGAGGCCTGCTGCCCGCCGCACTCGCCGCCGGGCCGGCCCGCACCCTGCCATTGAGACTGAACGGGGATTATTTATTTTTTTAACTCGGCCTCCGGGCCGGGGCGGGCTTCGCCCCCGGTACCTCCAGCCGCTTCTATTTACGCGCGCCGCGTTCCAACATATTCACCCCGGCCAAGAGGCCTCTTCCCCGGCCACACTCGGCCACCGGGCCGGCCCGCACCCTGCCATTGAGACTGAAGGGATTATTTATTTTTTTAACTTGGCCGCCGGGCCGGGGCGGGCTTCGCCCCCGGTACCTCCAGCCGCTACTATTTCCGCGGGCCGCGTTCCAACACTATTCACCCCGGCCAAGAGGCCTCTTCCCCGGCCACACTCGTCCGCCGGGCCGGCCCGCACCCCGCCATTGAGACTGCATGGGAATTCTTATTTTTTTATCTCTCAACCTGTCCAAGAGAACTGCTGCCCGCCGCAATCGCCGCCGGGCCGGCCCGCACCCTGCCATTGAGACTGAACGGGGATTATTTATTTTTTTAACTTGGCCGCCGGCCCGGGGCGGGCATCGCCCCCGGTACCTCCAGCCGCTACTATTTCCGCCGGCCGTGTTCCAACACTATTCACCCCGGCCAAGAGGCCTCTTCCACGGCCACACTCGTCCGCCGGGCCGGCCCGCACCCCGCCATTGAGACTGCATGGGAATTATTATTTTTTTATCTCTCAACCTGTCCAAGAGGCCTGCTGCCCGCCGCACTCGCCGCCGGGCCGGCCCGCACCCCGCCATTGAGACTGCATGGGAATTATTATTTTTTTATCTCTCAACCTATCCAAGAGAACTGCTGCCCGCCGCAATCGCCGCCGGGCCGGCCCGCACCCCGCCATTGAGACTGAACGGAATTATTATTTTTTTTAACTCGGCCGCCGGGCCGGGGCGGGCTTCGCCCCAGGTACCTCCAGACGCTACTATTTCCGCGGGCCGCGTTCCAACACTATTAACCCCGGCCAAGAGGCCTCTTCCCCGGCCACACTCGGCCACCGGGCCGGCCCGCACCCTGCCATTGAGACTGAAGGGATTATTTATTTTTTTAACTTGGCCGCCGGGCCGGGGCGGGCTTCGCCCCCGGTACCTCCAGCCGCTACTATTTCCGCGGGCCGCGTTCCAACACTATTCACCCCGGCCAAGAGGCCTCTTCCCCGGCCACACTCGTCCGCCGGGCCGGCCCGCACCCCGCCATTGAGACTGCATGGGAATTCTTATTTTTTTATCTCTCAACCTGTCCAAGAGGCCTGCTGCCCGCCGCAATCGCCGCCGGGCCGGCCCGCACCCTGCCATTGAGACTGAACGGGGATTATTTATTTTTTTAACTTGGCCGCCGGCCCGGGGCGGGCATCGCCCCCGGTACCTCCAGCCGCTACTATTTCCGCCGGCCGTGTTCCAACACTATTCACCCCGGCCAAGAGGCCTATTCCCCGGCCCGCACCCCGCCATTGAGACTGCATGGGAATTATTATTTTTTTATCTCTCAACCTGTCCAAGAGGCCTGCTGCCCGCCGCAATCGCCGCCGGGCCGGCCCGCACCCTGCCATTGAGACTGAACGTGTATTATTTATTTTTTTAACTTGGCCGCCGGGCCGGGGCGGGCATCGCCCCCGGTACCTCCAGCCGCTACTATTTCCGCGGGCCGTGTTCCAACACTATTCACCCCGGCCAAGAGGCCTATTCCCCGGCCCGCACCCCGCCATTGAGACTGCACGGGAATTATTATTTTTTTAACTTGGCCGCCGGGCCGGGGCGGGCTTCGCCCCCGGTACCTCCAGCTGCTTCTATTTACGCGCGCCGAGTTCCAACATATTAGCCCCGGCCAAGAGGCCTCTTCCCCGGCCACACTCGTCCGCCGGGCCGGCCCGCACCCCGCCATTGAGACTGCACGGGAATTATTATTTTTTTATCTCTCAACCTGTCCAAGAGGCCTGCTGCCCGCCGCACTCGCCGCCGGGCCGGCCCGCACCCCGCCATTGAGACTGCATGGGAATTATTATTTTTTTATCTCTCAACCTGTCCAAGAGAACTGCTGCCCGCCGCAATCGCCGCCGGGCCGGCCCGCACCCCGCCATTGAGACTGAACGGAATTATTATTTTTTTTAACTCGGCCGCCGGGCCGGGGCGGGCTTCGCCCCCGGTACCTCCAGACGCTACTATTTCCGCGGGCCGCGTTCCAACACTATTAACCCCGTTCAAGAGGCCTCTTCCCCGGCCACACTCGGCCACCGGGCCGGCCCGCACCCCGCCATTGAGACTGAACGGAATTATTATTTTTTTTAACTCGGCCGCCGGGCCGGGGCGGGCTTCGCCCCCGGTACCTCCAGCCGCTACTATTTCCGCGGGCCGCGTTCCAACACTATTCACCCCGGCCAAGAGGCCTCTTCCCCGGCCACACTCGTCCGCCGGGCCGGCCCGCACCCTGCCATTGAGACTGCATGGGAATTATTATTTTTTTATCCCTCAACCTGTCCAAGAGGCCTGCTGCCCGCCGCAATCGCCGCCGGGCCGGCCCGCACCCTGCCATTGAGACTGAACGGGGATTATTTATTTTTTTAACTTGGCCGCCGGGCCGGGGCGGGCTTCGCCCCTGGTACCTCCAGCCGCTACTATTTCCGCGGGCCGCGTTCCAACACTATTCACACCGGCCAAGAGGCCTCTTCCCCGGCCACACTCGTCCGCCGGGCCGGCCCGCACCCCGCCATTGAGACTGCACGGGAATTATTATTTTTTTATCTCTCAACCTGTCCAAGAGGCCGGCTGCCCGCCGCACTCGCCGCCGGGCAGGCCCGCACCCCGCCATTGAGACTGCACGGGAATTATTATTTTTTTATCTCTCAACCTGTCCAAGAGGCCTCTTCCCCGGCCACACTCGTCCGCCGGGCCGGCCCGCACCCCGCCATTGAGACTGCACGGGAATTATTTTTTTTTTTATCTCTCAACCTGTCCAAGAGGCCTGCTGCCCGCCGCACTCGCCGCCGGGCCGGCCCGCACCCCGCCATTGAGACTGCACGGGAATTATTATTTTTTTTATCTCTCAAACTGTCCAAGAGGCCTGCTGCCCGCCGCAATCGCCGCCGGGCCGGCCCGACTGAACGGGGATTATTATTTTTTTATCTCTCAACCTGTCCAAGAGGCCTGCTGCCCGCCGCACTCGCCGCTGGGCCGGCCCGCACCCTGCCATTGAGACTGAACAGGGATTATTTATTTTTTTAACTTGGCCGCCGGGCCGGGGCGGGCATCGCCCCCGGTACCTCCAGCCGCTACTATTTCCGCGGGCCGCGTTCCAACACTATTCACCCCGGCCAAGAGGCCTCTTCCCCGGCCACACTCGTCCGCCGGGCCGGCCCGCACCCCGCCATTGAGACTGAACGGGATTATTATTTTTTTTAACTCGGCCGCCGGGCCGGGGCGGGCTTCGCCCCCGGTACCTCCAGCCGCTACTATTTCCGCGGGCCGCGTTCCAACACTATTAACCCCGGCCAAGAGGCCTCTTCCCCGGCCACACTCGTCCTCCGGGCCGGCCCGCACCCCGCCATTGAGACTGCATGGGAATTATTATTTTTTTATCTCTCAACCTGTCCAAGAGGCCTGCTGCCCGCCGCACTCGCCGCCGGGCAGGCCCGCACCCCGCCATTGAGACTGCACGGGAATTATTATTTTTTTATCTCTCAACCTGTCCAAGAGGCCTGCTGCCCGCCGCAATCGCCGCCGGGCCGGCCCGCACCCCGCCATTGAGACTGAACGGGGATTATTATTTTTTTTATCTCTCAACCTGTCCAAGAGGCCTGCTGCCCGCCGCACTCGCCGCCGGGCCGGCCCGCACCCCGCCATTGAGACTGAACGGGGATTATTATTTTTTTTAACTCGGCCTCCGGGCCGGGGCGGGCTTCGCCCCCGGTACCTCCAGCCGCTTCTATTTACGCGCGCCGCGTTCCAACATATTCACCCCGGCCAAGAGGCCTATTCCCCGGCCCGCACCCCGCCATTGAGACTGCATGGGAATTATTATTTTTTTATCTCTCAACCTGTCCAAGAGGCCTGCTGCCCGCCGCAATCGCCGCCGGGCCGGCCCGCACCCTGCCATTGAGACTGAACGGGGATTATTTATTTTTTTAACTTGGCCGCCGGGCCGGGGCGGGCATCGCCCCCGGTACCTCCAGCCGCTACTATTTCCGCGGGCCGTGTTCCAACACCATTCACCCCGGCCAAGAGGCCTATTCCCCGGCCACACTCCTCCGCCGGGCCGGCCCGCACCCCGCCATTGAGACTGCACGGGAATTATTATTTTTTTATCTCTCAACCTGTCCAAGAGGTCTGCTGCCCGCCGCACTCGCCGCCGGGCCGGCCCGCACCCCGCCATTGAGACTGAACGGGGATTATTATTTTTTTTAACTCGGCCTCCGGGCCGGGGCGGGCTTCGCCCCCGGTACCTCCAGCCGCTTCTATTTACGCGCGCGTTCCAACATATTCACCCCGGCCAAGAGGCCTCTTCCCCGGCCACACTCGTCCGCCGGGCCGGCCCGCACCCCGCCATTGAGATTGCACGGGAATTATTATTTTTTTATCTCCCAACCTGTCCAAGAGGCCTGCTGCCCGCCGCAATCGCCGCCGGGCCGGCCCGCACCCTGCCATTGAGACTGAACGGGGATTATTTATTTTTTTAACTTGGCCGCCGGCCCGGGGCGGGCATCGCCCCCGGTACCTCCAGCCGCTACTATTTCCGCGGGCCGTGTTCCAACACTATTCACCCCGGCCAAGAGGCCTCTTCCCCGGCCCGCACCCCGCCATTGAGACTGCATGGGAATTATTATTTTTTTATCTCTCAACCTGTCCAAGAGGCCTGCTGCCCGCCGCAATCGCCGCCGGGCCGGCCCGCACCCTGCCATTGAGACTGAACGGGATTATTTATTTTTTTAACTTGGCCGCCGGGCCGGGGCGGGCATCGCCCCCGGTACCTCCAGCCGCTACTATTTCCGCGGGCCGTGTTCCAACACTATTCACCCCGGCCAAGAGGCCTATTCCCCGGCCCGCACCCCGCCATTGAGACTGCACGGGAATTATTATTTTTTTATCTCTCAACCTGTCCAAGAGGCCTGCTGCCCGCCGCACTCGCCGCCGGGCCGGCCCGCACCCTGCCATTGAGACTGAACGGGGATTATTTATTTTTTTAACTCGGCCTCCGGGCCGGGGCGGGCTTCGCCCCCGGTACCTCCAGCCGCTTCTATTTACGCGCGCCGCGTTCCAACATATTCACCCCGGCCAAGAGGCCTATTCCCCGGCCCGCACCCCGCCATTGAGACTGCACGGGAATTATTATTTTTTTATCTCTCAACCTGTCCAAGAGGCCTGCTGCCCGCCGCACTCGCCGCCGGGCCGGCCCGCACCCTGCCATTGAGACTGAACGGGGATTATTTATTTTTTTTACTTGGCCGCCGGCCCGGGGCGGGCATCGCCCCCGGTACCTCCAGCCGCTACTATTTCCGCGGGCCGTGTTCCAACACTATTCACCCCGGCCAAGAGGCCTATTCCCCGGCCCGCACCCCGCCATTGAGACTGCATGGGAATTATTATTTTTTTATCTCTCAACCTGTCCAAGAGGCCTGCTGCCCGCCGCAATCGCCGCCGGGCCGGCCCGCACCCTGCCATTGAGACTGAACGGGAATTATTATTTTTTTATCTCTCAACCTGTCCAAGAGGCCTGCTGCCCGCCGCACTTGCCGCCGGGCCGGCCCGCACCCCGCCATTGAGACTGAACGGGGATTATTATTTTTTTTAACTCGGCCTCCGGGCCGGGGCGGGCTTCGCCCCCGGTACCTCCAGCCGCTTCTATTTACGCGCGCCGCGTTCCAACATATTCACCCCGGCCAAGAGGCCTCTTCCCCGGCCACACTCGTCCGCCGGGCCGGCCCGCACCCCGCCATTGAGACTGCACGGGAATTATTATTTTTTTATCTCTCAACCTGTCCAAGAGGCCTGCTGCCCGCCGCACTCGCCGCCGGGCCGGCCCGCACCCCGCCATTGAGACTGAACGGGGATTATTATTTTTTTTAACTCGGCCTTCGGGCCGGGGCGGGCTTCGCCCCCGGTACCTCCAGCCGCTTCTATTTACGCGCGCCGCGTTCCAACATATTCACCCCGGCCAAGAGGCCTCTTCCCCGGCCACACTCGTCCGCCGGGCCGGCCCGCACCCCGCCATTGAGACTGCACGGGAATTATTATTTTTTTATCTCTCAACCTGTCCAAGAGGCCTGCTGCCCGCCGCACTCGCCGCCGGGCCGGCCCGCACCCTGCCATTGAGACTGAACGGGGATTATTTATTTTTTTAACTTGGCCGCCGGCCCGGGGCGGGCATCGCCCCCGGTACCTCCAGCCGCTACTATTTCCGCGGGCCGTGTTCCAACACTATTCACCCCGGCCAAGAGGCCTATTCCCCGGCCCGCACCCCGCCATTGAGACTGCATGGGAATTATTATTTTTTTATCTCTCAACCTGTCCAAGAGACCTGCTGCCCGCCGCAATCGCCGCCGGGCCGGCCCGCACCCTGCCATTGAGACTGAACGGGGATTATTTATTTTTTTAACTTGGCCGCCGGCCCGGGGCGGGCATCGCCCCCGGTACCTCCAGCCGCTACTATTTCCGCGGGCCGTGTTCCAACACTATTCACCCCGGCCACACTCGTCCGCCGGGCCGGCCCGCACCCCGCCATTGAGACTGCACGGGAATTATTATTTTTTTATCTCTCAACCTGTCCAAGAGGCCTGCTGCCCGCCGCAATCGCCGCCGGGCCGGCCCGCACCCTGCCATTGAGACTGAACGGGGATTATTTATTTTTTTAACTTGGCCGCCGGCCCGGGGCGGGCATCGCCCCCGGTACCTCCAGCTGCTACTATTTCCGCGGGCCGTGTTCCAACACTATTCACCCCGGCCAAGAGGCCTATTCCCCGGCCCGCACCCCGCCATTGAGACTGCATGGGAATTATTATTTTTTTTATCTCTCAACCTGTCCAAGAGGCCTGCTGCCCGCCGCAATCGCCGCCGGGCCGGCCCGCACCCTGCCATTGAGACTGAACGGGGATTATTTATTTTTTTAACTTGGCCGCCGGCCCGGGGCGGGCATCGCCCCCGGTACCTCCAGCCGCTACTATTTCCGCGGGCCGTGTTCCAACACTATTCACCCCGGCCAAGAGGCCTATTCCCCGGCCCGCACCCCGCCATTGAGACTGCATGGGAATTATTAATTTTTTATCTCTCAACCTGTCCAAGAGGCCTGCTGCCCGCCGCAATCGCCGCCGGGCCGGCCCGCACCCCGCCATTGAGACTGAACGGGGATTATTATTTTTTTTAACTCGGCCTCCGGGCCGGGGCGGGCTTCGCCCCCGGTACCTCCAGCCGCTTCCATTTACGCGCGCCGCGTTCCAACATATTCACCCCGGCCAAGAGGCCTCTTCCCCGGCCACACTCGTCCGCCGGGCCGGCCCGCACCCCGCCATTGAGACTGCACGGGAATTATTATTTTTTTATCTCTCAACCTGTCCAAGAGGCCTGCTGCCCGCCGCAATCGCCGCCGGGCCGGCCCGCACCCTGCCATTGAGACTGAACGGGGATTATTTATTTTTTTAACTTGGCCGCCGGCCCGGGGCGGGCATCGCCCCCGGTACCTCCAGCCGCTACTATTTCCGCGGACCGTGTTCCAACACTATTCACCCCGGCCAAGAGGCCTATTCCCCGGCCCGCACCCCGCCATTGAGACTGCATGGGAATTATTATTTTTTTATCTCTCAACCTGTCCAAGAGAACTGCTGCACGCCGCAATCGCCGCCGGGCCGGCCCGCACCCTGCCATTGAGACTGAACGGGGATTATTTATTTTTTTTAACTTGGCCGCCGGGCCGGGGCGGGCATCGCCCCTGGTACCTCCAGCCGCTACTATTTCCGCGGGCCGTGTTCCAACACTATTCACCCCGGCCAAGAGGCCTATTCCCCGGCCCGCACCCCGCCATTGAGACTGCACGGGAATTATTATTTTTTTATCTCTCAACCTGTCCAAGAGGCCTGCTGCCCGCCGCACTCGCCGCCGGGCCGGCCCGCACCCCGCCATTGAGACTCAACGGGGATTATTATTTTTTTTAACTCGGCCTCCGGGCCGGGGCGGGCTTCGCCCCCGGTACCTCCAGCCGCTTCTATTTACGCGCGCCGCGTTCCAACATATTCACCCCGGCCAAGAGGCCTCTTCCCCGGCCACACTCGTCCGCCGGGCCGGCCCGCACCCCGCCATTGAGACTGCACGGGAATTATTATTTTTTTATCTCTCAACCTGTCCAAGAGGCCTGCTGCCCGCCGCAATCGCCGCCGGGCCGGCCCGCACCCTGCCATTGAGACTGAACGGGATTATTTATTTTTTTAACTTGGCCGCCGGGCCGGGGCGGGCATCGCCCCCGGTACCTCCAGCCGCTACTATTTCCGCGGGCCGTGTTCCAACACTATTCACCCCGGCCAAGAGGCCTATTCCCCGGCCCGCACCCCGCCATTGAGACTGCACGGGAATTATTATTTTTTTATCTCTCAACCTGTCCAAGAGGCCTGCTGCCCGCCGCAATCGCCGCCGGGCCGGCCCGCACCCTGCCATTGAGACTGAACGGGGATTATTTATTTTTTTAACTTGGCCGCCGGCCCGGGGCAGGCATCGCCCCCGGTACCTCCAGCCGCTACTATTTCCGCGGAATGTGTTCCAACACTATTCACCCCGGCCAAGAGGCCTATTCCCCGGCCCGCACCCCGCCATTGAGACTGCATGGGAATTATTATTTTTTTATCTCTCAACCTGTCCAAGAGAACTGCTGCCCGCCGCAATCGCCGCCGGGCCGGCCCGCACCCTGCCATTGAGACTGAACGGGGATTATTTATTTTTTTTAACTTGGCCGCCGGGCCGGGGCTGGCATCGCCCCTGGTACCTCCAGCCGCTACTATTTCCGCGGGCCGTGTTCCAACACTATTCACCCCGGCCAAGAGGCCTATTCCCCGGCCCGCACCCCGCCATTGAGACTGCACGGGAATTATTATTTTTTTATCTCTCAACCTGTCCAAGAGGCCTGCTGCCCGCCGCACTCGCCGCCGGGCCGGCCCGCACCCCACCATTGAGACTCAACGGGGATTATTATTTTTTTTAACTCGGCCTCCGGGCCGGGGCGGGCTTCGCCCCCGGTACCTCCAGCCGCTTCTATTTACGCGCGCCGCGTTCCAACATATTCACCCCGGCCAAGAGGCCTCTTCCCCGGCCACACTCGTCCGCCGGGCCGGCCCGCACCCCGCCATTGAGACTGCACGGGAATTATTATTTTTTTATCTCTCAACCTGTCCAAGAGGCCTGCTGCCCGCCGCAACCGCCGCCGGGCCGGCCCGCACCCTGCCATTGAGACTGAACGGGGATTATTTATTTTTTTAACTTGGCCGCCGGCCCGGGGCGGGCATCGCCCCCGGTACCTCCAGCCGCTACTATTTCCGCGGGCCGTGTTCCAACACTATTCACCCCGGCCAAGAGGCCTATTCCCCGGCCCGCACCCCGCCATTGAGACTGCATGGGAATTATTATTTTTTTATCTCTCAACCTGTCCAAGAGGCCTGCTGCCCGCCCCGCACCCTGCCATTGAGACTGAACGTGTATTATTTATTTTTTTAACTTGGCCGCCGGGCCGGGGCGGGCATCGCCCCCGGTACCTCCAGCCGCTACTATTTCCGCGGGCCGTGTTCCAACACTATTCACCCCGGCCAAGAGGCCTATTCCCCGGCCCGCACCCCGCCATTGAGACTGCACGGGAATTATTATTTTTTTAACTTGGCCGCCGGGCCGGGGCGGGCTTCGCCCCCGGTACCTCCAGCCGCTTCTATTTACGCGCGCCGAGTTCCAACATATTAGCCCCGGCCAAGAGGCCTCTTCCCCGGCCACACTCGTCCGCCGGGCCGGCCCGCACCCCGCCATTGAGACTGCACGGGAATTATTATTTTTTTATCTCTCAACCTGTCCAAGAGGCCTGCTACCCGCCGCACTCGCCGCCGGGCCGGCCCGCACCCCGCCATTGAGACTGCATGGGAATTATTATTTTTTTATCTCTCAACCTGTCCAAGAGAACTGCTGCCCGCCGCAATCGCCGCCGGGCCGGCCCGCACCCCGCCATTGAGACTGAACGGAATTATTATTTTTTTTAACTCGGCCGCCGGGCCGGGGCGGGCTTCGCCCCCGGTACCTCCAGACGCTACTATTTCCGCGGGCCGCGTTCCAACACTATTAACCCCGTTCAAGAGGCCTCTTCCCCGGCCACACTCGGCCACCGGGCCGGCCCGCACCCTGCCATTGAGACTGAAGGGATTATTTATTTTTTTAACTTGGCCGCCGGGCCGGGGCGGGCTTCGCCCCCGGTACCTCCAGCCGCTACTATTTCCGCGGGCCGCGTTCCAACACTATTCACCCCGGCCAAGAGGCCTCTTCCCCGGCCACACTCGTCCGCCGGGCCGGCCCGCACCCCGCCATTGAGACTGCATGGGAATTATTATTTTTTTATCCCTCAACCTGTCCAAGAGGCCTGCTGCCCGCCGCAATCGCCGCCGGGCCGGCCCGCACCCTGCCATTGAGACTGAACGGGGATTATTTATTTTTTTAACTTGGCCGCCGGGCCGGGGCGGGCTTCGCCCCCGGTACCTCCAGCCGCTACTATTTCCGCGGGCCGCGTTCCAACACTATTCACACCGGCCAAGAGGCCTCTTCCCCGGCCACACTCGTCCGCCGGGCCGGCCCGCACCCCGCCATTGAGACTGCACGGGAATTATTATTTTTTTATCTCTCAACCTGTCCAAGAGGCCGGCTGCCCGCCGCACTCGCCGCCGGGCAGGCCCGCACCCCGCCATTGAGACTGCACGGGAATTATTATTTTTTTATCTCTCAACCTGTCCAAGAGGCCTCTTCCCCGGCCACACTCGTCCGCCGGGCCGGCCCGCACCCCGCCATTGAGACTGCACGGGAATTATTTTTTTTTTTATCTCTCAACCTGTCCAAGAGGCCTGCTGCCCGCCGCACTAGCCGCCGGGCCGGCCCGCACCCCGCCATTGAGACTGCACGGGAATTATTATTTTTTTTATCTCTCAAACTGTCCAAGAGGCCTGCTGCCCGCCGCAATCGCCGCCGGGCCGGCCCGACTGAACGGGGATTATTATTTTTTTATCTCTCAACCTGTCCAAGAGGCCTGCTGCCCGCCGCACTCGCCGCTGGGCCGGCCCGCACCCCGCCATTGAGACTGCATTGGAATTATTATTTTTTTATCTCTCAACCTGTCCAAGAGGCCTGCTACCCGCCGCAATCGCCGCCGGGCCGGCCCGCACCCTGCCATTGAGACTGAACAGGGATTATTTATTTTTTTAACTTGGCCGCCGGGCCGGGGCGGGCATCGCCCCCGGTACCTCCAGCCGCTACTATTTCCGCGGGCCGCGTTCCAACACTATTCACCCCGGCCAAGAGGCCTCTTCCCCGGCCACACTCGTCCGCCGGGCCGGCCCGCACCCCGCCATTGAGACTGAACGGGATTATTATTTTTTTTAACTCGGCCGCCGGGCCGGGGCGGGCTTCGCCCCCGGTACCTCCAGCCGCTACTATTTCCGCGGGCCGCGTTCCAACACTATTAACCCCGGCCAAGAGGCCTCTTCCCCGGCCACACTCGTCCTCCGGGCCGGCCCGCACCCCGCCATTGAGACTACACGGGAATTATTATTTTTTTTATCTCTCAAACTGTCCAAGAGGCCTGCTGCCCGCCGCACTCGCCGCAGGGGCCGGCCCGCACCCCGCCATTGAGACTGCACGGGAATTATTATTTTTTTATCTCTCAACCTGTCCAAGAGGCCTGCTGCCCGCCGCAATCGCCGCCGGGCCGGCCCGCACCCCGCCATTGAGACTGAACGGGGATTATTATTTTTTTTAACTCGGCCTCCGGGCCGGGGCGGGCTTCGCCCCCGGTACCTCCAGCCGCTTCTATTTACGCGCGCCGCGTTCCAACATATTCACCCCGGCCAAGAGGCCTAATCCCCGGCCCGCACCCCGCCATTGAGACTGCACGGGAATTATTATTTTTTTATCTCTCAACCTGTCCAAGAGGCCTGCTGCCCGCCGCACTCGCCGCCGGGCCGGCCCGCACCCCGCCATTGAGACTGAACGGGGATTATTATTTTTTTTAACTCGGCCTCCGGGCCGGGGCGGGCTTCGCCCCCGGTACCTCCAGCCGCTTCTATTTACGCGCGCCGCGTTCCAACTTATTCACCCCGGCCAAGAGGCCTATTCCCCGGCCCGCACCCCGCCATTGAGACTGCATGGGAATTATTATTTTTTTATCTCTCAACCTGTCCAAGAGGCCTGCTGCCCGCCGCAATTGCCGCCGGGCCGGCCCGCACCCTGCCATTGAGACTGAACGGGAATTATTATTTTTTTATCTCTCAACCTGTCCAAGAGGCCTGCTGCCCGCCGCAATCGCCGCCGGGCCGGCCCGCACCCTGCCATTGAGACTGAACGGGGATTATTTATTTTTTTAACTTGGCCGCCGGGCCCGGGCGGGCATCGCCCCCGGTACCTCCAGCCGCTACTATTTCCGCGGGCCGTGTTCCAACACTATTCACCCCGGCCAAGAGGCCTATTCCCCGGCCCGCACCCCGCCATTGAGACTGCACGGGAATTATTATTTTTTTATCTCTCAACCTGTCCAAGAGGCCTGCTGCCCGCCGCACTCGCCGCCGGGCCGGCCCGCACCCCGCCATTGAGACTGAACGGGGATTATTATTTTTTTTAACTCGGCCTCCGGGCCGGGGCGGGCTTCGCCCCCGGTACCTCCAGCCGCTGCTATTTCCGCGGGCCGTGTTCCAACACTATTCACCCCGGCCAAGAGGCCTATTCCCCGGCCCGCACCCCGCCATTGAGACTGCACGGGAATTATTATTTTTTTATCTCTCAACCTGTCCAAGAGGCCTGCTGCCCGCCGCACTCGCCGCCGGGCCGGCCCGCACCCCGCCATTGAGACTGAACGGGGATTATTATTTTTTTTAACTCGGCCTCCGGGCCGGGGCGGGCTTCGCCCCCGGTACCTCCAGCCGCTTCTATTTACGCGCGCCGCGTTCCAACATATTCACCCCGGCCAAGAGGCCTATTCCCCGGCCCGCACCCCGCCATTGAGTCTGCACGGGAATTATTATTTTTTTATCTCTCAACCTGTCCAAGAGGCCTGCTGCCCGCCGCACTCGCCGCCGGGCCGGCCCGCACTCCGCCATTGAGACTGAACGGGGATTATTATTTTTTTTAACTCGGCCTCCGGGCCGGGGCTGGCTTCGCCCCCGGTACCTCCAGCCGCTTCTATTTACGCGCGCCGCGTTCCAACATATTCACCCCGGCCAAGAGGCCTATTCCCCGGCCCGCACCCCGCCATTGAGACTGCATGGGAATTATTATTTTTTTATCTCTCAACCTGTCCAAGAGGCCTGCTGCCCGCCGCAATTGCCGCCGGGCCGGCCCGCACCCTGCCATTGAGACTGAACGGGAATTATTATTTTTTTATCTCTCAACCTGTCCAAGAGGCCTGCTGCCCGCCGCAATCGCCGCCGGGCCGGCCCGCACCCTGCCATTGAGACTGAACGGGGATTATTTATTTTTTTAACTTGCCCGCCGGGCCCGGGCGGGCATCGCCCCCGGTACCTCCAGCCGCTACTATTTCCGCGGGCCGTGTTCCAACACTATTCACCCCGGCCAAGAGGCCTATTCCCCGGCCCGCACCCCGCCATTGAGACTGCACGGGAATTATTATTTTTTTATCTCTCAACCTGTCCAAGAGGCCTGCTGCCCGCCGCACTCGCCGCCGGGCCGGCCCGCACCCCGCCATTGAGACTGAACGGGATTATTATTTTTTTTAACTCGGCCTCCGGGCCGGGGCGGGCTTCGCCCCCGGTACCTCCAGCCGCTTCTATTTACGCGCGCCGCGTTCCAACATATTCACCCCGGCCAAGAGGCCTATTCCCCGGCCCGCACCCCGCCATTGAGACTGCACGGGAATTATTATTTTTTTATCTCTCAACCTGTCCAAGAGGCCTGCTGCCCGCCGCACTCGCCGCCGGGCTGGCCCGCACCCCGCCATTGAGACTGAACGGGGATTATTATTTTTTTTAACTCGGCCTCCGGGCCGGGGCGGGCTTCGCCCCCGGTACCTCCAGCCGCTTCTATTTACGCGCGCCGCGTTCCAACATATTCACCCCGGCCAAGAGGCCTATTCCCCGGCCCGCACCCCGCCATTGAGACTGCATGGGAATTATTATTTTTTTATCTCTCAACCTGTCCAAGAGGCCTGCTGCCCGCCGCAATCGCCGCCGGGCCGGCCCGCACCCTGCCATTGAGACTGAACGGGGATTATTTATTTTTTTAACTTGGCCGCCGGGCCGGGGCGGGCATCGCCCCCGGTACCTCCAGCCGCTACTATTCCCGCGGGCCGTGTTCCAACACTATTCACCCCGGCCAAGAGGCCTATTCCCCGGCCCGCACCCCGCCATTGAGACTGCACGGGAATTATTATTTTTTTATCTCTCAACCTGTCCAAGAGGCCTGCTGCCCGCCGCACTCGCCGCCGGGCCGGCCCGCACCCCGCCATTGAGACTGAACGGGGATTATTATTTTTTTTAACTCGGCCTCCGGGAAGGGGCGGGCTTCGCCCCCGGTACCTCCAGCCGCTTCTATTTACGCGCGCCGCGTTCCAACATATTCACCCCGGCCAAGAGGCCTATTCCCCGGCCCGCACCCCGCCATTGAGACTGCATGGGAATTATTATTTTTTTATCTCTCAACCTGTCCAAGAGGCCTGCTGCCCGCCGCAATCGCCGCCGGGCCGGCCCGCACCCTGCCATTGAGACTGAACGGGAATTATTATTTTTTTATCTCTCAACCTGTCCAAGAGGCCTGCTGCCCGCCGCACTCGCCGCCGGGCCGGCCCGCACCCTGCCATTGAGACTGAACGGGGATTATTTATTTTTTTAACTTGGCCGCCGGCCCGGGGCGGGCATCCTCCCCGGTACCTCCAGCCGCTACTATTTCCGCGGGCCGTGTTCCAACACTATTCACCCCGGCCAAGAGGCCTATTCCCCGGCCCGCACCCCGCCATTGAGACTGCACGGGAATTATTATTTTTTTATCTCTCAACCTGTCCAAGAGGCCTGCTGCCCGCCGCAATCGCCGCCGGGTCGGCCCGCACCCTGCCATTGAGACTGAACGGGGATTATTTATTTTTTTAACTTGGCCGCCGGGCCGGGGCGGGCATCGCCCCCGGTACCTCCAGCCGCTACTATTTCCGCGGGCCGTGTTCCAACACTATTCACCCCGGCCAAGAGGCCTATTCCCCGGCCCGCACCCCGCCATTGAGACTGCACGGGAATTATTATTTTTTTATCTCTCAACCTGTCCAAGAGGCCTGCTGCCCGCCGCACTCGCCGCCGGGCCGGCCCGCACCCCGCCATTGAGACTGAACGGGGATTATTATTTTTTTTAACTCGGCCTCCGGGCCGGGGCGGGCTTCGCCCCCGGTACCTCCAGCCGCTTCTATTTACGCGCGCCGCGTTCCAACATATTCACCCCGGCCAAGAGGCCTATTCCCCGGCCCGCACCCCGCCATTGAGACTGCATGGGAATTATTATTTTTTTATCTCTCAACCTGTCCAAGAGGCCTGCTGCCCGCCGCAATCGCCGCCGGGCCGGCCCGCACCCTGCCATTGAGACTGAACGGGATTATTTATTTTTTTAACTTGGCCGGGCCGGGGCGGGCATCGCCCCCGGTACCTCCAGCCGCTACTATTTCCGCGGGCCGTGTTCCAACACTATTCACCCCGGCCAAGAGGCCTATTCCCCGGCCCGCACCCCGCCATTGAGACTGCACGGGAATTATTATTTTTTTATCTCTCAACCTGTCCAAGAGGCCTGCTGCCCCCTGCAATCGCCGCCGGGCCGGCCCGCACCCCGCCATTGAGACTGAACGGGGATTATTATTTTTTTTAACTCGGCCTCCGGGCCGGGGCGGGCTTCGCCCCCGGTACCTCCAGCCGCTTCTATTTACGCGCGCCGCGTTCCAACATATTCACCCCGGCCAAGAGGCCTATTCCCCGGCCCGCACCCCGCCATTGAGACTGCACGGGAATTATTATTTTTTTATCTCTCATCCTGTCCAAGAGGCCTGCTGCCCGCCGCACTCGCCGCCGGGCCGGCCCGCACCCCGCCATTGAGACTGAACGGGGATTATTATTTTTTTTAACTCGGCCTCCGGGCCGGGGCGGGCTTCGCCCCCGGTACCTCCAGCCGCTTCTATTTACGCGCGCCGCGTTCCAACATATTCACCCCGGCCAAGAGGCCTATTCCCCGGCCCGCACCCCGCCATTGAGACTGCATGTGAATTATTATTTTTTTATCTCTCAACCTGTCCAAGAGGCCTGCTGCCCGCCGCAATTGCCGCCGGGCCGGCCCGCACCCTGCCATTGAGACTGAACGGGAATTATTATTTTTTTATCTCTCAACCTGTCCAAGAGGCCTGCTGCCCGCCGCAATCGCCGCTGGGCCGGCCCGCACCCTGCCATTGAGACTGAACGGGGATTATTTATTTTTTTAACTTGGCCGCTGGGCCGGGGCGGGCATCGCCCCCGGTACCTCCAGCCGCTACTATTTCCGCGGGCCGTGTTCCAACACTATTCACCCCGGCCAAGAGGCCTATTCCCCGGCCCGCACCCCGCCATTGAGACTGCACGGGAATTATTATTTTTTTTATCTCTCAACCTGTCCAAGATGCCTGCTGCCCGCCGCACTCGCCGCCGGGCCGGCCCGCACCCCGCCATTGAGACTGAACGGGGATTATTATTTTTTTTAACTCGGCCTCCGGGCCGGGGCGGGCTTCGCCCCCGGTACCTCCAGCCGCTTCTATTTACGCGCGCCGCGTTCCAACATATTCACCCCGGCCAAGAGGCCTATTCCCCGGCCCGCACCCCGCCATTGAGACTGCACGGGAATTATTATTTTTTTATCTCTCAACCTGTCCAAGAGGCCTGCTGCCCGCCGCACTCGCCGCCGGGCCGGCCCGCACCCCGCCATTGAGACTGAACGGGGATTATTATTTTTTTTAACTCGGCCTCCGGGCCGGGGCGGGCTTCGCCCCCGGTACCTCCAGCCGCTTCTATTTACGCGCGCCGCGTTCCAACATATTCACCCCGGCCAAGAGGCCTATTCCCCGGCCCGCACCCCGCCATTGAGACTGCATGGGAATTATTATTTTTTTATCTCTCAACCTGTCCAAGAGGCCTGCTGCCCGCCGCAATCGCCGCCGGGCCGGCCCGCACCCTGCCATTGAGACTGAACGGGGATTATTTATTTTTTTAACTTGGCCGCCGGGCCGGGGCGGGCATCGCCCCCGGTACCTCCAGCCGCTACTATTCCCGCGGGCCGTGTTCCAACACTATTCACCCCGGCCAAGAGGCCTATTCCCCGGCCCGCACCCCGCCATTGAGACTGCACGGGAATTATTATTTTTTTATCTCTCAACCTGTCCAAGAGGCCTGCTGCCCGCCGCACTCGCCGCCGGGCCGGCCCGCACCCCGCCATTGAGACTGAACGGGGATTATTATTTTTTTTAACTCGGCCTCCGGGCCGGGGCGGGCTTCGCCCCCGGTACCTCCAGCCGCTTCTATTTACGCGCGCCGCGTTCCAACATATTCACCCCGGCCAAGAGGCCTATTCCCCGGCCCGCACCCCGCCATTGAGACTGCATGGGAATTATTATTTTTTTATCTCTCAACCTGTCCAAGAGGCCTGCTGCCCGCCGCAATCGCCGCCGGGCCGGCCCGCACCCTGCCATTGAGACTGAACGGGAATTATTATTTTTTTATCTCTCAACCTGTCCAAGAGGCCTGCTGCCCGCCGCACTCGCCGCCGGGCCGGCCCGCACCCTGCCATTGAGACTGAACGGGGATTATTTATTTTTTTAACTTGGCCGCCGGCCCGGGGCGGGCATCCTCCCCGGTACCTCCAGCCGCTACTATTTCCGCGGGCCGTGTTCCAACACTATTCACCCCGGCCAAGAGGCCTATTCCCCGGCCCGCACCCCGCCATTGAGACTGCACGGGAATTATTATTTTTTTATCTCTCAACCTGTCCAAGAGGCCTGCTGCCCGCCGCAATCGCCGCCGGGCCGGCCCGCACCCTGCCATTGAGACTGAACGGGGATTATTTATTTTTTTAACTTGGCCGCCGGGCCGGGGCGGGCATCGCCCCCGGTACCTCCAGCCGCTACTATTTCCGCGGGCCGTGTTCCAACACTATTCACCCCGGCCAAGAGGCCTATTCCCCGGCCCGCACCCCGCCATTGAGACTGCACGGGAATTATTATTTTTTTATCTCTCAACCTGTCCAAGAGGCCTGCTGCCCGCCGCAATCGCCGCCGGGCCGGCCCGCACCCTGCCATTGAGACTGAACGGGGATTATTTATTTTTTTAACTTGGCCGCCGGGCCGGGGCGGGCATCGCCCCCGGTACCTCCAGCCGCTACTATTTCCGCGGGCCGTGTTCCAACACTATTCACCCCGGCCAAGAGGCCTATTCCCCGGCCCGCACCCCGCCATTGAGACTGCACGGGAATTATTATTTTTTTATCTCTCAACCTGTCCAAGAGGCCTGCTGCCCGCCGCACTCGCCGCCGGGCCGGCCCGCACCCCGCCATTGAGACTGAACGGGGATTATTATTTTTTTTAACTCGGCCTCCGGGCCGGGGCGGGCTTCGCCCCCGGTACCTCCAGCCGCTTCTATTTACGCGCGCCGCGTTCCAACATATTCACCCCGGCCAAGAGGCCTATTCCCCGGCCCGCACCCCGCCATTGAGACTGCATGGGAATTATTATTTTTTTATCTCTCAACCTGTCCAAGAGGCCTGCTGCCCGCCGCACTCGCCGCCGGGCCGGCCCGCACCCTGCCATTGAGACTGAACGGGATTATTTATTTTTTTAACTTGGCCGGGCCGGGGCGGGCATCGCCCCCGGTACCTCCAGCCGCTACTATTTCCGCGGGCCGTGTTCCAACACTATTCACCCCGGCCAAGAGGCCTATTCCCCGGCCCGCACCCCGCCATTGAGACTGCACGGGAATTATTATTTTTTTATCTCTCAACCTGTCCAAGAGGCCTGCTGCCCGCCGCAATCGCCGCCGGGCCGGCCCGCACCCCGCCATTGAGACTGAACGGGGATTATTATTTTTTTTAACTCGGCCTCCGGGCCGGGGCGGGCTTCGCCCCCGGTACCTCCAGCCGCTTCTATTTACGCGCGCCGCGTTCCAACATATTCACCCCGGCCAAGAGGCCTATTCCCCGGCCCGCACCCCGCCATTGAGACTGCACGGGAATTATTATTTTTTTATCTCTCAACCTGTCCAAGAGGCCTGCTGCCCGCCGCAATCGCCGCCGGGCCGGCCCGCACCCCGCCATTGAGACTGAACGGGGATTATTATTTTTTTTAACTCGGCCTCCGGGCCGGGGCGGGCTTCGCCCCCGGTACCTCCAGCCGCTTCTATTTACGCGCGCCGCGTTCCAACATATTCACCCCGGCCAAGAGGCCTATTCCCCGGCCCGCACCCCGCCATTGAGACTGCACGGGAATTATTATTTTTTTATCTCTCATCCTGTCCAAGAGGCCTGCTGCCCGCCGCACTCGCCGCCGGGCCGGCCCGCACCCCGCCATTGAGACTGAACGGGGATTATTATTTTTTTTAACTCGGCCTCCGGGCCGGGGCGGGCTTCGCCCCCGGTACCTCCAGCCGCTTCTATTTACGCGCGCCGCGTTCCAACATATTCACCCCGGCCAAGAGGCCTATTCCCCGGCCCGCACCCCGCCATTGAGACTGCATGGGAATTATTATTTTTTTATCTCTCAACCTGTCCAAGAGGCCTGCTGCCCGCCGCAATTGCCGCCGGGCCGGCCCGCACCCTGCCATTGAGACTGAACGGGAATTATTATTTTTTTATCTCTCAACCTGTCCAAGAGGCCTGCTGCCCGCCGCAATCGCCGCTGGGCCGGCCCGCACCCTGCCATTGAGACTGAACGGGGATTATTTATTTTTTTAACTTGGCCGCCGGGCCGGGGCGGGCATCGCCCCCGGTACCTCCAGCCGCTACTATTTCCGCGGGCCGTGTTCCAACACTATTCACCCCGGCCAAGAGGCCTATTCCCCGGCCCGCACCCCGCCATTGAGACTGCACGGGAATTATTATTTTTTTTATCTCTCAACCTGTCCAAGAGGCCTGCTGCCCGCCGCACTCGCCGCCGGGCCGGCCCGCACCCCGCCATTGAGACTGAACGGGGATTATTATTTTTTTTAACTCGGCCTCCGGGCCGGGGCGGGCTTCGCCCCCGGTACCTCCAGCCGCTTCTATTTACGCGCGCCGCGTTCCAACATATTCACCCCGGCCAAGAGGCCTATTCCCCGGCCCGCACCCCGCCATTGAGACTGCACGGGAATTATTATTTTTTTATCTCTCAACCTGTCCAAGAGGCCTGCTGCCCGCCGCACTCGCCGCCGGGCCGGCCCGCACCCCGCCATTGAGACTGAACGGGGATTATTATTTTTTTTAACTCGGCCTCCGGGCCGGGGCGGGCTTCGCCCCCGGTACCTCCAGCCGCTTCTATTTACGCGCGCCGCGTTCCAACATATTCACCCCGGCCAAGAGGCCTATTCCCCGGCCCGCACCCCGCCATTGAGACTGCATGGGAATTATTATTTTTTTATCTCTCAACCTGTCCAAGAGGCCTGCTGCCCGCCGCAATCGCCGCCGGGCCGGCCCGCACCCTGCCATTGAGACTGAACGGGGATTATTTATTTTTTTAACTTGGCCGCCGGGCCGGGGCGGGCATCGCCCCCGGTACCTCCAGCCGCTACTATTCCCGCGGGCCGTGTTCCAACACTATTCACCCCGGCCAAGAGGCCTATTCCCCGGCCCGCACCCCGCCATTGAGACTGCACGGGAATTATTATTTTTTTATCTCTCAACCTGTCCAAGAGGCCTGCTGCCCGCCGCACTCGCCGCCGGGCCGGCCCGCACCCCGCCATTGAGACTGAACGGGGATTATTATTTTTTTTAACTCGGCCTCCGGGCCGGGGCGGGCTTCGCCCCCGGTACCTCCAGCCGCTTCTATTTACGCGCGCCGCGTTCCAACATATTCACCCCGGCCAAGAGGCCTATTCCCCGGCCCGCACCCCGCCATTGAGACTGCATGGGAATTATTATTTTTTTATCTCTCAACCTGTCCAAGAGGCCTGCTGCCCGCCGCAATCGCCGCCGGGCCGGCCCGCACCCTGCCATTGAGACTGAACGGGAATTATTATTTTTTTATCTCTCAACCTGTCCAAGAGGCCTGCTGCCCGCCGCACTCGCCGCCGGGCCGGCCCGCACCCTGCCATTGAGACTGAACGGGGATTATTTATTTTTTTAACTTGGCCGCCGGCCCGGGGCGGGCATCCTCCCCGGTACCTCCAGCCGCTACTATTTCCGCGGGCCGTGTTCCAACACTATTCACCCCGGCCAAGAGGCCTATTCCCCGGCCCGCACCCCGCCATTGAGACTGCACGGGAATTATTATTTTTTTATCTCTCAACCTGTCCAAGAGGCCTGCTGCCCGCCGCAATCGCCGCCGGGCCGGCCCGCACCCTGCCATTGAGACTGAACGGGGATTATTTATTTTTTTAACTTGGCCGCCGGGCCGGGGCGGGCATCGCCCCCGGTACCTCCAGCCGCTACTATTTCCGCGGGCCGTGTTCCAACACTATTCACCCCGGCCAAGAGGCCTATTCCCCGGCCCGCACCCCGCCATTGAGACTGCACGGGAATTATTATTTTTTTATCTCTCAACCTGTCCAAGAGGCCTGCTGCCCGCCGCACTCGCCGCCGGGCCGGCCCGCACCCCGCCATTGAGACTGAACGGGGATTATTATTTTTTTTAACTCGGCCTCCGGGCCGGGGCGGGCTTCGCCCCCGGTACCTCCAGCCGCTTCTATTTACGCGCGCCGCGTTCCAACATATTCACCCCGGCCAAGAGGCCTATTCCCCGGCCCGCACCCCGCCATTGAGACTGCACGGGAATTATTATTTTTTTATCTCTCAACCTGTCCAAGAGGCCTGCTGCCCGCCGCACTCGCCGCCGGGCCGGCCCGCACCCCGCCATTGAGACTGAACGGGGATTATTATTTTTTTTTAACTCGGCCTCCGGGCCGGGGCGGGCTTCGCCCCCGGTACCTCCAGCCGCTTCTATTTACGCGCGCCGCGTTCCAACATATTCACCCCGGCCAAGAGGCCTATTCCCCGGCCCGCACCCCGCCATTGAGACTGCATGGGAATTATTATTTTTTTATCTCTCAACCTGTCCAAGAGGCCTGCTGCCCGCCGCAATCGCCGCCGGGCCGGCCCGCACCCTGCCATTGAGACTGAACGGGATTATTTATTTTTTTAACTTGGCCGCCGGGCCGGGGCGGGCATCGCCCCCGGTACCTCCAGCCGCTACTATTTCCGCGGGCCGTGTTCCAACACTATTCACCCCGGCCAAGAGGCCTATTCCCCGGCCCGCACCCCGCCATTGAGACTGCACGGGAATTATTATTTTTTTATCTCTCAACCTGTCCAAGAGGCCTGCTGCCCGCCGCAATCGCCGCCGGGCCGGCCCGCACCCCGCCATTGAGACTGAACGGGGATTATTTTTTTTTTTAACTCGGCCTCCGGGCCGGGGCGGGCTTCGCCCCCGGTACCTCCAGCCGCTTCTATTTACGCGCGCCGCGTTCCAACATATTCACCCCGGCCAAGAGGCCTATTCCCCGGCCCGCACCCCGCCATTGAGACTGCACGGGAATTATTATTTTTTTATCTCTCAACCTGTGCAAGAGGCCTGCTGCCCGCCGCACTCGCCGCCGGGCCGGCCCGCACCCCGCCATTGAGACTGAACGGGGATTATTATTTTTTTTAACTCGGCCTCCGGGCCGGGGCGGGCTTCGCCCCCGGTACCTCCAGCCGCTTCTATTTACGCGCGCCGCGTTCCAACATATTCACCCCGGCCAAGAGGCCTATTCCCCGGCCCGCACCCCGCCATTGAGACTGCATGGGAATTATTATTTTTTTATCTCTCAACCTGTCCAAGAGGCCTGCTGCCCGCCGCAATTGCCGCCGGGCCGGCCCGCACCCTGCCATTGAGACTGAACGGGAATTATTATTTTTTTATCTCTCAACCTGTCCAAGAGGCCTGCTGCCCGCCGCAATCGCCGCCGGGCCGGCCCGCACCCTGCCATTGAGACTGAACGGGGATTATTTATTTTTTTAACTTGGCCGCCGGGCCCGGGCGGGCATCGCCCCCGGTACCTCCAGCCGCTACTATTTCCGCGGGCCGTGTTCCAACACTATTCACCCCGGCCAAGAGGCCTATTCCCCGGCCCGCACCCCGCCATTGAGACTGCACGGGAATTATTATTTTTTTATCTCTCAACCTGTCCAAGAGGCCTGCTGCCCGCCGCACTCGCCGCCGGGCCGGCCCGCACCCCGCCATTGAGACTGAACGGGGATTATTATTTTTTTTAACTCGGCCTCCGGGCCGGGGCGGGCTTCGCCCCCGGTACCTCCAGCCGCTTCTATTTACGCGCGCCGCGTTCCAACATATTCACCCCGGCCAAGAGGCCTATTCCCCGGTACCGCACCCCGCCATTGAGACTGCATGGGAATTATTATTTTTTTATCTCTCAACCTGTCCAAGAGGCCTGCTGCCCGCCGCAATCGCCGCCGGGCCGGCCCGCACCCTGCCATTGAGACTGAACGGGATTATTTATTTTTTTAACTTGGCCGCCGGGCCGGGGCGGGCATCGCCCCCGGTACCTCCAGCCGCTACTATTTCCGCGGGCCGTGTTCCAACACTATTCACCCCGGCCAAGAGGCCTATTCCCCGGCCCGCACCCCGCCATTGAGACTGCACGGGAATTATTATTTTTTTATCTCTCAACCTGTCCAAGAGGCCTGCTGCCCGCCGCAATCGCCGCCGGGCCGGCCCGCACCCCGCCATTGAGACTGAACGGGGATTATTATTTTTTTTAACTCGGCCTCCGGGCCGGGGCGGGCTTCGCCCCCGGTACCTCCAGCCGCTTCTATTTACGCGCGCCGCGTTCCAACATATTCACCCCGGCCAAGAGGCCTATTCCCCGGCCCGCACCCCGCCATTGAGACTGCACGGGAATTATTATTTTTTTATCTCTCAACCTGTCCAAGAGGCCTGCTGCCCGCCGCACTCGCCGCCGGGCCGGCCCGCACCCCGCCATTGAGACTGAACGGGGATTATTATTTTTTTTAACTCGGCCTCCGGGCCGGGGCGGGCTTCGCCCCCGGTACCTCCAGCCGCTTCTATTTACGCGCGCCGCGTTCCAACATATTCACCCCGGCCAAGAGGCCTATTCCCCGGCCCGCACCCCGCCATTGAGACTGCATGGGAATTATTATTTTTTTATCTCTCAACCTGTCCAAGAGGCCTGCTGCCCGCCGCAATTGCCGCCGGGCCGGCCCGCACCCTGCCATTGAGACTGAACGGGAATTATTATTTTTTTATCTCTCAACCTGTCCAAGAGGCCTGCTGCCCGCCGCACTCGCCGCCGGGCCGGCCCGCACCCCGCCATTGAGACTGAACGGGGATTATTATTTTTTTTAACTCGGCCTCCGGGCCGGGGCGGGCTTCGCCCCCGGTACCTCCAGCCGCTTCTATTTACGCGCGCCGCGTTCCAACATATTCACCCCGGCCAAGAGGCCTATTCCCCGGCCCGCACCCCGCCATTGAGACTGCATGGGAATTATTATTTTTTTATCTCTCAACCTGTCCAAGAGGCCTGCTGCCCGCCGCAATCGCCGCCGGGCCGGCCCGCACCCTGCCATTGAGACTGAACGGGATTATTTATTTTTTTAACTCGGCCTCCGGGCCGGGGCGGGCTTCGCCCCCGGTACCTCCAGCCGCTTCTATTTACGCGCGCCGCGTTCCAACATATTCACCCCGGCCAAGAGGCCTATTCCCCGGCCCGCACCCCGCCATTGAGACTGCACGGGAATTATTATTTTTTTATCTCTCAACCTGTCCAAGAGGCCTGCTGCCCGCCGCAATCGCCGCCGGGCCGGCCCGCACCCCGCCATTGAGACTGAACGGGGATTATTATTTTTTTTAACTCGGCCTCCGGGCCGGGGCGGGCTTCGCCCCCGGTACCTCCAGCCGCTTCTATTTACGCGCGCCGCGTTCCAACATATTCACCCCGGCCAAGAGGCCTATTCCCCGGCCCGCACCCCGCCATTGAGACTGCATGGGAATTATCATTTTTTTATCTCTCAACCTGTCCAAGAGGCCTGCTGCCCGCCGCAATCGCCGCCGGGCCGGCCCGCACCCTGCCATTGAGACTGAACGGGATTATTTATTTTTTTAACTTGGCCGCCGGGCCGGGGCGGGCATCGCCCCCGGTACCTCCAGCCGCTACTATTTCCGCGGGCCGTGTTCCAACACTATTCACCCCGGCCAAGAGGCCTATTCCCCGGCCCGCACCCCGCCATTGAGACTGCACGGGAATTATTATTTTTTTATCTCTCAACCTGTCCAAGAGGCCTGCTGCCCGCCGCAATCGCCGCCGGGCCGGCCCGCACCCCGCCATTGAGACTGAACGGGGATTATTATTTTTTTTAACTCGGCCTCCGGGCCGGGGCGGGCTTCGCCCCCGGTACCTCCAGCCGCTTCTATTTACGCGCGCCGCGTTCCAACATATTCACCCCGGCCAAGAGGCCTATTCCCTGGCCCGCACCCCGCCATTGAGACTGCACGGGAATTATTATTTTTTTATCTCTCAACCTGTCCAAGAGGCCTGCTGCCCGCCGCAATCGCCGCCGGGCCGGCCCGCACCCTGCCATTGAGACTGAACGGGATTATTTATTTTTTTAACTCGGCCTCCGGGCCGGGGCGGGCTTCGCCCCCGGTACCTCCAGCCGCCTCTATTTACGCGCGCCGCGTTCCAACATATTCACCCCGGCCAAGAGGCCTATTCCCCGGTACCGCACCCCGCCATTGAGACTGCATGGGAATTATTATTTTTTTATCTCTCAACCTGTCCAAGAGGCCTGCTGCCCGCCGCAATCGCCGCCGGGCCGGCCCGCACCCTGCCATTGAGACTGAACGGGGATTATTTATTTTTTTAACTTGGCCGCCGGGCCCGGGCGGGCATCGCCCCCGGTACCTCCAGCCGCTACTATTTCCGCGGGCCGTGTTCCAACACTATTCACCCCGGCCAAGAGGCCTATTCCCCGGCCCGCACCCCGCCATTGAGACTGCACGGGAATTATTATTTTTTTATCTCTCAACCTGTCCAAGAGGCCTGCTGCCCGCCGCACTCGCCGCGGGGCCGGCCCGCACCCCGCCATTGAGACTGAACGGGGATTATTATTTTTTTTAACTCGGCCTCCGGGCCGGGGCGGGCTTCGCCCCCGGTACCTCCAGCCGCTTCTATTTACGCGCGCCGCGTTCCAACATATTCACCCCGGCCAAGAGGCCTATTTACCGGCCCGCACCCCGCCATTGAGACTGCACGGGAATTATTATTTTTTTATCTCTCAACCTGTCCAAGAGGCCTGCTGCCCGCCGCACTCGCCGCCGGGCCGGCCCGCACCCCGCCATTGAGACTGAACGGGGATTATTATTTTTTTTAACTCGGCCTCCGGGCCGGGGCGGGCTTCGCCCCCGGTACCTCCAGCCGCTTCTATTTACGCGCGCCGCGTTCCAACATATTCACCCCGGCCAAGAGGCCTATTCCCCGGCCCGCACCCCGCCATTGAGACTGCATGGGAATTATTATTTTTTTATCTCTCAACCTGTCCAAGAGGCCTGCTGCCCGCCGCAATCGCCGCCGGGCCGGCCCGCACCCTGCCATTGAGACTGAACGGGAATTATTATTTTTTTATCTCTCAACCTGTCCAAGAGGCCTGCTGCCCGCCGCAATCGCCGCCGGGCCGGCCCGCACCCTGCCATTGAGACTGAACGGGGATTATTTATTTTTTTAACTTGGCCGCCGGGCCCGGGCGGGCATCGCCCCCGGTACCTCCAGCCGCTACTATTTCCGCGGGCCGTGTTCCAACACTATTCACCCCGGCCAAGAGGCCTATTCCCCGGCCCGCACCCCGCCATTGAGACTGCACGGGAATTATTATTTTTTTATCTCTCAACCTGTCCAAGAGGCCTGCTGCCCGCCGCACTCGCCGCGGGGCCGGCCCGCACCCCGCCATTGAGACTGAACGGGGATTATTATTTTTTTTAACTCGGCCTCCGGGCCGGGGCGGGCTTCGCCCCCGGTACCTCCAGCCGCTACTATTTCCGCGGGCCGTGTTCCAACACTATTCACCCCGGCCAAGAGGCCTATTCCCCGGCCCGCACCCCGCCATTGAGACTGCACGGGAATTATTATTTTTTTATCTCTCAACCTGTCCAAGAGGCCTGCTGCCCGCCGCACTCGCCGCCGGGCCGGCCCGCACCCCGCCATTGAGACTGAACGGGGATTATTATTTTTTTTAACTCGGCCTCCGGGCCGGGGCGGGCTTCGCCCCCGGTACCTCCAGCCGCTTCTATTTACGCGCGCCGCGTTCCAACATATTCACCCCGGCCAAGAGGCCTATTCCCCGGCCCGCACCCCGCCATTGAGACTGCATGGGAATTATTATTTTTTTATCTCTCAACCTGTCCAAGAGGCCTGCTGCCCGCCGCAATCGCCGCCGGGCCGGCCCGCACCCTGCCATTGAGACTGAACGGGATTATTTATTTTTTTAACTTGGCCGCCGGGCCGGGGCGGGCATCGCCCCCGGTACCTCCAGCCGCTACTATTTCCGCGGGCCGTGTTCCAACACTATTCACCCCGGCCAAGAGGCCTATTCCCCGGCCCGCACCCCGCCATTGAGACTGCACGGGAATTATTATTTTTTTATCTCTCAACCTGTCCAAGAGACCTGCTGCCCGCCGCACTCGCCGCCGGGCCGGCCCGCACCCCGCCATTGAGACTGAACGGGGATTATTATTTTTTTTAACTCGGCCTCCGGGCCGGGGCGGGCTTCGCCCCCGGTACCTCCAGCCGCTTCTATTTACGCGCGCCGCGTTCCAACATATTCACCCCGGCCAAGAGGCCTATTCCCCGGCCCGCACCCCGCCATTGAGACTGCACGGGAATTATTATTTTTTTATCTCTCAACCTGTCCAAGAGGCCTGCTGCCCGCCGCACTCGCCGCCGGGCCGGCCCGCACCCCGCCATTGAGACTGAACGGGGATTATTATTTTTTTTAACTCGGCCTCCGGGCCGGGGCGGGCTTCGCCCCCGGTACCTCCAGCCGCTTCTATTTACGCGCGCCGCGTTCCAACATATTCACCCCGGCCAAGAGGCCTATTCCCCGGCCCGCACCCCGCCATTGAGACTGCATGGGAATTATTATTTTTTTATCTCTCAACCTGTCCAAGAGGCCTGCTGCCCGCCGCAATCGCCGCCGGGCCGGCCCGCACCCTGCCATTGAGACTGAACGGGATTATTTATTTTTTTAACTTGGCCGCCGGGCCGGGGCGGGCATCGCACCCGGTACCTCCAGCCGCTACTATTTCCGCGGGCCGTGTTCCAACACTATTCACCCCGGCCAAGAGGCCTATTCCCCGGCCCGCACCCCGCCATTGAGACTGCACGGGAATTATTATTTTTTTATCTCTCAACCTGTCCAAGAGGCCTGCTGCCCGCCGCAATCGCCGCCGGGCCGGCCCGCACCCCGCCATTGAGACTGAACGGGGATTATTATTTTTTTTAACTCGGCCTCCGGGCCGGGGCGGGCTTCGCCCCCGGTACCTCCAGCCGCTTCTATTTACGCGCGCCGCGTTCCAACATATTCACCCCGGCCAAGAGGCCTATTCCCCGGCCCGCACCCCGCCATTGAGACTGCATGGGAATTATCATTTTTTTATCTCTCAACCTGTCCAAGAGGCCTGCTGCCCGCCGCAATCGCCGCCGGGCCGGCCCGCACCCTGCCATTGAGACTGAACGGGATTATTTATTTTTTTAACTTGGCCGCCGGGCCGGGGCGGGCATCGCCCCCGGTACCTCCAGCCGCTACTATTTCCGCGGGCCGTGTTCCAACACTATTCACCCCGGCCAAGAGGCCTATTCCCCGGCCCGCACCCCGCCATTGAGACTGCACGGGAATTATTATTTTTTTATCTCTCAACCTGTCCAAGAGGCCTGCTGCCCGCCGCAATCGCCGCCGGGCCGGCCCGCACCCCGCCATTGAGACTGAACGGGGATTATTATTTTTTTTAACTCGGCCTCCGGGCCGGGGCGGGCTTCGCCCCCGGTACCTCCAGCCGCTTCTATTTACGCGCGCCGCGTTCCAACATATTCACCCCGGCCAAGAGGCCTATTCCCTGGCCCGCACCCCGCCATTGAGACTGCACGGGAATTATTATTTTTTTATCTCTCAACCTGTCCAAGAGGCCTGCTGCCCGCCGCAATCGCCGCCGGGCCGGCCCGCACCCTGCCATTGAGACTGAACGGGATTATTTATTTTTTTAACTTGGCCGCCGGGCCGGGGCGGGCATCGCCCCCGGTACCTCCAGCCGCTACTATTTCCGCGGGCCGTGTTCCAACACTATTCACCCCGGCCAAGAGGCCTATTCCCCGGCCCGCACCCCGCCATTGAGACTGCACGGGAATTATTATTTTTTTATCTCTCAACCTGTCCAAGAGGCCTGCTGCCCGCCGCAATCGCCGCCGGGCCGGCCCGCACCCCGCCATTGAGACTGAACGGGGATTATTATTTTTTTTAACTCGGCCTCCGGGCCGGGGCGGGCTTCGCACCCGGTACCTCCAGCCGCTTCTATTTACGCGCGCCGCGTTCCAACATATTCACCCCGGCCAAGAGGCCTATTCCCCGGCCCGCACCCCGCCATTGAGACTGCATGGGAATTATTATTTTTTTATCTCTCAACCTGTCCAAGAGGCCTGCTGCCCGCCGCAATCGCCGCCGGACCGGCCCGCACCCTGCCATTGAGACTGAACGGGATTATTTATTTTTTTAACTTGGCCGCCGGGCCGGGGCGGGCATCGCCCCCGGTACCTCCAGCCGCTACTATTTCCGCGGGCCGTGTTCCAACACTATTCACCCCGGCCAAGAGGCCTATTCCCCGGCCCGCACCCCGCCATTGAGACTGCACGGGAATTATTATTTTTTTATCTCTCAACCTGTCCAAGAGGCCTGCTGCCCGCCGCACTCGCCGCCGGGCCGGCCCGCACCCCGCCATTGAGACTGAACGGGGATTATTATTTTTTTTAACTCGGCCTCCGGGCCGGGGCGGGCTTCGCCCCCGGTACCTCCAGCCGCTTCTATTTACGCGCGCCGCGTTCCAACATATTCACCCCGGCCAAGAGGCCTATTCCCCGGCCCGCACCCCGCCATTGAGACTGCATGGGAATTATTATTTTTTTATCTCTCAACCTGTCCAAGAGGCCTGCTGCCCGCCGCAATCGCCGCCGGACCGGCCCGCACCCTGCCATTGAGACTGAACGGGATTATTTATTTTTTTAACTTGGCCGCCGGGCCGGGGCGGGCATCGCCCCCGGTACCTCCAGCCGCTTCTATTTACGCGCGCCGCGTTCCAACATATTCACCCCGGCCAAGAGGCCTATTCCCCGGCCCGCACCCCGCCATTGAGACTGCACGGGAATTATTATTTTTTTATCTCTCAACCTGTCCAAGAGGCCTGCTGCCCGCCGCACTCGCCGCCGGGCCGGCCCGCACCCCGCCATTGAGACTGAACGGGGATTATTATTTTTTTTAACTCGGCCTCCGGGCCGGGGCGGGCTTCGCCCCCGGTACCTCCAGCCGCTTCTATTTACGCGCGCCGCGTTCCAACATATTCACCCCGGCCAAGAGGCCTATTCCCCGGCCCGCACCCCGCCATTGAGACTGCATGGGAATTATTATTTTTTTATCTCTCAACCTGTCCAAGAGGCCTGCTGCCCGCCGCAATTGCCGCCGGGCCGGCCCGCACCCTGCCATTGAGACTGAACGGGAATTATTATTTTTTTATCTCTCAACCTGTCCAAGAGGCCTGCTGTCCGCCGCAATCGCCGCTGGGCCGGCCCGCACCCTGCCATTGAGACTGAACGGGGATTATTTATTTTTTTAACTTGGCCGCCGGGCCGGGGCGGGCATCGCCCCCGGTACCTCCAGCCGCTACTATTTCCGCGGGCCGTGTTCCAACACTATTCACCCCGGCCAAGAGGCCTATTCCCCGGCCCGCACCCCGCCATTGAGACTGCACGGGAATTATTATTTTTTTTATCTCTCAACCTGTCCAAGAGGCCTGCTGCCCGCCGCACTCGCCGCCGGGCCGGCCCGCACCCCGCCATTGAGACTGAACGGGGATTATTATTTTTTTTAACTCGGCCTCCGGGCCGGGGCGGCTTCGCCCCCGGTACCTCCAGCCGCTTCTATTTACGCGCGCCGCGTTCCAACATATTCACCCCGGCCAAGAGGCCTATTCCCCGGCCCGCACCCCGCCATTGAGACTGCACGGGAATTATTATTTTTTTATCTCTCAACCTGTCCAAGAGGCCTGCTGCCCGCCGCACTCGCCGCCGGGCCGGCCCGCACCCCGCCATTGAGACTGAACGGGGATTATTATTTTTTTTAACTCGGCCTCCGGGCCGGGGCGGGCTTCGCCCCCGGTACCTCCAGCCGCTTCTATTTACGCGCGCCGCGTTCCAACATATTCACCCCGGCCAAGAGGCCTATTCCCCGGCCCGCACCCCGCCATTGAGACTGCATGGGAATTATTATTTTTTTATCTCTCAACCTGTCCAAGAGGCCTGCTGCCCGCCGCAATCGCCGCCGGGCCGGCCCGCACCCTGCCATTGAGACTGAACGGGATTATTTATTTTTTTAACTTGGCCGCCGGGCCGGGGCGGGCATCGCCCCCGGTACCTCCAGCCGCTACTATTTCCGCGGGCCGTGTTCCAACACTATTCACCCCGGCCAAGAGGCCTATTCCCCGGCCCGCACCCCGCCATTGAGACTGCACGGGAATTATTATTTTTTTATCTCTCAACCTGTCCAAGAGGCCTGCTGCCCGCCGCAATCGCCGCCGGGCCGGCCCGCACCCCGCCATTGAGACTGAACGGGGATTATTATTTTTTTTAACTCGGCCTCCGGGCCGGGGCGGGCTTCGCCCCTGGTACCTCCAGCCGCTTCTATTTACGCGCGCCGCGTTCCAACATATTCACCCCGGCCAAGAGGCCTATTCCCCGGCCCGCACCCCGCCATTGAGACTGCATGGGAATTATTATTTTTTTATCTCTCAACCTGTCCAAGAGGCCTGCTGCCCGCCGCAATCGCCGCCGGGCCGGCCCGCACCCCGCCATTGAGACTGAACGGGATTATTTATTTTTTTAACTTGGCCGCCGGGCCGGGGCGGGCATCGCCCCCGGTACCTCCAGCCGCTACTATTTCCGCGGGCCGTGTTCCAACACTATTCACCCCGGCCAAGAGGCCTATTCCCCGGCCCGCACCCCGCCATTGAGACTGCACGGGAATTATTATTTTTTTATCTCTCAACCTGTCCAAGAGGCCTGCTGCCCGCCGCAATCGCCGCCGGGCCGGCCCGCACCCCGCCATTGAGACTGAACGGGGATTATTATTTTTTTTAACTCGGCCTCCGGGCCGGGGCGGGCTTCGCCCCCGGTACCTCCAGCCGCTTCTATTTACGCGCGCCGCGTTCCAACATATTCACCCCGGCCAAGAGGCCTATTCCCCGGCCCGCACCCCGCCATTGAGACTGCATGGGAATTATTATTTTTTTATCTCTCAACCTGTCCAAGAGGCCTGCTGCCCGCCGCAATCGCCGCCGGGCCGGCCCGCACCCTGCCATTGAGACTGAACGGGATTATTTATTTTTTTAACTTGGCCGCCGGGCCGGGGCGGGCTTCGCCCCCGGTACCTCCAGCCGCTTCTATTTACGCGCGCCGCGTTCCAACATATTCACCCCGGCCAAGAGGCCTATTCCCCGGCCCGCACCCCGCCATTGAGACTGCATGGGAATTATTATTTTTTTATCTCTCAACCTGTCCAAGAGGCCTGCTGCCCGCCGCAATCGCCGCCGGGCCGGCCCGCACCCTGCCATTGAGACTGAACGGGATTATTTATTTTTTTAACTTGGCCGCCGGGCCGGGGCGGGCATCGCCCCCGGTACCTCCAGCCGCTACTATTTCCGCGGGCCGTGTTCCAACACTATTCACCCCGGCCAAGAGGCCTATTCCCCGGCCCGCACCCCGCCATTGAGACTGCACAGGAATTATTATTTTTTTATCTGTCAACCTGTCCAAGAGGCCTGCTGCCCGCAGCAATCGCCGCCGGGCCGGCCCGCACCCCGCCATTGAGACTGAACGGGGATTATTATTTTTTTTAACTCGGCCTCCGGGCCGGGGCGGGCTTCGCCCCCGGTACCTCCAGCCGCTTCTATTTACGCGCGCCGCGTTCCAACATATTCACCCCGGCCAAGAGGCCTATTCCCCGGCCCGCACCCCGCCATTGAGACTGCACGGGAATTATTATTTTTTTATCTCTCAACCTGTCCAAGAGGCCTGCTGCCCGCCGCACTCGCCGCCGGGCCGGCCCGCACCCCGCCATTGAGACTGAACGGGGATTATTATTTTTTTTAACTCGGCCTCCGGGCCGGGGCGGGCTTCGCCCCCGGTACCTCCAGCCGCTTCTATTTACGCGCGCCGCGTTCCAACATATTCACCCCGGCCAAGAGGCCTATTCCCCGGCCCGCACCCCGCCATTGAGACTGAACGGGGATTATTATTTTTTTTAACTGGGCCTCCGGGCCGGGGCGGGCTTCGCCCCCGGTACCTCCAGCCGCTTCTATTTACGCGCGCCGCGTTCCAACATATTCACCCCGGCCAAGAGGCCTATTCCCCGGCCCGCACCCCGCCATTGAGACTGCATGGGAATTATTATTTTTTTTATCTCTCAACCTGTCCAAGAGGCCTGCTGCCCGCCGCAATCGCCGCCGGGCCGGCCCGCACCCTGCCATTGAGACTGAACGGGAATTATTATTTTTTTATCTCTCAACCTGTCCAAGAGGCCTGCTGCCCGCCGCACTCGCCGCCGGGCCGGCCCGCACCCTGCCATTGAGACTGAACGGGGATTATTTATTTTTTTAACTTGGCCGCCGGGCCGGGGCGGGCATCGCCCCCGGTACCTCCAGCCGCTACTATTTCCGCGGGCCGTGTTCCAACACTATTCACCCCGGCCAAGAGGCCTATTCCCCGGCCCGCACCCCGCCATTGAGACTGCACGGGAATTATTATTTTTTTATCTCTCAACCTGTCCAAGAGGCCTGCTGCCCGCCGCAATCGCCGCCGGGCCGGCCCGCACCCTGCCATTGAGACTGAACGGGATTAACTATTTTTTTAACTTGGCCGCCGGGCCGGGGCGGGCATCGCCCCCGGTACCTCCAGCCGCTACTATTCCCGCGGGCCGTGTTCCAACACTATTCACCCCGGCCAAGAGGCCTATTCCCCGGCCCGCACCCCGCCATTGAGACTGCACGGGAATTATTATTTTTTTATCTCTCAACCTGTCCAAGAGGCCTGCTGCCCGCCGCACTCGCCGCCGGGCCGGCCCGCACCCCGCCATTGAGACTGAACGGGGATTATTTTTTTTTTTAACTCGGCCTCCGGGCCGGGGCGGGCTTCGCCCCCGGTACCTCCAGCCGCTTCTATTTACGCGCGCCGCGTTCCAACATATTCACCCCGGCCAAGAGGCCTATTCCCCGGCCCGCACCCCGCCATTGAGACTGCATGGGAATTATTATTTTTTTATCTCTCAACCTGTCCAAGAGGCCTGCTGCCCGCCGCAATCGCCGCCGGGCCGGCCCGCACCCCGCCATTGAGACTGAACGGGGATTATTATTTTTTTATCTCTCAACCTGTCCAAGAGGCCTGCTGCCCGCCGCACTCGCCGCCGGGCCGGCCCGCACCCTGCCATTGAGACTGAACGGGGATTATTTATTTTTTTAACTTGGCCTCCGGGCCGGGGCGGGCATCGCCCCCGGTACCTCCAGCCGCTACTATTTCCGCGGGCCGTGTTCCAACACTATTCACCCCGGCCAAGAGGCCTATTCCCCGGCCCGCACCCCGCCATTGAGACTGCATGGGAATTATTATTTTTTTATCTCTCAACCTGTCCAAGAGGCCTGCTGCCCGCCGCACTCGCCGCCGGGCCGGCCCGCACCCCGCCATTGAGACTGAACGGGGATTATTATTTTTTTTAACTCGGCCTCCGGGCCGGGGCGGGCTTCGCCCCCGGTACCTCCAGCCGCTTCTATTTACGCGCGCCGCGTTCCAACATATTCACCCCGGCCAAGAGGCCTATTCCCCGGCCCGCACCCCGCCATTGAGACTGCATGGGAATTATTATTTTTTTATCTCTCAACCTGTCCAAGAGGCCTGCTGCCCGCCGCAATCGCCGCCGGGCCGGCCCGCACCCTGCCATTGAGACTGAACGGGATTATTTATTTTTTTAACTTGGCCGCCGGGCCGGGGCGGGCATCGCCCCCGGTACCTCCAGCCGCTACTATTTCCGCGGGCCGTGTTCCAACACTATTCACCCCGGCCAAGAGGCCTATTCCCCGGCCCGCACCCCGCCATTGAGACTGCACGGGAATTATTATTTTTTTATCTCTCAACCTGTCCAAGAGGCCTGCTGCCCGCCGCAATCGCCGCCGGGCCGGCCCGCACCCTGCCATTGAGACTGAACGGGGATTATTTATTTTTTTAACTTGGCCGCCGGGCCGGGGCGGGCATCGCCCCCGGTACCTCCAGCCGCTACTATTCCCGCGGGCCGTGTTCCAACACTATTCACCCCGGCCAAGAGGCCTATTCCCCGGCCCGCACCCCGCCATTGAGACTGCACGGGAATTATTATTTTTTTTATCTCTCAACCTGTCCAAGAGGCCTGCTGCCCGCCGCACTCGCCGCCGGGCCGGCCCGCACCCCGCCATTGAGACTGAACGGGGATTATTATTTTTTTTAACTCGGCCTCCGGGCCGGGGCGGGCTTCGCCCCCGGTACCTCCAGCCGCTTCTATTTACGCGCGCCGCGTTCCAACATATTCACCCCGGCCAAGAGGCCTATTCCCCGGCCCGCACCCCGCCATTGAGACTGCATGGGAATTATTATTTTTTTATCTCTCAACCTGTCCAAGAGGCCTGCTGCCCGCCGCAATCGCCGCCGGGCCGGCCCGCACCCTGCCATTGAGACTGAACGGGAATTATTATTTTTTTATCTCTCAACCTGTCCAAGAGGCCTGCTGCCCGCCGCACTCGCCGCCGGGCCGGCCCGCACCCTGCCATTGAGACTGAACGGGGATTATTTATTTTTTTAACTTGGCCGCCGGCCCGGGGCGGGCATCCTCCCCGGTACCTCCAGCCGCTACTATTTCCGCGGGCCGTGTTCCAACACTATTCACCCCGGCCAAGAGGCCTATTCCCCGGCCCGCACCCCGCCATTGAGACTGCACGGGAATTATTATTTTTATATCTCTCAACCTGTCCAAGAGGCCTGCTGCCCGCCGCAATCGCCGCCGGGCCGGCCCGCACCCTGCCATTGAGACTGAACGGGGATTATTTATTTTTTTAACTTGGCCGCCGGCCCGGGGCGGGCATCGCCCCCGGTACCTCCAGCCGCTACTATTTCCGCGGGCCGTGTTCCAACACTATTCACCCCGGCCAAGAGGCCTATTCCCCGGCCCGCACCCCGCCATTGAGACTGCACGGGAATTATTATTTTTTTATCTCTCAACCTGTCCAAGAGGCCTGCTGCCCGCCGCACTCGCCGCCGGGCCGGCCCGCACCCCGCCATTGAGACTGAACGGGGATTATTTTTTTTTTTAACTCGGCCTCCGGGCCGGGGCGGGCTTCGCCCCCGGTACCTCCAGCCGCTTCTATTTACGCGCGCCGCGTTCCAACATATTCACCCCGGCCAAGAGGCCTATTCCCCGGCCCGCACCCCGCCATTGAGACTGCATGGGAATTATTATTTTTTTATCTCTCAACCTGTCCAAGAGGCCTGCTGCCCGCCGCAATCGCCGCCGGGCCGGCCCGCACCCCGCCATTGAGACTGAACGGGGATTATTATTTTTTTATCTCTCAACCTGTCCAAGAGGCCTGCTGCCCGCCGCACTCGCCGCCGGGCCGGCCCGCACCCTGCCATTGAGACTGAACGGGGATTATTTATTTTTTTAACTTGGCCTCCGGGCCGGGGCGGGCATCGCCCCCGGTACCTCCAGCCGCTACTATTTCCGCGGGCCGTGTTCCAACACTATTCACCCCGGCCAAGAGGCCTATTCCCCGGCCCGCACCCCGCCATTGAGACTGCATGGGAATTATTATTTTTTTATCTCTCAACCTGTCCAAGAGGCCTGCTGCCCGCCGCACTCGCCGCCGGGCCGGCCCGCACCCCGCCATTGAGACTGAACGGGGATTATTATTTTTTTTAACTCGGCCTCCGGGCCGGGGCGGGCTTCGCCCCCGGTACCTCCAGCCGCTTCTATTTACGCGCGCCGCGTTCCAACATATTCACCCCGGCCAAGAGGCCTATTCCCCGGCCCGCACCCCGCCATTGAGACTGCATGGGAATTATTATTTTTTTATCTCTCAACCTGTCCAAGAGGCCTGCTGCCCGCCGCAATCGCCGCCGGGCCGGCCCGCACCCTGCCATTGAGACTGAACGGGATTATTTATTTTTTTAACTTGGCCGCCGGGCCGGGGCGGGCATCGCCCCCGGTACCTCCAGCCGCTACTATTTCCGCGGGCCGTGTTCCAACACTATTCACCCCGGCCAAGAGGCCTATTCCCCGGCCCGCACCCCGCCATTGAGACTGCACGGGAATTATTATTTTTTTATCTCTCAACCTGTCCAAGAGGCCTGCTGCCCGCCGCAATCGCCGCCGGGCCGGCCCGCACCCTGCCATTGAGACTGAACGGGGATTATTTATTTTTTTAACTTGGCCGCCGGGCCGGGGCGGGCATCGCCCCCGGTACCTCCAGCCGCTACTATTCCCGCGGGCCGTGTTCCAACACTATTCACCCCGGCCAAGAGGCCTATTCCCCGGCCCGCACCCCGCCATTGAGACTGCACGGGAATTATTATTTTTTTTATCTCTCAACCTGTCCAAGAGGCCTGCTGCCCGCCGCACTCGCCGCCGGGCCGGCCCGCACCCCGCCATTGAGACTGAACGGGGATTATTATTTTTTTTAACTCGGCCTCCGGGCCGGGGCGGGCTTCGCCCCCGGTACCTCCAGCCGCTTCTATTTACGCGCGCCGCGTTCCAACATATTCACCCCGGCCAAGAGGCCTATTCCCCGGCCCGCACCCCGCCATTGAGACTGCATGGGAATTATTATTTTTTTATCTCTCAACCTGTCCAAGAGGCCTGCTGCCCGCCGCAATCGCCGCCGGGCCGGCCCGCACCCTGCCATTGAGACTGAACGGGAATTATTATTTTTTTATCTCTCAACCTGTCCAAGAGGCCTGCTGCCCGCCGCACTCGCCGCCGGGCCGGCCCGCACCCTGCCATTGAGACTGAACGGGGATTATTTATTTTTTTAACTTGGCCGCCGGCCCGGGGCGGGCATCCTCCCCGGTACCTCCAGCCGCTACTATTTCCGCGGGCCGTGTTCCAACACTATTCACCCCGGCCAAGAGGCCTATTCCCCGGCCCGCACCCCGCCATTGAGACTGCACGGGAATTATTATTTTTATATCTCTCAACCTGTCCAAGAGGCCTGCTGCCCGCCGCAATCGCCGCCGGGCCGGCCCGCACCCTGCCATTGAGACTGAACGGGGATTATTTATTTTTTTAACTTGGCCGCCGGCCCGGGGCGGGCATCGCCCCCGGTACCTCCAGCCGCTACTATTTCCGCGGGCCGTGTTCCAACACTATTCACCCCGGCCAAGAGGCCTATTCCCCGGCCCGCACCCCGCCATTGAGACTGCACGGGAATTATTATTTTTTTATCTCTCAACCTGTCCAAGAGGCCTGCTGCCCGCCGCACTCGCCGCCGGGCCGGCCCGCACCCCGCCATTGAGACTGAACGGGGATTATTATTTTTTTTAACTCGGCCTCCGGGCCGGGGCGGGCTTCGCCCCCGGTACCTCCAGCCGCTTCTATTTACGCGCGCCGCGTTCCAACATATTCACCCCGGCCAAGAGGCCTATTCCCCGGCCCGCACCCCGCCATTGAGACTGCACGGGAATTATTATTTTTTTATCTCTCAACCTGTCCAAGAGGCCTGCTGCCCGCCGCACTCGCCGCCGGGCCGGCCCGCACCCCGCCATTGAGACTGAACGGGGATTATTATTTTTTTTAACTCGGCCTCCGGGCCGGGGCGGGCTTCGCCCCCGGTACCTCCAGCCGCTTCTATTTACGCGCGCCGCGTTCCAACATATTCACCCCGGCCAAGAGGCCTATTCCCCGGCCCGCACCCCGCCTTTGAGACTGCATGGGAATTATTATTTTTTTATCTCTCAACCTGTCCAAGAGGCCTGCTGCCCGCCGCAATCGCCGCCGGGCCGGCCCGCACCCTGCCATTGAGACTGAACGGGAATTATTATTTTTTTATCTCTCAACCTGTCCAAGAGGCCTGCTGCCCGCCGCACTCGCCGCCGGGCCGGCCCGCACCCTGCCATTGAGACTGAACGGGGATTATTTATTTTTTTAACTTGGCCGCCGGGCCGGGGCGGGCATCGCCCCCGGTACCTCCAGCCGCTACTATTTCCGCGGGCCGTGTTCCAACACTATTCACCCCGGCCAAGAGGCCTATTCCCCGGCCCGCACCCCGCCATTGAGACTGCACGGGAATTATTATTTTTTTATCTCTCAACCTGTCCAAGAGGCCTGCTGCCCGCCGCAATCGCCGCCGGGCCGGCCCGCACCCTGCCATTGAGACTGAACGGGGATTATTTATTTTTTTAACTTGGCCGCCGGGCCGGGGCGGGCATCGCCCCCGGTACCTCCAGCCGCTACTATTCCCGCGGGCCGTGTTCCAACACTATTCACCCCGGCCAAGAGGCCTATTCCCCGGCCCGCACCCCGCCATTGAGACTGCACGGGAATTATTATTTTTTTATCTCTCAACCTGTCCAAGAGGCCTGCTGCCCGCCGCACTCGCCGCCGGGCCGGCCCGCACCCCGCCATTGAGACTGAACGGGGATTATTATTTTTTTTAACTCGGCCTCCGGGCCGGGGCGGGCTTCGCCCCCGGTACCTCCAGCCGCTTCTATTTACGCGCGCCGCGTTCCAACATATTCACCCCGGCCAAGAGGCCTCTTCCCCGGCCACACTCGTCCGCCGGGCCGGCCCGCACCCCGCCATTGAGACTGCACGGGAATTATTATTTTTATATCTCTCAACCTGTCCAAGAGGCCTGCTGCCCGCCGCAATCGCCGCCGGGCCGGCCCGCACCCTGCCATTGAGACTGAACGGGGATTATTTATTTTTTTAACTTGGCCGCCGGCCCGGGGCGGGCATCGCCCCCGGTACCTCCAGCCGCTTCTATTTACGCGCGCCGCGTTCCAACATATTCACCCCGGCCAAGAGGCCTATTCCCCGGCCCGCACCCCGCCATTGAGACTGCACGGGAATTATTATTTTTTTATCTCTCAACCTGTCCAAGAGGCCTGCTGCCCGCCGCACTCGCCGCCGGGCCGGCCCGCACCCCGCCATTGAGACTGAACGGGGATTATTATTTTTTTTAACTGGGCCTCCGGGCCGGGGCGGGCTTCGCCCCCGGTACCTCCAGCCGCTTCTATTTACGCGCGCCGCGTTCCAACATATTCACCCCGGCCAAGAGGCCTATTCCCCGGCCCGCACCCCGCCATTGAGACTGCATGGGAATTATTATTTTTTTATCTCTCAACCTGTCCAAGAGGCCTGCTGCCCGCCGCAATCGCCGCCGGGCCGGCCCGCACCCTGCCATTGAGACTGAACGGGAATTATTATTTTTTTATCTCTCAACCTGTCCAAGAGGCCTGCTGCCCGCCGCACTCGCCGCCGGGCCGGCCCGCACCCTGCCATTGAGACTGAACGGGGATTATTTATTTTTTTAACTTGGCCGCCGGGCCGGGGCGGGCATCGCCCCCGGTACCTCCAGCCGCTACTATTTCCGCGGGCCGTGTTCCAACACTATTCACCCCGGCCAAGAGGCCTATTCCCCGGCCCGCACCCCGCCATTGAGACTGCACGGGAATTATTATTTTTTTATCTCTCAACCTGTCCAAGAGGCCTGCTGCCCGCCGCAATCGCCGCCGGGCCGGCCCGCACCCTGCCATTGAGACTGAACGGGGATTATTTATTTTTTTAACTTGGCCGCCGGGCCGGGGCGGGCATCGCCCCCGGTACCTCCAGCCGCTACTATTCCCGCGGGCCGTGTTCCAACACTATTCACCCCGGCCAAGAGGCCTATTCCCCGGCCCGCACCCCGCCATTGAGACTGCACGGGAATTATTATTTTTTTATCTCTCAACCTGTCCAAGAGGCCTGCTGCCCGCCGCACTCGCCGCCGGGCCGGCCCGCACCCCGCCATTGAGACTGAACGGGGATTATTATTTTTTTTAACTCGGCCTCCGGGCCGGGGCGGGCTTCGCCCCCGGTACCTCCAGCCGCTTCTATTTACGCGCGCCGCGTTCCAACATATTCACCCCGGCCAAGAGGCCTATTCCCCGGCCCGCACCCCGCCATTGAGACTGCATGGGAATTATTATTTTTTTATCTCTCAACCTGTCCAAGAGGCCTGCTGCCCGCCGCAATCGCCGCCGGGCCGGCCCGCACCCCGCCATTGAGACTGAACGGGGATTATTATTTTTTTATCTCTCAACCTGTCCAAGAGGCCTGCTGCCCGCCGCACTCGCCGCCGGGCCGGCCCGCACCCTGCCATTGAGACTGAACGGGGATTATTTATTTTTTTAACTTGGCCGCCGGGCCGGGGCGGGCATCGCCCCCGGTACCTCCAGCCGCTACTATTTCCGCGGGCCGTGTTCCAACACTATTCACCCCGGCCAAGAGGCCTATTCCCCGGCCCGCACCCCGCCATTGAGACTGCATGGGAATTATTATTTTTTTATCTCTCAACCTGTCCAAGAGGCCTGCTGCCCGCCGCACTCGCCGCCGGGCCGGCCCGCACCCCGCCATTGAGACTGAACGGGGATTATTATTTTTTTTAACTCGGCCTCCGGGCCGGGGCGGGCTTCGCCCCCGGTACCTCCAGCCGCTTCTATTTACGCGCGCCGCGTTCCAACATATTCACCCCGGCCAAGAGGCCTATTCCCCGGCCCGCACCCCGCCATTGAGACTGCATGGGAATTATTATTTTTTTATCTCTCAACCTGTCCAAGAGGCCTGCTGCCCGCCGCAATCGCCGCCGGGCCGGCCCGCACCCTGCCATTGAGACTGAACGGGATTATTTATTTTTTTAACTTGGCCGCCGGGCCGGGGCGGGCATCGCCCCCGGTACCTCCAGCCGCTACTATTTCCGCGGGCCGTGTTCCAACACTATTCACCCCGGCCAAGAGGCCTATTCCCCGGCCCGCACCCCGCCATTGAGACTGCACGGGAATTATTATTTTTTTATCTCTCAACCTGTCCAAGAGGCCTGCTGCCCGCCGCAATCGCCGCCGGGCCGGCCCGCACCCCGCCATTGAGACTGCACGGGAATTATTATTTTTTTATCTCTCAACCTGTCCAAGAGGCCTGCTGCCCGCCGCACTCGCCGCCGGGCCGGCCCGCACCCCGCCATTGAGACTGAACGGGGATTATTATTTTTTTTAACTGGGCCTCCGGGCCGGGGCGGGCTTCGCCCCCGGTACCTCCAGCCGCTTCTATTTACGCGCGCCGCGTTCCAACATATTCACCCCGGCCAAGAGGCCTATTCCCCGGCCCGCACCCCGCCATTGAGACTGCATGGGAATTATTATTTTTTTATCTCTCAACCTGTCCAAGAGGCCTGCTGCCCGCCGCAATCGCCGCCGGGCCGGCCCGCACCCTGCCATTGAGACTGAACGGGAATTATTATTTTTTTATCTCTCAACCTGTCCAAGAGGCCTGCTGCCCGCCGCACTCGCCGCCGGGCCGGCCCGCACCCTGCCATTGAGACTGAACGGGGATTATTTATTTTTTTAACTTGGCCGCCGGCCCGGGGCGGGCATCGCCCCCGGTACCTCCAGCCGCTACTATTCCCGCGGGCCGTGTTCCAACACTATTCACCCCGGCCAAGAGGCCTATTCCCCGGCCCGCACCCCGCCATTGAGACTGCACGGGAATTATTATTTTTTTATCTCTCAACCTGTCCAAGAGGCCTGCTGCCCGCCGCACTCGCCGCCGGGCCGGCCCGCACCCCGCCATTGAGACTGAACGGGGATTATTATTTTTTTTAACTCGGCCTCCGGGCCGGGGCGGGCTTCGCCCCCGGTACCTCCAGCCGCTTCTATTTACGCGCGCCGCGTTCCAACATATTCACCCCGGCCAAGAGGCCTATTCCCCGGCCCGCACCCCGCCATTGAGACTGCATGGGAATTATTATTTTTTTATCTCTCAACCTGTCCAAGAGGCCTGCTGCCCGCCGCAATCGCCGCCGGGCCGGCCCGCACCCTGCCATTGAGACTGAACGGGAATTATTATTTTTTTATCTCTCAACCTGTCCAAGAGGCCTGCTGCCCGCCGCACTCGCCGCCGGGCCGGCCCGCACCCTGCCATTGAGACTGAACGGGGATTATTTATTTTTTTAACTTGGCCGCCGGCCCGGGGCGGGCATCCTCCCCGGTACCTCCAGCCGCTACTATTTCCGCGGGCCGTGTTCCAACACTATTCACCCCGGCCAAGAGGCCTATTCCCCGGCCCGCACCCCGCCATTGAGACTGCACGGGAATTATTATTTTTTTATCTCTCAACCTGTCCAAGAGGCCTGCTGCCCGCCGCAATCGCCGCCGGGCCGGCCCGCACCCTGCCATTGAGACTGAACGGGGATTATTTATTTTTTTAACTTGGCCGCCGGGCCGGGGCGGGCATCGCCCCCGGTACCTCCAGCCGCTACTATTTCCGCGGGCCGTGTTCCAACACTATTCACCCCGGCCAAGAGGCCTATTCCCCGGCCCGCACCCCGCCAATGAGACTGCACGGGAATTATTATTTTTTTATCTCTCAACCTGTCCAAGAGGCCTGCTGCCCGCCGCACTCGCCGCCGGGCCGGCCCGCACCCCGCCATTGAGACTGAACGGGGATTATTATTTTTTTTAACTCGGCCTCCGGGCCGGGGCGGGCTTCGCCCCCGGTACCTCCAGCCGCTTCTATTTACGCGCGCTGCGTTCCAACATATTCACCCCGGCCAAGAGGCCTATTCACCGGCCCGCACCCCGCCATTGAGACTGCATGGGAATTATTATTTTTTTATCTCTCAACCTGTCCAAGAGGCCTGCTGCCCGCCGCAATCGCCGCCGGGCCGGCCCGCACCCTGCCATTGAGACTGAACGGGATTATTTATTTTTTTAACTTGGCCGCCGGGCCGGGGCGGGCATCGCCCCCGGTACCTCCAGCCGCTACTATTTCCGCGGGCCGTGTTCCAACACTATTCACCCCGGCCAAGAGGCCTATTCCCCGGCCCGCACCCCGCCATTGAGACTGCACGGGAATTATTATTTTTTTATCTCTCAACCTGTCCAAGAGGCCTGCTGCCCGCCGCACTCGCCGCCGGGCCGGCCCGCACCCCGCCATTGAGACTGAACGGGGATTATTATTTTTTTTAACTCGGCCTCCGGGCCGGGGCGGGCTTCGCCCCCGGTACCCCCAGCCGCTTCTATTTACGCGCGCCGCGTTCCAACATATTCACCCCGGCCAAGAGGCCTCTTCCCCGGCCACACTCGTCCGCCGGGCCGGCCCGCACCCCGCCATTGAGACTGCACGGGAATTATTATTTTTTTATCTCTCAACCTGTCCAAGAGGCCTGCTGCCCGCCGCACTCGCCGCCGGGCCGGCCCGCACCCCGCCATTGAGACTGAACGGGGATTATTATTTTTTTTAACTCGGCCTCCGGGCCGGGGCGGGCTTCTCCCCCGGTACCTCCAGCCGCTTCTATTTACGCGCGCCGCGTTCCAACATATTCACCCCGGCCAAGAGGCCTCTTCCCCGGC